>NC_140165.1:217313500-217341000 GCF_963971535.1 Notolepis coatsorum | reverse complement strand
AGGAGTACCATCTAAAAACTTAATCGACAAATTATTTGATATTTACAACAAATTTGATCTAGTACCAAACAGCATACTATAGGACTTCTTCTTATTTAATAAAAGTTTGTTAATAGCTAACCATTTCTGAACAGCATCAAAATGAGTCTGTAAAGCATACTGAATTTGTTGGATATCAGACTTAGAGGAATACATCACTGTATCGTCAGCGTATAATTGAGTAAGACAGTCAGATGGTATCTGGGTGAGATCATTAACAAATATAGAAAACAATAATGGTCCTAAAGATGAGCCTTGAGGAATACCCTTGTCCATAATCAAAAAGTCAGACCGTTTACCCTGATATGATACACACTGGCGTCTATGGTGGAGATATGAGTTGACCCAATGTAAATAATTATTAGAGACACCAATAGCACACAGTTTGTCAAGAATAAGATAATGGTAAACCAAATCAAAGGCCTTTGTGAGGTCTATAAATATTGCACCAGTGACCATGTTATTGTCCATTGATGAGTGAACATCATTGGTCAATTTCAGAAGGGCTGTAGTTGTGGAGCAGTAAGGTCTGAAACCAGATTGGCATGGGGATAAAATATGAGATTCATTAACATATTGGGATAATTGATAAAAAAAATTGTTTTTCAAAGACTTTTGCTATACTATTAATAATTGAAATTGGTCAATAATGATTGAGATCAGAAGGATCACCACCTTTATGCAATGGAATGACTTTGGCACATTTCCAGCTTAATGGAGTTTCATTGGTTGTTAAAGATAGATTAAATAAGTCAGACAAAGGATATGATAAAACATGAGAGGCAAGTTTGATTCACTTGATCTCCATACATCTGAACCACAACTAGTACCCAAGCTTAATTCATTAATGACAGAGGTCTCTAACTCAATTTACCTGGGGGCCGCTGGAGGTAGAGTCTGGGTGAGGATGGGCCGCATCAAATATTCCACAAAAAAAGGGTTTCAAGTATTCAAAAAAAAAGTACAACTGATCCAATCTTCTCAATCTTTAGCAATAACATTTCAGAACATGAACAGTTCTTCAGAACATGAACAGTTCTTCAGAACATGAACGGTTCTTCAGGCTTCTCAGTGGTGTCAGTGGACTCATCCACAGCTATGGAAATGCACTGTGCATTTTTTTTATTCTATCACAAAGCTGTTTAATCAAATCACCAGCCAGTATTTCAGTTATTCTGGTTGCTGTGCGATCTGAGGGGGATTTGCTTTTGTTTGCCTTCAAACATGGTCTCCATCACTTCAGTCATACATTATTTTCAAATAGCTACCGTTTCTTGGCATATGTGACCGCGTCCAGCGAGCGTGCCTACAACTCGGCATCATGAGTTCCTTACAAAGAGGAAATGTATTTTTTTAGTTAATTTCTTTTATTTTTTTTTATTTTTTATATATATATATATATATATATATATATATATATATATATATATATATATATATATATATATATATATATATATATATATATATATATATATATATATATATATATATATATATATATATATATATATATATATATATATACTTACAGTTTGAGGGTTGAAGAACATATTTAGTATAACAGCGAACATATATAATAACTCTAATTGTAATAAATCTGTGTTTAAAAATGGCTGTTTGAGACAGAGTCTGTTCCTCTGCAACGGATCCCTGTGGGGGCTGGCCCATTTTTGCATGTAAAAAGCTGCTGTTTGGGAGGTACGCCCACACTGTGTTTATATTCACAGAACCTGTTGCTTGCTGCTCAGATAACATTCACCGTTAACATGACAAAGATGACAAAGATTATCAGCTGCTCTTAATAGAGGAAGAGATGGAATGCTTATAGACTCCTCGAAGTTAATGAGTGACCACATAACGGACTACGTTCACAGTGACGACGATGACGGTAGTGAGCGGCCAGCTGTATCATCCGACAATGAGGAAACAGAAGGACCAGGCGTCATTGTCCCAGATGCAATCGAATCTTCCGACGATGAGGCAGACGATGAGGGAGACCGAGACATTGAAACGGTAGCATTGGGCTTTTCAGCTGAATCGACCATGCGATCAGTTGAAAAGATGTTTGGTTTAACGGTGGAGAGTGTAATACAAGAGGAACTCAGAAAGATACAAGCGTTCGACTGTAAGTGCCAGACACGCCGAAAGGAAAATTCTGAACGATCTGCCCTGTCTTGTTAAAAAAAACTGTCGGTTGAGTTAATCTGCCAAAACAGATTGGACAACGCGTCGTTGACACCAAGAGAAAGGGACATGTGTCTGTTGTCCATTATTGGAACATGCCAAAATGTTTCAGAGATGACGCAAAGTACAAAGAAAATCAACGGTGTACGCGTGGCTTCACAGACAACATACAGATTCCATGACGTTGTCGTCTGTCGTCCAACGTTCTGTTTCATTTATGGGTAAGTGTCTTTATGATTGTATATTGTATTGGACGTAGATGTATTGTATTGGATGTAGATGTATGTTTAGCAATAGGTTTAAATAGGTTTAAATAGGTTTAAAGTGTAGAGATAGTCTTCGAATGCTATTCTACCCTGTGAGGGCGTCCATTTTGGATATTCTGGGAAGTGTAGTTTTTGTGCGGCCATTTTGTAATGCACATCGCTAGCGTAGGAATTCTTAAAAACTACACCTGAATGTAAACAAGAGAAGTCTTTCTCTGGTCTGTATCCCCTTAACAATGTGTGTATTTCATTCATTCATTCTCTTCCCTATTGTTAACATTTCCCCAAGGGGATCAATAAAGGAATATCTTATCTTATCTTATATCAGTTTAGGAATGAACTGAGTGACTGTATTCTATACTAAAATTGCATTTTTGTTTAGGATCAGCGATGGGCTTCTCAAAAGCTGTTATGGTTTGTAACCGACCCCAATCGCACAACACAAGACAGGTATGAGAGTAAGCCAAGAACTGGGCATTTATTGAAACACACAGAAAACGGCACTGTCCCTTTAAGGGAGAACACAAATTACTGGAAAACAAGAAATGGGAAAAAGGCACAGTGCCTTTAAGAGGCGAGCTGGCTAAGGGGAAGGCTAAGGGAAACAGGACAGGGCAAGGGACAAGGGCAGGAACTGGGAGGACTAGGAGGACTGGACAGGGATGACTAGGAGGACTAGGAGGACTGGACAGGGAGGACTAGGATGACTAGGAGGACTGGACAGGGAGGACTAGGAGGACTAGAGAGGGGAAACAGGGACAGAGGCCCGCGGAGGCGGGCTGGGGACAGGGAAGACTAGGAGGACTAGAAGGACTGGACAGGGAGGACTAGGAGGACTAGAGGACTGGACAGGGAGGACTAGGAGGACTAGAGAGGGGAAACAGGAACAGAGGCCCGCGGAGGCGGGCTGGGGACAGGGAAGACTAGGAGGACAAAAAGACTGGGATACAAGCATTAGAAGAATGTTGCTGCTCTGCAGCTTCTCCCGGGAAGGTTCGTCTGAGGAATCTGACAGTGACGTCAGAGCCGCTCTGCAGAATCCTCTCGGCAGCTCTCCGAGGTGGAAACAGGACAGAGAGGGAGAGAGAGAGCGGGTTAGCTCAGAGTACAGTTGGGAACAGAGCAGGTGACAGGAGAAGTGACTTGTCCCAAAACAGAGTAATCCAAGTGACTGAATCTTCGGTGTAAATACACACTGCGAGTAATGTCCCAACAACAATCCACGTGATAGAATCTTCGGTGCAAATACACACAGTGAGCGAAGTCCCAATTATAATCCAAGTGATAATATCTTCGGTGTGAAATCACACAGTGAGCAAAGTTCAAGCAAATATTATCCCAAATGAACAATCCAAAAAGCAGGCACAGGGTGAGTGACAGTCTGAACAAAAGCAGGATCTCTTCAGTGTTTAACACACACGAAAAATGATAGGGTCAAAAGACAGTCTTGCAAAACTCACCCAGGCGCTGAGCGTAAAGAGAGCAGGATCAAACAGGGCGAGCGCGTCGCTACGGGGAACGGGTTGTCCAAGCGGAATACTGAGTGGTGCGCGGCTGTTTGGAGTACGCGCCGGTACGGAGAGCACGTCTGGCTCGGAGGTCTGGATGCGCGTCAGGATGCGCGTCTGGAGTGAAGAGCGCGTCTGCTGCGCGGAGGTCTGGATGCGCGTCTGGATGCGCGTCTGGAGTGAAGAGCGCGTCTGCTGCGCGGAGGTCTGGATGCGCGTCTGGATGCGCGTCTGGAGTGAAGAGCGCGTCTGCTGCGCGGAGGTCTGGATGCGCGTCTGGATGCGCGTCTGGAGTGAAGAGCGCGTCTGCTGCGCGGAGGTCTGGATGCGCGTCTGGATGCGCGTCTGGAGTGAAGAGCGCGTCTGCTGCGCGGAGGTCTGGATGCGCGTCTGGATGCGCGTCTGGAGTGAAGAGCGCGTCTGCTGCACGGAGGTCTGGATGCGCGTCTGGGCGTCTGCTGCGCGGAGGTCTGGATGCGCGTCTGGACGTCTGCTGCGCGGAGGTCTGAAGTGGAATACTGGAATACCTCCCGTGGAAGTTTAGAGAGCGCAGTCCAGTGTCTCCTTCCAGGCAAACGGCGACAGGAGGCGAAGGCTTGAGCGCATCTCACGCCGGAGATGAAAACAGCATAACAGACAGAAACCGAAACTCCCGTAGGAGCCCTTAGACAGAGAACCTCCCGAAGGAGTCTTGGTGATAGAGATATGATACGGAATGACCCGACAAGGCCAGAGGGGAAGAGCGAGGTACTTAAAGCCCAAAGGGGAACTAATTAGAATACACGTCAGGTGCGTGAAGGTAATTGATACTTGAAACTAGAAGTGTGTGTTCGGCACCAGACCAATCAAACACATAATGACAGGTAGTCCAAGGGTGTGGCTGCTGAAGAGCAAACGAACGCGAGGGTGGGGGCTAGTGAAGTGAGGAGACAGGGAATTAAAGTACAGGGAACAGGAATTAAAGGTCCAGGGAGAGGAGAACCTCACAAAAGCCTTTTCAAACACTACAAGACGGATGGCCTGACACCACGTGAGAGGAAGAAACAACCGAGAAATCACAAGCGTTTTTTGTCTCTTTTTGACATAAAACAGGTTGTGAAATTTCTGATCAACTATGCAGTCCTACATGCCATTGTGTTGCCTGGTCGTCATGCTGGTCACAAGGATTTCACTGCAAAGTTACTGCCAACCAATCTGACCAAAGCTTCGCTGTGGCGCCGTTACAGCAGCTTACATTCTGTACTTTCACAATCTGGAAAAATCTGGAAAATGAAAATGTAGACATGTGGGCACAATCACTGGTCGCGGTCACATATAGTCACATAATTGGTTTGGTGCTGGGACCAGGGGAGTAGCTGGGGGGGGGGGGGGGGTTAGGATGATTCCAAGGGCCCAGCACTGGGGGGGGGGGGGGGGCCCAGAGAACACTATTATTATCTTTTTATTAATATGGTTTTATTATTATCCTAAAGTAAGTTAATGTAGATGACTCAAAAGTATAATTGCCTGTATTATAAAAGAAATAGGTAAAAACCATATTATGCGTTTTCATCAATATTTTTTAATAGATTGGGGGCCCCACATTTTTTAATAGATTGGGGGCCCACAAATTGATTCTTTCATCGGGCCCAGAATCTCCAGCTACGCCCCTGGCTGTGACTCAGGATGAACGCATATTTTTCCGTCCATTCACCTTTGAATTGCAGTCGACTTTTCTTTTACTGACCATCTTTGAAAATGCCATATTTTTCTGCTGGCTGCCTGCTGGCAAAACTAGGCTAGTAGCTACATTTATCTCACAGAGATAAAACTGGGAGCGAGTTTACTGTAGATGCGCTGTCAACTCTGCTCCGACTTGAACTGAAAGAGAGAGACGACATGCAGTCCGTGAAGACCCACCCTACTCCCCTACTCTGCCTCTGATTCGCAGACTGTGGGTGAGGGGGAAAAACGCTGACGGGACGCGTATGTGATTGGACCAGACTCGTACACAGACAGACAGTGGCAGTGCAGCCGGACATGCAGAGCACTGCTCGCAGAGGAGAGAGATAGCGAGGATGCATTTGACTTCCACTTTACTTGATATCACTCCGGAATCACGTTTCAACCAAGTCACTAACATAACGTTGCTGTCATGAGCCTGCGCTATGGTAGCCTACAAGTGATAAAATAAATAAAACTTCCAACTCTCGCGCAACGACTCTGCAAACAGTTGCGCGCGGGCCGCATTAACACTGAACATTGATGTCCAGTAGGGGGCCGCAAAATATCATCCCGCGGGCCGTAATTGGCCCGCGGGCCGCGAGTTTGAGATCCTTCTGAACATCAAGTGGACGAATACTTCTAAAGGAAAAGGAACATCTGGTGTTATTAAGAGGCACATCAGAGTAGGAAGAGTCATAACATTTTTGTCTGCAGACAGAATTAAAGTGCTGATTAAAGGCAAGTGCAATTGATGAGGGATCATTGACAACTTCATTATTAATTCTAATATTGTTACGGCAGCGGTGGCTGAGCCCAATAGCAGAACACACAGGGAGAGAGAGAATGGAGCGTTTTAGGTTAGCTTTAATTCCTTGGGTACCAAGCAGGACAACAATGTATATGCAGAAATGTGCGGCTTTGGGCGAGCAGGGGCGCTCACTTGAGATTCCCAGCGACGTCAGAGCGGGCGGCATATCAGGAGACGGCGCGAGCCGGGAGTGATGGTCCTAGGTTGATAGGATAACACTGCGACGAGGGACGACAGGATCCGTGGGTTGATGTAGGGGCTGTTGATGAGGGAATCCCTCACAGCCGCGCTGATTGATGTCCGTCTGGCAGTGTGGGAATGCTGGGGTCGGATGCTGCCCATATAAGGGTGTGGAAGCAGGAGGGGAGAGAGAGGCTTTCGCCGTGACTATGACAGGACCCCCCCCCCTCTACGGGCGCCTCCTGGCGTCCCTCCAGGCTTGCCAGGGTTGGCCCGATGGAAGTCCCGGATGAGAGCGGGATTCAGGATCAGCTGGCGGGAGACCCAGCTGCGCTCCTCCAGGCCGTAGCCCTCCCAGTCCACCAGGTACTGGAAGCCGCTACCGCGACGACACACATCCAGTAACTGCTGGACGGTGTAGGCAGGATGGTCGTCAATGATCAGCGGAGGGGGAGGTTCCGGAGCTGGAGGGGACAGAGGACTGGAGACCACCGGCTTCAACTGGGACACATGGAAAGAGGGATGAATGCGCATATGGGATGGCAGCTTGAGTCTGACGACTGAGGGGTTAATAACAGACAGAATTTCGTAGGGACGAACAAAAGGGGGTGTGAGATTCCGGGAAACTGATTTCAGAGGAAGGTCCCGAGACGAGAGCCAAACCATCTGACCTGGTTGATAGTCGGGGGCCGGGGTCCGGTGGCGGTCGGCAATGCGGCGATTCCGGTCAGCGGAGCGGAGCAGTGCGGCCCTGGTGTCCTCCCATATCCTCCTGCAGCGGTGAAGGTGTGCCTGCACCAAGGGGACTGAGATCTCCTCCTCCTGGGTAGGGAAGAGTGGAGGCTGGTAGCCCAGAGAAGACTCGAAGGGAGACTGACCTGTGGCAGCGGAGGACAAGGAGTTGTGGGCGTACTCGATCCATGGCAGGAAGGTGCTCCAGCCAGAGGGGTCCCGGGTCGTGATGCAGCGGAAGGGCGGACCCCAGGTCCTGGTTGGCCCGCTCCGACTGGCCATTGGTCTGAGGGTGGTATCCGGAGGAGAGGCTGACCGTGGCCCCCAGGGCTCGACAGAAGGCCTTCCAGACCTGGGAGATGAACTGAGGCCCTCTGTCGGAGATGATGTCCACCGGGACCCTGTGTAGGCGGAAGACGTGAAGCACCATCAGGTCCGCAGTTTCTGAAGCAAAGGGAAGTTTGGGGAGAGCGACAAAGTGAACGGCCTTCGAGAACCGATCGACAATGGTGAGAATGACTGTGTTACCATGTGAGGGAGGCAGACCGGTGACGAAGTCCAGGGCGACGTGTGACCAGGGCCAGCCAGGAACAGGCAGAGGATGGAGGAGCCCGGCAGGCGGTCGGTGGGAAGCCTTTCTACGAGCACAGACGGTGCAGGCAAGGACGAAGGCGCGGGTGTCTTCCCTCATGGAGGCCCACCAGAAGTGCCGCTTCAGCAGGGACAGGGTACGGTTGAACCCAGGATGACAGGCGAACCGGGAGGCGTGGATCCACTGGAGCACCTGGGAGCGGACAAGGTCGGGGACAAAAAGCCGGTTAGGTGGGCCGTTACCTGGATCAGGCTGGGCGTGCTGGGCCTCTCGGACGACAGACTGGATCTCTCAGGTGGCGGAAGCCACCAAGCAGGAGGAGGGGAGGATGGTGTCAGCGTGTGAGGGGCCCCCTTCGGGGACAAACTGCCGGGAGAGGGCGTCCGGCTAAATGTTCTTGGAGCCTGGCCTGTAGGTCAAGGTGAAATTGAACCGGCCGAAGAACAGAGTTCAGGCGCTTGGCCGTCTGGATGTAGGCAAGGTTCTTATGGTCCATCCAGACCAGGAAGGGGATCTCTGAACCCTCCAGCCAGGGCCTCCATTCCTCCAAGCCCAGCTTGACTGTCAGGAGTTCCAGGTTCCCAATATCATAGTTGACCTCCGCCGGGGTCAGGCGGCGAGAGAAGAAGGCGCAGGGGTGTAGTCTCTGGTCGAGAGTGGAGCGCTGGGAGAGGACCGCCCCCACCACGGTACTCGAGGTGTCCACCTCCACCACGAACTGGCGGGACGTGTCCGGCCGGACGAGGATGGGCGCGGAGGTGAAGCGCCTACGCAGCTCGGAGAAGGCGGAGTCCACCTTAGCGGACCAGACGAAGGGCACGGAGGGCGAAGTGAGTTGGGTGAGGGGTGCAGCGACCCGGCTGTAGTCCCTGACGAAACGCAGATAGAAGTTTACAAATCCCAGGAAGCATTGGAGCTGCTTGACGTTGGTGGAGTCTGGGCCAGTCCAACACTGCCTTGATTTTCTCTGGGTCCGCCCGCATCTGGCCGCCCTCTATTATGTAGCCGAGGAACCCGATGGAGGAAACGTGGAACTCACACTTCTCTGCCTTGATGAACAACTTGTTCTCCAGCAGGCGTTGGAGGACCCGGCGGACATGCTGGACGTGCTCTTCCATAGAGCGGGAAAAAATCAGAATGTCATCCAAATAAACAAAAACAGAGCAGTTAAGGACATCACAGAGAACGTCATTGACAAGGGCCTGGATGACAGCAGGAGCGTTGGTCAACCCAAAGGGCATTACCCAGATAGCAAAAGGTGTTAATTCAATGTTGATTTATGGTCAAAATGCTTGATTTTTGGTTAAGGTCGACGATTGATGGTGAATCACCCATTAACCGCTAAAGCAATTGACTAATGTTGAAAACATATCATTGAATCAATATTGTTTTGTGGTTGCATTTTAATGATTGAAATGCCAATATCTAATAAATGTTGAATCAACAGATGCTGCTCAACGTATGCTGTCGTCATTGTCTCATCACCCAGACTGCACTGCACTTGTGCTGCCCCGCCTCCCAGAATGCACCTGTGCGGCAGCTTCCTGGCTGCTACCTCATGTCTCTCTGCATCGTTAAGACTGGTGAGTACTGCATGGCAATAATGTCGATTATGTTGTATGTTGTATGTTGTATGTATGCTTTCGATTGCAAACGCCAGCGGAGTAGTGCCGTGTTCGTTTTTACATGGTAGAGAATATTATATTAACCGTTATTCATGCCTGCTAGCTGAAGCTAATTTAGCTAGTAGCGTTAGCAGTTAGCTATGATGAATGTTTCTTGATTTTGGTGTTTAGTGATATCCACCTGTTGTATATACTGTTATACATTTTATGTAGGCTAACGCTCTTAAGCGCGGTGAAAATGAGTGCGGCGAAACTATTGAAAGAAGTAATGTAACAAGCAGTAGATACAATGTGCAAGCACTGGAGTCATATTGGGAGTTGGGGCTAACTAGCTTAGCTCTGTGGAAGAGCCGCGGTAAATCTAGGGACGTTAAGGCGGCGAGGTGAGAGATTTGACGAAACACTGTGGAAGATATTGTTGTTAAGAAGCGAGTCGAGTGGTTCGTTGGTGTGATTGTGGCCGTATTAATGGTTATATTTAATGCGGTAATAAGTGTAAGACGATGTTGTTATGGAGAAGCAGTCGCGGGTTGATGACGTCATATTGTGGGACGTAGGAAGGGGAGCATGAGGCTGGCTAGGCTGTTAGCTTGCGTGTGACTGTTTTGTGAGTTTGCGGGCGACATGTGTTATGATTAGAGTTTTGAAAATGATGGTTAGGAAGTATTAGAGGACGCGGTGGATGTCGTGGCATTGTATTAGGACGAAACTGAGTGTTTTGTGATAATAGTTGTACGTTGTCGCGGTGTACATCGGTTGCTGTGCGTTTGCGCTTCTGCGCATGCGCGTTACAACGCGGATCGCTGTTTTTTCTTTTCATTCGCTCTGGGGATGGATAACGGGTGAGGAAATATTTGGCATTGTGTTCAAATGTTTGTATTTGTATATTGATATTGTATGTTTGTGTAACAAGGGGAAGAGATGTGAAATGTATGATGATTAGATTATAGGAGTATGTTGTATGTTGTATGTTGTATGTATGCTTTCGATTGCAAATGCCAGCGGAGTAGTGCCGTGTTCGTTTTTACATGGTAGAGAATATTATATTAACCGTTATTCATGCCTGCTAGCTGAAGCTAATTTAGCTAGTAGCGTTAGCAGTTAGCTATGATGAATGTTTCTTGATTGGTGTTTAGTGATATCCACCTGTTGTATATACTGTTATACATTTTATGTAGGCTAGCGTCAGTAACGTTTCAAAATGTGGCTTATGATGTATTCTTTAACAGGATACACTGGCACAATCAGTTAGCTTAGCATTGCTGCTACCTTGCTTGCTAAAAAGTCATGGTAAACCGGGCCTGTCTCTCTCCCTCCCTCCCTAATGTGTTTGTGCTTAAAACAGTGAATGATGACCGCATGTTCTCAGAGCATTTTCAGAGCACTGTTAAACTGTTAAATGGTCATTTTAAAACTAATATAAGAAATTAATGTATATAGTGGTATATTTATGAGGGGAAAAAAATATTTGCAACAACTTTTAACATTTATACAGGTAGGTTATTGATAACTAATTCTGCTATGAGTGTCATATTACAGTGACATTCATACAGTATCCTTTGATTTCACATAATTTAATTATTATTTCACAATGAAATACTGTAATCAAAATCCTCTGTAATATCACATCAGATTTTGTAATCTCACAATAACATAGCAATATTTCACATTTAATTATTATTTCACAATAATAGTAATCAAAATCGAAAGGTCCATTTGCATATTATTGGTATCTAGGGACATCTATGGACCTCAGGGAATGTATTCACATTGTCAGAAATATTGTGTCTATTACTAGGCTTGCTTAAATTGTGATGAAACAAATGAGAATATGAATTATGATGTTTCTTTGCATCTTTGACAGTGAATAACACCATGCTAATAATGACCAAACATTAAAAACTGCCACTGATCTCGTTCAGTCCCCTCTTGAGGTCATGTGTAAAAAAAAATCGAAGGAAATTAATAAAGGGAAGATGATTAAACCGAAGGTTCTGTAGATGCAGTACTGAATTCTCCCATCCGGACCAATGCAATTTGAAATATTATTATAGAATATGATGCTTATAAATGACCTTATTATAGCCAATTCGCACATTTATATATATATTATCTTTCAAATGCCTGAGTTCAATTTGGATTTAGTATCACCAGGCATGCATAAGAACAGATAATAATCTACTGTAATCTACTGTACTTTTAAATTTTCCCCACAGTGCAACCGTTTTGAAACTAATTTCAGATCTAATTGTTTCTCCCACTTTGGCCTCCTGACAGACACCGATGCCCTTCAAAAGATCCAAGATGCCCTGGGTCAGAGAGGACGGACCATCCTGCAGTTCTGCCAGAAACTGGACAACCCGGAGATCAGGGAAGTTCTGGCCAGATATGATCCAGAGGCTTCGAAGAACACTCCTTATGGTGTACTTCAAGGAGCCTACGGAGAAACTGCTGCTCGGAGTTGATGTAAGTTTTATTTATTTAAATATAAAAATATTTGAAATGCTAAACGAGTGATTACAAACCCTACAAACACTGTGATAGACCCTCTAAACACTGTGATAGACCCGACAAACACTGTAAACACTGTGATAGATCTATCACAGTGTTTAGAGGGTCTATCACAGTGTTTAGAGGGTCTATCAGTGTTTAGAGGGTCTATCACAGTGTTTGTAGGGTCTATCACAGTGTTTGTAGGGTCTATTACAGTGTTTAGAGGGTCTATCACACCCTCTAAACACTGATAGACCCTCTAAACACTGGGACAGACCCTCTAAACACTGGGACAGACCCTCTAAACACTGTGACAGACCCTCTAAACACTGATAGACCCTCTAAACACTATGATAGACCCTCTAAACACTGTGATAGACCCTCTAAACACTGTGATAGACCCTCTAAACACTGTGACAGACCCTCTAAACACTGACAGACCCTCTAAACACTGTGATAGACCCGACAAACACTGTGATAGACCCGACAAACACTGTGATAGACCCTCTAAACACTGTGATAGATCTATCACAGTGTTTGTCGGGTCTATCACAGTGTTTAGAGGGTCTATCACAGTGTTTAGAGGGTCTATCACAGTGTTTGTCGGGTCTATCACAGTCTTTAGAGGGTCTATCAGTGTTTAGAGGGTCTGTCACAGTGTTTAGAGGGTCTATCACAGTGTTTAGAGGGTCTATCACACCCTCTAAACACTGATAGACCCTCTAAACACTGTATCAGACCCTCTAAACACTGTATCAGACCCTCTAAACACTGTGACAGACCCTCTAAACACTGTGATAGACCCTCTAAACACTGATAGACCCTCTAAACACTGACAGACTCTCTAAACACTGTGATAGACCCGACAAACACTGTGATAGACCCGACAAACACTGTGATAGACCCTCTAAACACTGTGATAGATCTATCACAGTGTTTGTCGGGTCTATCACAGTGTTTTGAGGGTCTATCAGTGTTTAGAGGGTCTATCACAGTGTTTAGAGTGTCTATCACAGTGTGTGTCGGGTCTATCACAGTCTTTAGAGGGTCTATCAGTGTTTAGAGGGTCTGTCACAGTGTTTAGAGGGTCTATCACAGTGTTTAGAGGGTCTATCACAGTGTTTAGAGGGTCTATCACACCCTCTAAACACTGATAGACCCTCTAAACACTGTGACAGACCCTCTAAACACTGTATCAGACCCTCTAAACACTGGGACAGACCCTCTAAACACTGATAGACCCTCTAAACACTATGATAGACCCTCTAAACACTGTGATAGACCCTCTAAACACTGTGACAGACCCTCTAAACACTGTGATAGACCCGACAAACACTGTGATAGACCCGACAAACACTGTGATAGACCCTCTAAACACTGTGATAGATCTATCACAGTGTTTGTCGGGTCTATCACAGTGTTTTGAGGGTCTATCACAGTGTTTAGAGGGTCTATCACAGTGTTTAGAGGGTCTATCACAGTGTTTGTCGGGTCTATCACAGTCTTTAGAGGGTCTATCAGTGTTTAGAGGGTCTGTCACAGTGTTTAGAGGGTCTAGCAGTGTTTAGAGGGTCTATCACAGTGTTTAGAGGGTCTATCACACCCTCTAAACACTGATAGACCCTCTAAACACTGTATCAGACCCTCTAAACACTGTATCAGACCCTCTAAACACTGTGACAGACCCTCTAAACACTGTGATAGACCCTCTAAACACTGATAGACCCTCTAAACCAGGGGTGGGCAATTATTTTTCCCGGGGGGCCGAATGAGCAACTGAAAATATGTTGGGGGGCCGGGCCAAAATTCCAAACTCAATTATGCATAATATAAATTTTATTTCTATATAAAAAGTAGTAAATGGCATTGTTTTGACCCCTGGTAAGAGTGTATGTTATTATTTGGCAATTAAAAGGTGAGGTTAGCTTTCAAAAATATAATTTATTCAAATAGAATTTATTTCCAAAATGATAAACAAAATGTGAAACATTAATAACAAAGGGCATTTTGAGTTTCATATACTATTGAAACAAGGATTTTCTTAGCTTTCTAAAGACATCACATCATCTTATAGCAAAAATAAACAAGACATGTCACTGAACTGTGTAAAGAAAAGTGTCCCAGTTTTGTAGCCTTTTTTACTTTACATGCCTATATTAAACATTTAATGTTTTCAGAACTGTGCAAAAAAAAGAAAAAAAAAAGATCAAGTGTCCCATTTCACTTGTTATATTTCCACATTTTAGTGTTCTTCAGTTCTTTTTTTTCATTCAGTGTGAGAAATCCAGTCTCTGTTGAGCTTTAACAAGTCCATCAAAGTCAGGTTGCATGTCTGAGGTGGAGATGCGAAGCACAGCTGCCAGATGTTCATCAGTGAGAGGATCTGTACCTGGACTTGGTAAACGTCATGACTGAGAATGTCTGTTCACATATGTAGGTGGATCCAAAGAGAACCAACATCGTCTGAGCATGTCTCCTAAGCGTATACTGTGCGTGTGAACGTTGACATGAAAAAAAAAAAGTAAAAAAAAAAAAAAAAAAAAAAAATTAATAAAAATATTTTTTTTTATTTTTTTTTTATTTTTTTTTATTATCATGTAATCTTTCGCGGGCCGGTCAGAATCATCCCGCGGGCCGGATCCGGCCCGCGGGCCGTACAATGCCCAGGTCTGCTCTAAACACTGTGACAGACTCTCTAAACACTGTGATAGACCCGACAAACACTGTGATAGACCCGACAAACACTGTGATAGACCCTCTAAACACTGTGATAGATCTATCACAGTGTTTGTCGGGTCTATCACAGTGTTTTGAGGGTCTATCAGTGTTTAGAGGGTCTATCACAGTGTTTAGACGGTCTATCACAGTGTTTGTCGGGTCTATCACAGTCTTTAGAGGGTATATCAGTGTTTAGAGGGTCTGTCACAGTGTTTAGAGGGTCTATCACAGTGTTTAGAGGGTCTATCACAGTGTTTAGAGGGTCTATCACAGTGTTTAGAGGGTCTATCACACCCTCTAAACACTGATAGACCCTCTAAACACTGTGACAAACCCTCTAAACACTGTATCAGACCATCTAAACACTGTGACAGACCCTCTAAACACTGTGATAGACCCTCTAAACACTGATAGACCCTCTAAAGACTGTGATAGACCCTCTAAACACTGATAGACCCTCTAAACACTGACAGACCCTCTAAACACTGTGATAGACCCGACAAACACTGTGTAGCGGCAACATGCCAGAATGCCGCTTCTTGGTGTAGACGGGGAGTGAATCCATACGCGCTCAACGTCCAAAGAAATAGTTTTCCACACATTAAGCTCCGTTATCAGACACCGATGTGGTGACCCGATTTAATTAGAATAAGTAGGTTACATGGGAGGGTTGATCACAGTGATCCTAAACGTCATATAACCTGGTCTAATTGCTTAAAGTGTAATCTAAACAGTTTCCGAAAGCGTCCTGAAGCGCTGAAGCGGTAAGAAATCATATGCTTTCCCCATCGGCTACCGCCCAACAGCTGATTCCTATCACCTATTTAATGATCTCTGCCGCGCCGTGCCCGACCACCCGACAGGTGCAGGTGATCCACTCACAGCGCCACAGAGTCCACCCAACAGGCTACACAGAATCATAACATTCCCCTCAATCATTACATTCCCATAAATTGTAACCTTCTATTGATAAAAATAATGATAATGATAATAATAATACTAATAATAATAATAATAATAATAATAATAAATAACAAAAAACACTCATTCGGCCTTTACACCGGCCCCTAATTGTGCCTACACAATTACAAAATATGGTCGGGCGAGTGTTCATTACAGCTGGCAATCCTCCTTTGACTCCAGTAGTAGGCCCTTGTTATCCGGAAAGGTTTCCAGGATCCGTCCAAGCGGCCAGGAATTCCTGGGCGCTGTGTCGTCCACTATGACCACCAAGTCACCAGGGGCGAAGTTCTCTTTCTATTTATGTTATCAGCTGTGCCGTGGCAGATTCACCTGTCACGTGAATCACCACAATACAACTGAGAACATTCCACGTCACAAAATAAAAAATCTTCAAGTTGATCCACAATCCACTTCACTCCAGAGTTTGCCATGGTGGTGCATTGGAATGACGATGTGAATCAAACACCACTCATGTTCTTTCCACTTTCTTTCTTTCTTTTGTGATACACCCTGTGATGGGGTATGTACCAGACACAGCCATCTTTCCTTGGTTCTTGAAGAGGTACCTTCTCTGTGGTCTTAGATATTCCATCCTCTTTCCTCTTCGATCTTACAGTCTTCTCTCTGCTCTTAGATCTTCCTGTTTTCTTTTGCAGGCTCATGGCTCGTTGTGTTGCCACCTGTCTGTACTCTGCATGGTACCCTTCATCCTTCCTCTTCTTTTGCAGGTGCATGGCTCGTGTCGCCACCTGTCTGTTGTTGCGTGTCATCACATCTCCTTTCCGAAAGGAGAGTGGCAAGTTATACTGACCATCTTTTAAGTTTATCGAACTGTTGGTGATGGCTTTGGGTCTTCTTGTCACATCCACCACGTTGACGTTCAGTGGACCATATCTTCTTGTCACATCCACCGCGTTGACGTTCAGTGGACCATAGACCGCCTGTTGTGAAGGGCCAGATTAAACCGAATATATATATTTATTTATATATATATATTTAATTGTATTTGTATATTCTCTAATATTCCCTGATATCCCTTGTATATTCCTTGTACAATATGCATTGAATATCCATTCTAGCCTACTGAACATCCCATAATAGTCTCCATTCTACTATTGGTCGAGACCTTGGTGCCAGGCTGCCATACCCCTCAGACCCAGTTCAAACGTACCGCTCGACATGTACGAACAAGTCCTAGTTCCGCGTAGGAATTTGGCTACCGCACCACTAATGGGACTATTTGTTCATAGTGCGTATATATACTGCGCTACTAAAGTAGGACTTTCTTTTCAGTCCAGTTTCTTACCCTCCAATAGAGTCACAGACGTAAAGCCTCCCCGCGACGCCACGTGTGGGAGTAAGGCCAAGTTCGCCTACCATCGGTATTGAGACATCGTGTATATTAATATTTGAATAGTCATATTTGGCACTATATCGTCGAGTTGGACGTAGTCTATTAAGCTAATAATAGTCTGTTAATATATAGTGCTTCGTGCGGTGAGAATACTACCGTAGTCAGTACCCCATCGTTTCGGGCAGAGAACTGGCTGCTTACCCAGGGTGGTTGACCCTATGTGAAGCTGCACCCGAGGAGCCCCAGAGCCGACGAGCGAGTGGACCTGTATACCGGATTATTCTACCGACGACAGCCCGCCTTCCCAGGCACGGATTATGCTTTGGATACCTTGATTATTCCATGGATAAAGACCCCCGACACTGCCGTGTGTTGGAACCCCCCCCCCTGGAGAGGACGCAAGGTGAGGAGACGCTCTGCAAGACGAGGTCGCTTCACGTCTCTCCCCCGTGGACCGGAGAGAGCCGGCCCACAAAGAGTCCACTTGCTTTCATCTGTGGTCCAAGGATCGCCGGCGCATTGAACAGCACTACAGTGGGTTCACCTGGGATACCCTTGGCCGGACGAGGCAGCCGGATTCTACCCCCCCCCCCCCCCTCCTACTCCTGTCGGCTTACAAGCGACCGGATTAACCCCCTCTAGTGTATCTAGTATAATCATTAAAGTATCATTGCTGTTATTCCTTAACTATTCCAGGTCGTATATTTACCACCTGCGCCTTCAGAGATTGGACATTCTCTATTGATATACCGACGAATACTCCTTGCCATAAAAGTGCATACTATTTCAATTCATAAATGTAATTAAGTGATTAAGTGCTTATTCTACACACCATCGCTGTGTAGAAAATAAAGACCTGTTTCTAATTCGTACATTTGTGTTGGATCCGTTTCATCTACGTGAGAGTGTTCATGATAATATATTTATGCCGTGTACTGGGTGGCCGAATATTAAGTACAAAGGTAGTGGTAGTAAGTATCATATCTAGTAATACAGTCAGGGAATTGTACCCCTCAGTTACAATTGGTCCTTCGAGCCGGATGGTAATTAGTGTAATATTAATATAGTGTTATTAATATTGAAATGGCCTATGATGAACACTCCACGAAACGATCCTCCTAACCAACGCCCGCAGCGCGAACGACGGCTCCCTCAGTACTTAGAGGCTTACGCTGTCAGTCAACAACCTAGTCTTCTACTAACAGTAAACGCGGTAAAACTAGAAAGTAAAAGTATGTCTAACCCCAACGCCCAGACTACCCCGACCATAGAGGCCCCTACGGGCTCTAATGTAACTGACCAAGTTCACGGTGGGGACCAGTGGGAACCAGACATGACTTCACACCCCGCCAGTACTGAAGAAGTAGTCCCCGATGAGTCCCGGGAGGAATACAACGCTACCGAGAGAGAACTCGGCACGGAAGAAGACGGGGAGAGCACCGTGGAGATAGAGCTCCAAGGCTCCGCAAGGAGTACCCCGAGGGAAGGCTCCCCTATACAACCGCCTTCTCCCAGCGAGGCAGAGAGGACCCTACAGCAGGCCTTCCTCATCAGCCTGAACGCCGCTGCTGAACGCGACCGACTGCAGATCCAGCAGCGAAGCGAACACGAGCAGATACGTCTAGAAATAAGACGCATTCAGATGGAAGAGAATGTGGCCCGAGAACGAGCCGGTGCTCAACGGGACGCAGCGCGCGACAGACAGCAGTCGCAACTAATAGAACAGCTGATCAGACGGACAACACCCTCTCCCTCCGCCAGAGGCTCCAGGAACTCGTCTAGACACACCTCCAGGGCGGCATCCCCTAGCCGAGTAAACAACCCTGAACTTGACCAACAGACGAGGTCTATACCCCCCACAGACCACCTCCCCCCACCGGTCCAAGCGAGACCTAGCAACCGGGAAGGAGCAGCATATCCTGTGGAGAGGCTAAACCAGAGACTACAAGCACTGGATGACCTAACTGAAGACGAAGAGGAAGAGGAGGAGAACCACGCCCGAAGACAGCACAGTACTCTACCGGACCAGGAGGTCCGGTACAGCCCAGGCTATACTCCCGCGGAGCTGCGCTACAGACCCCCGACTCTATACACGGGTGAGCACGACGCACGACCCACACCGAGGAACAGCACCTGGACAAGCGGGCCATGGTACACTGCCGGTACCAGCCCATACCAAGGAGCGGGAGGAGACTCGCCTAGGAGGCCTCTCCCCCAACGCTCGCCGATGTATCCACAGTCAGCGTCATACATTGGCACGCCTATGGTACCCGACTTCACCCAAGAGAACCGGGCCCAGTATACAGAACTCTGCATGTGTCTGGAGACCATGTTGGTGGATGTATTGGATGAACGCCACAAATACGCCATCCTACTGAAGCACTTAAAGGTACCCCGCGCACATAATATAGCGCTCGCCTACGCGACTTCCACCACCCCATACACAGCAGCGCTGGTAGCATTGGACCAGAGGTATGGGCGCATATGGGATTACGTGATCCAGGAGATCCGACACATCGACCGCTTACCCCCAGCAATAGACAATCGAGCACTGGACGACCTGTCCATCAGAGTGCAGTCCCTGGTAGGGATGTTGGGAGCGCAAAGAGAGAAGGGGAGGCATGAACTTTACGCCAACTCAAATGTGGAAAGGATCCTGGAGAAGCTGCCGCCCGCTCGTCAGGAGCGCTTTAGGCGGCAGAGGGACCACAGAGACCCGAATGGCCCCGAACCGAACCTCCTCGATCTAGCAGACTTCCTGGCGAGAGAAGTCAGCAGCCTACGGCTAGATACATTCGGACGGAGCACCCCTGGCTCCAGAGAAGGAACCAGACGACTAAATGATGGAAGAAGATCGGTGACTGTGATGCACCAATCGGAGTCAGTACCGAGCAGCAGGAGCCACAGTACCCCCTCCAGAACGGAGAAGTGGAAGATAGTGTGCCCCTACTGTGAGAAAGAACACTGGCTAGCGCAATGTGACTCCTTCCCCAAGCTGAACGCGGAGGAAGCAGGTCAATGGATAAAGTCCAACAAGCGCTGTTTTCGCTGTGCGCGCTCACACATGGCAGCCGAATGCCGCTTAAAGAAAAGGTGCACCAAGTGCGATGGAGCCCATCTGGACATACTTCACGACAGTAACAGACGGCGCCCTTCACCTGCACCATCCAGCCGCAAAGCGAGCGTCATGTACATCGATCCCGCCAGCAGCAGTGGAGCCCGAGTACTCCTAAAAGTAGTGCGTGTGACACTAAGCTACCAGAATAAAGTCCTGGACACTTACGCCGTCCTCGATGACGGGTCAGAGAAGACCCTGCTGCTCGCCTCCGCTGCGGCCCAGCTAGGGCTGCGGGGAAGCGAAACCCAAATGACAATTCGGACAATAAGACGAGATTTGAAGACGATAAAGGGCGAGAATGTCTCATTCTCTATCGCAGCAAGCGGCCAGCCTGAGCGACGGTACCAGATTGCAGACGCTTTCACCAGCCAAGAAATAGGACTGTCGCGGTACACATACCCCGTCGCCAAGCTGATGGAGAAATATGCACATGTGCGCAAGTTACCGATCCCGCTCATAGACAATGCTATGCCGACCCTGTTGATAGGCTCCGACCATGCAGACCTCATTGTCCCGATAGACCGGGTTCATACCGGACCCCGAGGCTGCCCTGCAGCAGTCGAGACCCGTTTGGGATGGACTCTCCAAGGCCCGCTCGCCAAATCTCTCAACCGAAGTACAGCCACTAGATGTCTCCACTCCCGAGTCACAGAGGGAGAAACCGCACTCCTGCAACACGTAGAGCGGCTATGGACCTTGGAACAAATGCCCTTTAAGAACGGAAAGAAAGACATTCTCTCTAAAGATGACATTTACGCCATTCACCTCCTCGAGACAGGGACCAAGAGAGTCCCGGTCAACGGCGTGTTGAGATACGCCACGCCACTCCTGCGGCGAGAAGGAATGCCTACTTTCCACGCCAAGACAGACGCCACAGAACGGTACCTACTGAACACGGAGCGGCGCTTAGCCAAGAACCCCGCCCAAGAGAGTGTATACCGCGCTGAGATTGAGAAGCTCATCACAGCGGGACACGTCACAAAGATGGACATTAAAGAGGCTGACCAGACCACTGAATCGTGGTACGTGCCCCACCACAAGGTCCATCACAACGGTAAAGACCGCATAGTATTTAACTGCAGCTACCAGATCGGATCCCAAAATCTGAATAAAGAGTTACTGCCCGGTCCCACACTCGGCCCCTCCCTCCTCGGCGTTCTACTCCGCTTCCGCCAGGAAAAGGTGGCCATCAGCGGGGACATTAAAGGAATGTTCCTGCAGGTGAGATTAGTAGAGGCGGACAAGCCCCTGTTATGGTTCCTATGGAGAGAGAAGCCAGGAGATGAGCACCCAGCCATCTACCAATGGGAAGTCCTCCCCTTCGGAACGACGTGCAGCCCCTGCTGTGCGACATTTGCACTACAGAAACATGTAGCAGAGGACCCAGCAGCGGACGAAGAGGTCCGACACAGCGTAAAGAACAGCTTCTACGTAGACAACTGTCTACAAAGCCTTTCAACCCAGGAAGAAGCCGAGGCTCTCCTGATTAAACTCCGCGCCTCATTGATCAAAGGCGGCTTTGATCTCAGGCAGTGGGCCAGCAGCGATCCGCAAGTACTGCGCAGCCTCTCCTCCGAGGACAAGGCAGCCAGCAGCGAGACCTGGATGGCTACAATCCCGGGAGAAGCCCAGGAGATGACCCTGGGATTGGTGTGGCGATTCAAAACAGATTCGCTTCACTACAGACACAAGCCCCTGACTACGGAGCAGGGAAGGCCGGCGGCGGCGCCGACCACCAGACGGAGTGTGTACACAACACTCGCCCGACAATATGACCCGCTAGGATGTATTCTACCGTACACCACCAGGGCAAAAATGATTGTACGAGCATTGTGGGACAAGGACCAGGGCTGGGACGATCCCATTCCCGCACACCTTGCATCCACCTGGAGAGAGTGGGAGATGGAGCTCCACTCACTCCCAGGCGTTAATATGCGCCGAAGCTACTTCCCACCCACGGTGAGGCCAGAGACATGTAAAATGGACTTACACGTCTTCAGTGACGCCTCAGAGGTCGCATACGGATCAGTAGCCTACTTGCGGGCCCAAGACCAGGGGGGAGAGATCTACACAGCATTTGTCCTCGCCCGCTCGAGAATAGCCCCACGCAAGCAACAATCTATCCCACGTCTAGAGCTCTGCGCAGCCCTAGCCGGAGCGCACCTAGCCACGCTCATCCAACGTGAGCTCACCATACCGGTGTCTAGAACAATCCTGTGGTCAGATTCCACGACGGTACTCGCCTGGATCAAATCGGACTCATGCAAGTACAAAGTCTTCGTGGGAGTCAGAGTCACCGAGATTCAAGACTTAACCGAAGAGTTAACCGGAGAAACAGAGTGGCGCTACGTTGATACAAAACAGAACCCAGCTGACGTCATCACCCGGGGGATGCCCCTGGATGACCTCACCCGTCGCAATGTCTACAGTGACGGCCCCGCATTCCTAAGACTCCCGGAAGGACAGTGGCTCATGCCTATCCCGAGGGAAGCAAGTCCAGAGGAGGTGGAAATTAAGAAGTCTGTGTTCTGTGGATTGAGCACCGTAGCCTCCACCGACCCTAACATAGACGATTGCACGTCCATAGAGAGTGCACAACAAAGAACATTCCTGCGGTACCACCCGGAGTGCAAGTCCCCCGCTGATATGTCAGCAGCTAACTACGAGGAAGCAGAATTGCTTCTACTGCAGCGAGCCCAGAGAGACTCGTTCCCCGATGAATTGGCCTGTCTACAGGGAGGAAAGCCCGTCCCATCCGACAGCAGATTAATTCACCTGGCCCCCGAGAGCGACGCTCATACCCTCATCAGAGTGGGTGGTCGCCTACGCAGAGCCCCCAATCTACCGAATGACATTAAATACCCGATCGTATTGAACAGCCGACACAAGGTCACAGAGCTGATTATAAAGAAATACGATGAGGATGTACATCACGCAGGAGCAGAAAGAGTCTTCGCGGAAATCAGACGTCGTTACTGGATCCTACAAGGAAGAGAGGCGGTACGACGCTTCCAGCGAACATGTCTAGACTGCCGCAAGTGGCGCGCGCAGCCCAGCATACCAAGGATGGCTGACCTTCCTCCATGTCGCCTCCGAATCGGTGACAAGCCATTCCACTCAACGGGTATGGACTGCTTTGGCCCGCTGCACATAAAGAAAGGAAGAGGAACCGAGAAGCGGTGGGGTATTGTATTCAAATGCATGACCACCAGAGCGATACACATCGAGCTTCTCCCGACCATGAGCACAGACTCATTCCTTATGGCCTTCCGTAGATTCACGTCACGGAAAGGAAGACCGTCTACCCTATTGTCCGATCATGGGACAAACTTCAAAGGCGGCGAAAGAGAGCTGAGAGAGAGCTTCCAAGCTATGGGCCCAGAACTTAAGACCCACCTCGCTCCAGCACAGGTTGATTTCCAATTCAACCCCCCAAACGCACCCCACTTCGGTGGCACTTGGGAACGAGAAGTGCGCTCCATAAAGACAGCCCTGTACACAGTACTTGGGGCCCAGACTGTGGCGGAAAAAGTCCTAATGACAGTCCTCACGGAGATTGAGGGAGTACTTAACTCGAAGCCCCTCGGATATGTCTCCAGTGATGTGGCGGATATCGACCCAGTTACCCCCAACACACTCCTGATGGGGCGGCTAGATCCTGCATTACCCCAGACAATGTACCGGCCTGAAGAAGCGAACGGCCGACGAATGTGGAGGTACAGCCAAGTATTAGCAGTAGTTTCCTACTGCACTACCTACCGTCTCTACAGACCCGCCAGAAGTGGGTAAAGGAGAGAGACAATTTGACAGAAGGAACAGTCGTCATGATTATTGATCAATCACTGCCCAGAGCTATGTGGCCGGCCGGCCGCGTAAGCAAAGTGATCACCGGTGCCGACGGCAAGGTCCGAGCAGCCGAAGTGCTCGTCCAGGGTCGCACTTACACCCGTCCCGTGGCGAGGCTCATAGAACTGCCTCGACTCCCAGACACAATCGATGATGACCATGACCCTACAACCCTATGACTTTGTGAAGTTGACTGACCCCTACAGCAAACCCTTATGTGTAAATAGACAACGCGATTAATCTGTCTCTGTTTAACTGATTAGGTCTGGGACCTATTCAGGGTGTGGCTGTTGTGAAGGGCCAGATTAAACCGAATATATATATTTATTTATATATATATATTTAATTGTATTTGTATATTCTCTAATATTCCCTGATATCCCTTGTATATTCCTTGTACAATATGCATTGAATATCCATTCTAGCCTACTGAACATCCCATAATAGTCTCCATTCTACTATTGGTCGAGACCTTGGTGCCAGGCTGCCATACCCCTCAGACCCAGTTCAAACGTACCGCTCGACATGTACGAACAAGTCCTAGTTCCGCGTAGGAATTTGGCTACCGCACCACTAATGGGACTATTTGTTCATAGTGCGTATATATACTGCGCTACTAAAGTAGGACTTTCTTTTCAGTCCAGTTTCTTACCCTCCAATAGAGTCACAGACGTAAAGCCTCCCCGCGACGCCACGTGTGGGAGTAAGGCCAAGTTCGCCTACCATCGGTATTGAGACATCGTGTATATTAATATTTGAATAGTCATATTTGGCACTATATCGTCGAGTTGGACGTAGTCTATTAAGCTAATAATAGTCTGTTAATATATAGTGCTTCGTGCGGTGAGAATACTACCGTAGTCAGTACCCCATCGTTTCGGGCAGAGAACTGGCTGCTTACCCAGGGTGGTTGACCCTATGTGAAGCTGCACCCGAGGAGCCCCAGAGCCGACGAGCGAGTGGACCTGTATACCGGATTATTCTACCGACGACAGCCCGCCTTCCCAGGCACGGATTATGCTTTGGATACCTTGATTATTCCATGGATAAAGACCCCTGACACTGCCGTGTGTTGGAACCCCCCCCCCTGGAGAGGACGCAAGGTGAGGAGACGCTCTGCAAGACGAGGTCGCTTCACGTCTCTCCCCCGTGGACCGGAGAGAGCCGGCCCACAAAGAGTCCACTTGCTTTCATCTGTGGTCCAAGGATCGCCGGCGCATTGAACAGCACTACAGTGGGTTCACCTGGGATACCCTTGGCCGGACGAGGCAGCCGGATTCTACCCCCCCCCCCCCCCTCCTACTCCTGTCGGCTTACAAGCGACCGGATTAACCCCCTCTAGTGTATCTAGTATAATCATTAAAGTATCATTGCTGTTATTCCTTAACTATTCCAGGTCGTATATTTACCACCTGCGCCTTCAGAGATTGGACATTCTCTATTGATATACCGACGAATACTCCTTGCCATAAAAGTGCATACTATTTCAATTCATAAATGTAATTAAGTGATTAAGTGCTTATTCTACACACCATCGCTGTGTAGAAAATAAAGACCTGTTTCTAATTCGTACATTTGTGTTGGATCCGTTTCATCTACGTGAGAGTGTTCATGATAATATATTTATGCCGTGTACTGGGTGGCCGAATATTAAGTACAAAGGTAGTGGTAGTAAGTATCATATCTAGTAATACAGTCAGGGAATTGTACCCCTCAGTTACACCGCCCATCCCAAGAGTGACCTTACAGCATATGGTCCGTCATCCTGGCTGTTCACTATCTGCCGAGGCTCCATGGCCTCCATTGGACTCCAATCAGAAGCTCCACATCTGAGTCAATGTAAGTGATGTGAACATCCTTCAGGTAGGGCCATTTCTTCAGTTCCTCTTGAGTAAGGATGTTTTCTTTTGACACTGGGATTGCTGGTTGAGTGTATAGCGTAGGCAGTGCAATAAATGTGTCATCATTGATGTTGCCTACCTCCAGGCCTGAGATCTCATATGCTGGGACATGTTTCTCTTGTGCCATTGTCTTAAGGAGAATTGATGTTTTCCGGCCCTTAGCATTCAGCTTCCTCATGAGGCTCTCTGTGCAAAAGGATGCCGAGCTGCCATGGTCCAAGAAGGCATATGTCGTTACATACCCACTTCCGTCAGCCTGTTTCACCTTTACTGGCACGATGGGTAAAGCACAGTCCTTACCGGCCCCATTATGTTCACCAAGCCTCACCAGAGCACTACCCACAGTCTTCTTGGTCAGGGGTGGTGTCCTCTCCTGTTGAGGTGATTTCCATTCCATTGACCCGACTGACTGTTCCTTTTTGCTCATCCGGTCCTTCTTGGTCATTTGTCTCTATGTGTAGCAGAGTCAGGTGTTCTTTCTGACAATGCTGACACCTCATCCGCTGGCTACAGTGCCTACTGAGATGTCCCTTGGTGAGACAACCAAAACAAAGTCCTTTCACCTTTAAGAACTCTATTTTGTCTAGATGTTTCTGAGCTCTTATCCTCCTGCAGGCTTCAAGTGAGTGATCGCCTGCACAGTACAAGCAAGGAGTTCTAAAAGCCACAGAGCCATCTGCCTTGCATCCTACATTACCGACGGTTGACGGTATGTTTGTGACTGGTGTCACTGTCGTGACGAAGCTGCTTCTCTCTTTAACCGGTGCAGCTGATGCTCCTGCTCGTGCTTGCCATCCAGAGGCTGCCGTCTTGAGGTACCTTGGGGCAGCTCTGTCAGTGCCATTTTGAATATTGCCCCACAATGGGTCGGAGGCGATTTTGGCTTGTTTCTCCAGATAAGCCACAAGATCCTTGAATTTGGCTCTTTGCCCAGTGCGCTCCTGGATGTCGTAGGCTGTTGACCCCCACCTTTCTCTGATCCTAAAGGGTATCTTGGATAAGATCAGTCGTAGGTTAGATGGATTGTCCAGCTCATCCATATAGTGGAGCTCCTGCATTGCATTACTGCATCCCCTCAGGTAGAGGGCGTAGGCGCGCAAAGCCTGACTATCCTCCGGTTTGATGCTGGACCAGTCCAAGGCCTTCTTTATATAAGCATTAGTTATCCTTATTTCATCACCGAAATTCTCTTTAAGTAGTCTTTTGGCTTCCACATATCCATCCTGTGGATGCATATGTAGGCAGCTCCTCACAAGATCTTTAGGTTGCCCTGTGGTGTATTGTTCTAAAAAGTAGAGTCTATCTTGCTCGCTGGTGGTTCTATTTTCTATGCCATACTCGAAGGCTCGCATGAATGACCTAAAGTTCATAGGATCTCCGTTAAACATGGGAATCTCCCTGGTTGGGAGTAGCGCCAGATTCTGCTGTGAGACAAGTATATCTGCAATGTCGTTCTGCCTTGCCAT
>NC_140165.1:217266000-217311000 GCF_963971535.1 Notolepis coatsorum | reverse complement strand
GAAATAGTTTTCCACACATTAAGCTCCGTTATCAGACACCGATGTGGTGACCCGATTTAATTAGAATAAGTAGGTTACATGGGAGGGTTGATCACAGTGATCCTAAACGTCATATAACCTGGTCTAATTGCTTAAAGTGTAATCTAAACAGTTTCCGAAAGCGTCCTGAAGCGCTGAAGCGGTAAGAAATCATATGCTTTCCCCATCGGCTACCGCCCAACAGCTGATTCCTATCACCTATTTAATGATCTCTGCCGCGCCGTGCCCGACCACCCGACAGGTGCAGGTGATCCACTCACAGCGCCACAGAGTCCACCCAACAGGCTACACAGAATCATAACATTCCCCTCAATCATTACATTCCCATAAATTGTAACCTTCTATTGATAAAAATAATGATAATGATAATAATAATACTAATAATAATAATAATAATAATAAATAACAAAAAACACTCATTCGGCCTTTACACACTGTAAACACTGATAGATCTATCAGTGTTTAGAGGGTCTATCACAGTGTTTAGAGGGTCTATCAGTGTTTAGAGGGTCTATCACAGTGTTTGTAGGGTCTATCACAGTGTTTGTAGGGTATATTACAGTGTTTAGAGGGTCTATCACACCCTCTAAACACTGATAGACCCTCTAAACACTGGGACAGACCCTCTAAACACTGGGACAGACCCTCTAAACACTGTGATAGACCCGACAAACACTGTGATAGACCCGACAAACACTGTGATAGACCCTCTAAACACTGTGATAGATCTATCACAGTGTTTGTCGGGTCTATCACAGTGTTTTGAGGGTCTATCACAGTGTTTAGAGGGTCTATCACAGTGTTTAGAGGGTCTATCACAGTGTTTGTCGGGTCTATCACAGTCTTTAGAGGGTCTATCAGTGTTTAGAGGGTCTGTCACAGTGTTTAGAGGGTCTAGCAGTGTTTAGAGGGTCTATCACAGTGTTTAGAGGGTCTAGCAGTGTTTAGAGGGTCTATCACAGTGTTTGTCGGGTCTATCACAGTCTTTAGAGGGTCTATCAGTGTTTAGAGGGTCTGTCACAGTGTTTAGAGGGTCTAGCAGTGTTTAGAGGGTGTGATAGACCCTCTAAACACTGTGATAGATCTAGAAGTGCATGGATACACATTGTATTGCCTAGATGGTGTCAGGCTAGGCGATTGCTTAATTCTCTTTCCTGTCCAGTCTAACTGGATGCTGACTGTAGCTTGTTACTGTAGACCTACAGAGTGAGTAATTGAGTGATTAAAAAAAATCGCACTCGTGTGAAGTGAGGGGTGCTCTTATCATCGTACATCATCTCACCCACCTCTCTTCCTCCCTTTTTTATTTTTGTGTCTATCAGCTGCTGCTCGACAGTTTGACCCCAAGCTGACCGACCAGGACTACAGCGAAACTGTCAAGAAGTGGCTTCGTTATGCGCCAGACCGGGAGGGAGGCATCTCAAGGAACCGAAGTGACCCAAACTTAAGTCAAGCGAACCAGAGTCAAACTTAGGGTACCCCAGCACAGCACAGCACACACTGTTTCCCTGGTTCATACAGTACAAGGAATTACCCTGATGGACACTGTTCTTCCATGGACGGCATCTACTTGAATGACATGCTGCTTCAGCCTGTTCTTGGAACCGAAGTGACCCAAACTTAATTGTCAAGCGAACCAGAGTCAAACTTGGGGTACCCCAGCACACTGTTTCCCTGGTTCATACAGTACAAGGAATTACCCTGGACACTGTTCTTTCATGGACGGCATCTACTTGAATGACATGCTGCTTCAGCCTGTTCTTGCAGTGTTTATTTTTTTTATTTTTAATTTTAACCTTTATTTACCCAGGGTAGGTTCGCTGAGCACAGATGCTCTTTTTCAGCTACGCCCTGCTTCACATTCACAGAGTTCCATTCACACCTGGGAGCTGCCCAGGCCTAACAAAATTAATAGTTGGTTTCAGGTTGCCGACCGACCCTGCCGATTTAGGTGCGACCCAATATATTTTATGAGTTTTTAGAAAAAATTATAAAAAAAAAAAAAAAAAAAAAAAATTATAAAGTTTCATAGAAATCTTAGTCAAACATTTAGTATTATGGATATTAAACATGCTGGCAGAGTACATGCATCCATCCATGTTGTTGTGAACATTTTAATTAAATAAAGAAATTCCCTATCCATAGTCGCCGTGGGAAAGAATAAAATAAAAAAATTAAATAAAATAAATTCCCTACCTACCCATGGCCAAACTGACAACCAACCTGAAACCAACTATTAATTTTGTTAGGCCCCAGTACAACCACAGTCTGACACTGTTGGCCACTGAGCAACTCCACTGGAGCAGTTGGGGGTTTAGTGCCTTGCTCAAGGGCACTTCAGCGGTTGGTGTTAAGGGTATGGGAGAGAGTTATATGGGAGAGAGTTATAGAAACATTAGGGGTGTAACGGTATACAAAATCCACGGTTCGGTACGTACCTCGGTTTTGAAGACACGGTTCGGTATTATTTTCGGTACAGTGGGGGGGGGATCCAAAAAAAATTGCTTTTCATTTATCTATTTATTTAACTGTATTAAACAATATAAAACGAATTGGCCATAATTGACTGAGCAAACTAATGCTTACTGCTGTAACCTACTAATAACACTTAAGTAAATCTGAAGATTATTATATAGCAGATGCCTTGGAGGATAAGTCGTGGACAACTGTAGATCATCTAAGCTCCACTGTGTTTAAATTCAAATCCTATGCCATTGTTATTTAACCCTTGTGTCTGAACTGGGCTCTGTTAAGGAAGGACAGGACACTCTCACTGAGAAACATTGCTTTATACTGAAAACTAGGGTAAGCCATTTTAAGTTTATTAGTGAATCTTAAAAGTGAGGAACCAGCTGACTTGATTAAAGGGGCGTGTTTAAAACGGCCATTTTGTTTAGTTAAGTGCCCCCATTAAGGGACTGTTTCCTGTTTACTAGTAGCATCTGATTTGCTGAGTGAGCCATTAAGAGCCTGCCCTGTTTAAAAGCAGAGGTCCACACTGTGTTGAAGTCACTCTGTACTGGGCTCTGTTAAGGAAGGACAGGACACTCTCACTGAGAAACATTGCTTTATACTGAAAACTAGGGTAAGCCATTTTAAGTTTATTAGTGAATCTTAAAAGTGAGGAACCAGCTGACTTGATTAAAGGGGCGTGTTTAAAACGGCCATTTTGTTTAGTTAAGTGCCCCCATTAAGGGACTGTTTCCTGTTTACTAGTAGCATCTGATTTGCTGAGTGAGCCATTAAGAGCCTGCCCTGTTTAAAAGCAGAGGTCCACACTGTGTTGAAGTCACTCTGTACTGGGCTCTGTTAAGGAAGGACAGGACACTCTCACTGAGAAACATTGCTTTATACTGAAAACTAGGGTAAGCCATTTTAAGTTTATTAGTGAATCTTAAAAGTGAGGAACCAGCTGACTTGATTAAAGGGGCGTGTTTAAAACGGCCATTTTGTTTAGTTAAGTGCCCCCATTAAGGGACTGTTTCCTGTTTACTAGTAGCATCTGATTTGCTGAGTGAGCCATTAAGAGCCTGCCCTGTTTAAAAGCAGAGGTCCACACTGTGTTGAAGTCACTCTGTACTGGGCTCTGTTAAGGAAGGACAGGACACTCTCACTGAGAAACATTGCTTTATACTGAAAACTAGGGTAAGCCATTTTAAGTTTATTAGTGAATCTTAAAAGTGAGGAACCAGCTGACTTGATTAAAGGGGCGTGTTTAAAACGGCCATTTTGTTTAGTTAAGTGCCCCCATTAAGGGACTGTTTCCTGTTTACTAGTAGCATCTGATTTGCTGAGTGAGCCATTAAGAGCCTGCCCTGTTTAAAAGCAGAGGTCCACACTGTGTTGAAGTCACTCTGTACTGGGCTCTGTTAAGGAAGGACAGGACACTCTCACTGAGAAACATTGCTTTATACTGAAAACTAGGGTAAGCCATTTTAAGTTTATTAGTGAATCTTAAAAGTGAGGAACCAGCTGACTTGATTAAAGGGGCGTGTTTAAAACGGCCATTTTGTTTTGTTAAGTGCCCCCATTAAGGGCCAGGTGTTAAGACAGCACTAATTAGTGATAGTGATTTAAAGGCTTGCTGGTGTAGCGTCAGCGAAGCGTCGAGAAACGAAGAGGGACAAAGAGGAGGAGTTATCCTGGAGTTCACCGCCGAGGGATCCACCGATCCACCCAGTGCTAAGTACACCATAATCCTATATTTCCCTCCCACACTGCTATTTCTCTACTTCCTCCCTGCCACTCTCGACAATACAATGTGTCTCATACCTATATCCACAATCTGCTCCTCCAGAACTGACTCTACCCATCCACGACAGTTTGCTAGTAACCCGGCTAATCTCTCCTACCCTCCTACAGCCACTAATACACCTGTCACAGTACGGGGAGGCTTATGGAACTGTCAATCAGCAGTCAAGAAAGCTGACTTCATTACTGCCTACGCCCATAGTCTAAATCTGCAGCTCCTGGCTCTAACTGAGACCTGGATAACCCCCAATAACTCATCAACACCTGCAGCATTATCTACAAACTATAACTTCACTCACACACCTCGACCTTCCAGACGGGGTGGAGGCACTGCCCTCATGACATCTCCTTCATGGGCTACAAACGTAACACCACTCCCAGAACTGTCACTCTCCTCTCTCGAATATCATGCAGTATCTGTCTCTAATCCTTTCAATCTCACCATTGTTACACTCTACCGCCCTCCAGGTCCGCTCGATCACTTCACAGATGAGCTGGACATGCTTCTTAGCTCCTTACCGGAAGATGGTACCCCTCTCCTTCTACTGGGCGACTTCAACCTGCCTGACTCATCTCAGTCAGTCATAGTAGTCTCCCTCCTACAATCGTTTGACCTGACTCCCACTGCCATGCCTCCCACCCACAAAGCAGGCAACTCCTTGGATCTCATATTTTCCCGTAACTCCAGCATCATTAACACCACGGTAACTCCCCTACATGTATCTGACCATTCCTTCATATCCTTCTCACTAACTCTCATGCTTAACCGAAAGGTCTTCACCCCAACTCAAACAGTCTCACTCAGACGCAACCTGCCCTCCCTATCCCCCTCCACCCTCTCCTCTGACATACTATCCGCTCTACCTTTGAGTGACACCTTCTCTGCTCTCTCCACAGAGATGGCAACCTCCACCCTCCTCTCAGCCCTGGCAACCTCCTTCGACAAGCTCTGTCCCCTCGTTGAGAAACCTGCCCGCCGTTCCCCACCCAGTCCATGGCTGACAGATCCAGTGAGAGAACAAAGACAGGTCCTGAGAGCAGCTGAAAGGAAGTATAGAAAGTCACGCCTCACTGCTGACATCGACACATATCACAACCTCTTGTTAACATTCTCCAAAACCATCACTAATGCCAAAGCTTCTTTCTTCCACCATAGGATCGAGGCCTCTGCCAAGAATCTTCGCAAACTGCATGCTACCATGTCCTCCCTCCTCACTCCCCCCCCACCCCCCCCTCCCTCATCTTTCTCTGCCGAAGACTTTGCGATCTTCTTTGAGGAAAAAGTGGAGAACATCCGCAGCTCCTTCTCCCAACCCCCACCCATTCCAAATGCTGAATCGAGAACCTCATCCTTCACTCTGTCATCTTTCTCTCCCATTACAGAAGCAGAGACCCTGACACTGGTAACGTCAAACCGTCCGACTACTTGCCAGCTGGACCAGCTACCCTCCCCACTCCTCCAGACCATAGCACCAGACATCCTCCCATTCCTAACTGCAACCATCAACTCCTCACTCAACTCGGGGGTGGTCCCCACCTCCCTAAAACAAGCCAGAGTCACGCCGCTCATAAAAAAACCAACCCTGAACCCTACTGTCATAGGCAACTACCGTCCTGTCTCTCTTCTCTCCTTCCTTTCTAAAACACTTGAACGTGCTGTATCCAACCAACTTACTACTTATCTCTTACAGAATGACCTCCTAGACCCTAATCAGTCAGGCTTCAGGACTGGTCACTCCACAGAGACAGCCCTCATTGCGGTCACAGAGGCACTTCACTTAGCAAAAGCGAAAGGCCTCTCCTCTGTCCTGATTCTCCTAGATCTATCTGCAGCCTTCGACACAGTCAACCACCAGATCCTCCTTGCGGCCCTCGCAGGAATGGGAGTGGCTGGCTCTGCGCTGACATGGCTGTCATCATACCTCAATGACCGCTCCTACCAAGTGTCATGGAGAGGGACCCTGTCGGCCACCCGCCCCCTGCGGACGGGTGTCCCCCAGGGCTCGGTTTTAGGACCCCTTCTCTTCTCCCTCTACACTAAATCACTGGGTAACATTATCACGTCTCACGGCTTCTCCTACCATTGTTATGCCGACGATACTCAACTCTTCCTCTCCTTCCCTCCCTCAGATATCCACGTCTCTGTGCGGATCTCGGCCTGTCTGTCCGACATCTCAGCCTGGATGACGTCCAACCACCTCAAACTGAACCTAAGCAAAACAGAATTGCTCCACCTGCCGGCCAAATCCTCCCCCCTAACCGACCTTTCAATCACAGTCGAGAATGCAGCTGTGACTGCGTCCCCGACCGCCAAGAACCTTGGTGTTGTCCTCGACGACCAGTTGAACTTCTCTGCTCACATCGCAGCGACGACCAGAACCTGCCGATTCCTCCTGAGCAACGTCAGAAGGATACGCCCCTTCCTGACAAAAGAAGCCACCCAACTCCTCGTCCAATCAACAGTCATCTCCCGCCTCGACTACTGCAATGCACTGCTCGCTGGCCTCCCGGCCACTGCCACTAAGCCTCTTCAACTCATTCAGAACGCAGCGGCCCGCCTGATCTCAAACCTACCGAAGTCGGCCCATGTCACCCCACTTCTTAGGGACCTGCACTGGCTCCCCATTGCTGCACGAATCCGCTTCAAGGCCCTCGACCTAGCATACCGTGCGGCAAAGGGAACCGCTCCCGCCTACCTCCGGTCAATGGTCTCTAACTACACACCCTCAAGACCCCTACGCTCTGCATCTTCTGGCCGCCTCAGACCTACTCCTATCCAAGCTCCGGGAGGGTCATCAAAGAGAAGTCGCCTATTCTCAGTCCTTGCCCCACAATGGTGGAATGAACTACCCACCCCAGTTAGGACAGCCGAATCACGTCCAATCTTTCGCCGTCGACTAAAGACGCACTTCTTCAACCATTATCTGAATTAAAAAAAAAAAAAAAAAATCTAACCCTAACTAACCGTACTGTCATGCACTTGTCCTAATAAACTAACCTACACTGTAGCACTCAACACTTTGATGAACATTGTTGCTCAGCTGATAGAGTTGTGCCCTTCCTGATGGCTTGTCGTACAGAACTTGTAAGTCGCTTTGGATAAAAGCGTCAGCTAAATGACTAAATGTAAATGTAAATGTAAATGAAAACTAAAGTATTATACTCTTATTAGGGGACTAAATTGAAAAACTCCATAAAAAGATTATGTTGAAATAATTTCCCACTTTCTTTTCCATAAATATTTTATTCAACTTCAGCCCTGATCATAACCATTTTTTATATTATTTTTGTAATGAAATACTCCCACTTTTCTGAAAAGAGTTGTTAAATATGACAAAAAAAAGAATATGTGGTGGTTATGATCGGGCTGAAGTGGAATAAACAATTTATGAAGAGTAAAAAAAAATACAAGATAATTAAAAGATTATGCCACATATTATGTTGGCTCATCACTGCAAAGTTATCAAACAAATACGAATCTGATCAGACACAAGGGTTAAGTTGTTGTTCCCTTTCTAATTTCCTCAAACATCTAGTCTAGTTAATGTGATCAATATTATTTGACAATTGATGCTTTTTGTTGGACATTTCAGTCAGTAGTGAGCTCATACTTTGAGCTCATAAATTTATAGTTAAAATGATTGAGACAACGCAATCTTGTCTTCGTTGTGCATGAATGCGTGTGCTCACCACACACAATATGTGTGTCACTATTCTGGCAGTGGCTATATTGTTAATGAAAGCCTGTTATAAGGTCTGTTATTTGTTTTTTGTAAAAAGTTTTAGTCACTGGAAGTTCTGATACCCTAGAAAAAAATAAATTTTCATATTAAAGCCATGTTGTCATTTTTGTTCACACATTTTTGGAAATATGGTCATATAAGAATTTTATTATTATTTATTTAACAATAGTGTGTTTAACAGCAGGAAAAAAACATGTAATGTTATGATGTATACATATCAGCAGCAATATTTTAATGTAAAATGTACATTAATCAGTATTGATTCCTTAACTTTACAAGTTACAAGTAGATGTACAAGTTACAAATGTACAAGTAGAGTACCATTTAGATTATGGTTGAATAAACATTGATGTCTAACATTGATTCAATTGATAATGCCCGAGGCCAGGGACTCGTGGACGTATTTCTCCATAGACTCCCTCTCCGGGCGCGAGAGATTGAACAGGCGACTAGCGGGGAGCGGGGCTCCCGGGAGCAGGTCAATGGCACAGTCGTACAGGCGATGGTGCGGCAAGGAGAGAGCATGATGTTTACTAAAAACAGCCTCTAGATCAGGGGTTCTCAACCTTTCTGCTGCCAAGGCACCCCTGTGTTCAATAAAATATTCCAGGGAACCCCTACATACGATAAAGACTTTTCCGGTCCTGTCTTTTTTGTTACAATGATGACAAAATAGCTTGCTTTCAAAATAATGTTTATTTAAGAAACCGGGAAACACATGTGTTTATGCCTATATAATGCATTATTAACAGGTGTTTCAGGTCTAAATGGCTTAGTACTGTTGACATTACACTGCTTGTAGTAGTAAATCAAATAGCAAAATAAAATTACAGAAAATTATCACTAAAGTGCTATCTGTTGCAGCTGCACACTTTTCCATAAAAATAGCATATTTGGATAAGTGTGACAATTTCTCAAAAACTGAAAATCATGTATTTTTTTTTAAATACAGAAAAGGATCACTAAAGTGCTATCTGTTGCAGCTGCACTGTTCTCCATAAAAATAGCATATTTGGATAAGTTTGACCATTTCTCAAAAACAGAAAATCATGTATTTCTTTTAAATACAGAAAAGGATCACCAAGTTACCATTTCTCAAAAAATATAAATAAATACAGAAAATAAGCACTCGTTCACTCAGTGGAAATTTCTAGCTCAATGCGAGGTCTGCTGCTGCTGGCTAATAATACGGTCAATACGTGGGGAGATCTTTGACAAGGCAACATGCATGTCATCCTCAAGGCTCAACTTGGCCCTATATTTTGTTTTCAGAGCTGTCATGGATGAAAAGCCAGCTTCACACAGATATGTGGTGCTGAATGGTATCAACACCTTAACTGCTGCATCAATTATGTTCCCAGCTCCGGTCCCAATATGCAATTCAGTGCCACCCTGTGTTGGAATGGCCAGTCGCTTCCCCTGTCCACGCTGGTTGATTCGGGCGCTGACGAAAACCTCATTGACGCTGGCGTTGTATCCCGTTTCCGCATTGCTACCGACACACTGCCTATTCCCCGCGATGCCCACAGTCTAAATGGGAGGCTACTCTCACGGATAACCCACCACACCAAGCCACTCCGCCTGCTGCTCTCGGGGAATCACAACGAGGTTATTCGTTTTCACGTCACTAATTCCCCCCATAATCCTATTGTACTCGGCATGCCCTGGTTTACGTTACACAACCCAGTGATAAACTGGCCAACTGGCTCAGTCGTGAGCTGGAGCGCTCACTGTCATGCTACCTGCCTACAGTCTGCTCGGCCACCACTGGAGGTCGCTGATTCTCACGTTCCCAACGAACCCATTGACCTTTCCGCTATCCCTCCAATTTATCATGATCTAGAGCAGCGGTTCTCAACAGGGGTGCCGCATAGAGCTGCCAGGGGTGCCTTCAAAAAAAAATAAAAATAAAAAAAATTGGATTACAGAAAATTATCACTAAAATGCTATCTGTTGCAGCTGCACTGTTTTCTATGAAAATACCATATTTGGATAAGTTTGACCATTTCTCAAAATCTGAAAATCATTATTTAATAAAACACAGAAAAGGATCACCAAGTTACTCTGGATAAAAAAAAACTTTACAGACAACATTGAGACAAAGCTTCCTGACACATCTCCATCCAAACTCTTGGAAGAACTCATTGAAATCTCATCTGATACCACCGGGAGAGCTAGTTTAAGAGCTAGTATGCTAGATCATGATAAATTGGAGGGATAGCGGAAAGGTCAATGGGTTCATTGGGAACGTGAGAATCAGCTACCTCCAGTGGTGGCCAAGCAGACTGTAGGCAGGTAGCATGACAGTGTGCGCTCCAGCTCACGACTGAGCCAGTTGGCCTGTTTATCACTGGGTTGTGTAACTTCAACCAGGGCATGCCGAGTACAATAGGATTATGGGGGGAATTAGTGACGTGAAAACGAATAACCTCGTTGTGATTCCCCGAAAGCAGCAGGCGGAGTGGCTTGGTGTGGTGGGTTATCCGTGAGAGTAGCCTCCCATTTAGACCGTGGGCATCGCGGGGAATAGGCAGCGTGTCGGTAGTAATGCGGAAACGGGATACGACGCCAGCGTCAATGAGGTTTTCGTCAGCGCCCGAATCAACCAGCGTGGACAGGGGAAGCGACTGGCCATTCCAACACAGGGTGGCACTGAATTGCATATTGGGACCGGAGCTGGGAACATAATTGAGGCTCGAAGATGCACCCAGCATTACAGTCGAGCCCCGCCGTTTGGGCGAAGCAGGCATGAATCAAGTTCCATTGGCTCAGGGAAGTAGTGCTCGGCGCTAGCAGCGCGCCTGGGGGAGGGAGAGCGAGACGAATTGGATAACGAAGAGCGGGTGTCGCTAGTCTTTTCACGGCGGCGCTCGCGAAGACGCATGTCCAGTTCTCTGGCTAAATCAATTAGCTCGTCCAGGGAGTTCGGTTTCTGGCGGATGGCGAACAAGCCAGCAGAACTATCCGAACCACAGGGAGGGTGGTCGAAGACCTTTTGCATGTTGGTGACATATGCGGGGAACGAATCGCAGAGAGGAGACTGACTGAAGTGGAGAGCTGTTGCCCATTCTAACTCAGGACCCTTGAGCAGACCTGACAGGTAAGCGATTTTAGACTCATCACTTTGGTAGGTGTGGGGCTGTTGTCCGAATACTAATGCACATTGGAAAGTAAAGGCGCAACACTTTGCGTTCTGGTGCGGGGATATGGGGCTCTCTGTACAGAGGCGGTACTGGTGGGTCGGGGTCCGAACCCCGTGAGGATGTCTGGGTTGGTTGGGCTGCAATGTATGCGGTAAACTGACTACATAGTTCGTCTTGCTCCGCGGAGCGGACAGTGAGTGCGTGGATAAGGGCATAGAGCTCCGTGACTGAGTGGGTATGTTGGTTTACCAGTCCGGTTTGACCGTTGAGGATGGTCCGGGTCTTCCTCCATTCTCTGGCGTCCTGTGGTGCTGGGCTCGTTTGTGGTCGCAGTGTTCTGTTACGGCAGCGGTGGCTGAGCCCAATAGCAGAACACACAGGGAGAGACAGAATGGAGCGTTTTAGGTTCGCTTTAATTCCTTGGGTACCAAGCAGACAGGACAACAATGTATATGCAGAAATGTGCGGCTTTGGGCGAGCAGGGGCGCTCGCTTGAGATTCCCAGCGACGTCCGAGCAGGCGGCGAATCAGGAGACGGCGCGAGCCTAGGTTGATAGGATAACACTGCGACGAGGGACGACAGGATCTGTGGGTTGATGTAGGGGCTGATTGATGTCCGTCTGGCAGCATGGGAATGCTGGGGTCGGATGCTGCCCATATAAGGGTGTGGAAGCAGGAGGGGAGAGAGAGGTTCTCGCCGTGACTATGACAAATATGAGTGAGACTTATAGTTGACTTCTTAGTTACAGTATACTGTTGATTCTCTTCCAAAACAGTTTTGGATTGCTAAAATCATTGCTTAAACAATCTTTGAGTTGGATTTAGCATTTCTTGTTTTAGTTGTACATAAGTTCTGTATTTGTTTATATGCATTGAAGTCGGCAGAGTCCTTTGTCAGGCGATGCTTTTCCCAAGCCATATCTCTTTGTTTATACAGATTTATAAATTCACTATTAATTAATCCAGGGCAAGTGTCTACCCTTAACTTTGAGTGTCTTCCAAGGAGCATGATGGTCAATAACATTAGTAAGCTCAGTATAGAAGAAATTCCATGCATCTTCAACAAATGGAATTAATTTAAACCTGTCCCAATTTATAGATGTTATATCTTGAATAAGTGCTCAGTATTCAAATTCCCACATTGTCTTATCCTGATGAATTTAGGTGGAAGACGTGGTAGCTTTATCTTCCAAATGCAGAAGATGATAGAATGGTCGCTAAAACTATCGGGTAACACACCAGAGTTTGAGATTCTATCTGGATGTGTGACGAGAATCCAATCTAGCACGGACTTGGATCTAGAATCAACTCTAGTAGGCTCACTTATGAGTTGAGTTAAGTTGATACTGCCAAATAGGTTTCAAACATTACTAGATGATCGATCTAGCCAGTTTTTAATTTTTAATTTCTTTTGCTTTTTTCCCGGCCCTTTTTTGAGGGCACTCCATCCCCCCCCCCCCCCCTCTTCGCGGGACAACTTTATTATTTATTATACGTTTTAACTATTTAGAGTACAAAATTAAATAAAAAGTTAAATAAGAAAAATATTAAAAAATATATATTTCATTGCCCTCTCGGAGGGGGGGAACTCAGACTAGACATTGACAAACAAATTACAACTAAGGACAATGAAGTACAACAACGAATACACATGACAAGGGAAAGGGGGGGGGCAGAGAGGGGAGTAAGTAAAGTAGCGGGTGAGGAGGGGGATTGAGAGAAGGGTGGGTTATGGAGTGGATGGCTCACAGGTCAATCTCCTATGATTAGGAGCCTAGATTATCCACAAGCAATTCCCAGATGTTATTACATTGTGAGACTTCGATGTGATCCACGGTTGAGATTGTTTCCTGTGATATGTAATTTGAGAGAAGGCCCAACCATTGCCCAGTATTCAAATTTTTTCTTGTCTTCCAGTTTAAGAGGATCGTTTTCTTGGCAACAGCTAGAGAAACGAGTAGGGGTTTGGTGTTCTGGACTAATAAATTGATAGCGTAGTATCCCCAAGTAGGCAGAGGGAGGGGGAGAGAGGAATGCTGCAGCTCATGACCCGGGATAGTGTATTGATGACTGTGACAGAGTGGGTCTGTCACTGACGCCGGGGCAGCATGCACGCACACATACACACAACATTCACTCATCATATACATTCATACATAATCAAACATGCATACATATCCAATAATCTAAGCATACATGCATTTATACATACATTCATATATCCATTCATGCATATATTTATTTATTGTTGTTGTGTTGTGTATATATATATTTATTTATTGGGTTGAGTATATGTATTTATTTATTGGGTTATGAGGGTATTGGTATTGGAGGTTGTTTTTATATAATATGTGTAGGAAACGGCAATCCATTTGATGTGTAGCACCTGTGTAGTCTTGTGTTAATTAATTATGTGTGGCACCTGTGGAGGGGGAGGAGTGCAGGTGTCATGAGGGCTGCGTGCCCAAGGTTCTGGGTTCTTGCCCTGCATCAGTTGCAATGTAGGTGACTGAGGGAAGTGCCGTATGTGTCTGTTAGTCTGTTTGTCTCTGTGTCGGGGCTTCACCAGACAAAGGTTGCTAAAGATGAGTAACTAGGGAAGTGCCGCGCAGTAAGTGTCGTCTATCAATATGACGTTATTGTGGAGCGCATATGATAGACCAGGTAGTATTTTGTTATTTTGTTAGTTTGTTTAAGTCACTTGTTATTGAGATGTCACCTCTGCACCGTGGATGGCCGGCAAATAAAACAACACCAAGATCAATTTTTCGACTACGCCATCATTTGTGTGACTTTGGAGGGGAGAGGAGAAGGACCCCGTCACATATGGTGTCAGAAGTGGGATGGCGTGGTCGGGAGATTGCCTGCCTTCCAGGGCGGTGCACCGAGCCGCGCTCCTGGACACAAGCGTGGAGCCGAGACCTACCGCTGCTGGACGAGGGAGGACGCCGCAGCCCAGCGCCGACGGGGGGGACCGGGTGAGAGCCGAGAACCTACTGCCACCGGAGGGCTCTGCCGTCGCTGGACTCCAAGCTGTGCAGCAGGGAGGTGGACGCCGCAGCCCAGCGCCGACGGGGGGGACCGGGTGAGAGCCGAGAACCTACCGCCACCGGAGGGCTCTGCGTCGCTGGATTCCAAGCTGTGCAGCAGGGAGGAGGACGCCGCAGCCCAGCGCCGATGGGGGGGACCGGGTGAGAGCCGAGAACCTACCGCCACCGGAGGGCTCTGCCGTCGCTGGACTCCAAGCTGTGCAGCAGGGAGGTGGACGCCGCAGCCCAGCGCCGACGGGGGGGGGACCGGGTGAGAGCCGAGAATCCTACCACCACCGGAGGGCTCTGCGTCGCTGGATTCCGAGCTGTGCAGCAGGGAGGAGGACGAGGAACGGTGGCTGTGCGTTCCGCCGGGCCAACATCCCATGAAAAGTCTCGCTCGCACAATCGCAAGTCACGCAGTTGCTCCAAGAGCAACAAGTCTCGCTCTCGCTCCGACACCCGCAAGTCCCGCTCCAAGAGCAAGACCAAGTCTGACCACAGGTCCCGGAGTCGATCCAAGGAGAAGTCCGTCAGCAAGAAGTCTCCGAGCCACTCTCCATCCCGAAGCGAGAAGCGGCCCAAGTCGGCCTCCAAATCTCCCTCTCCCAATGAGAACCACCGCCCCTCAAAGTCCCCAGCTAACGTTCAGCCTCTCGCTCCCTTTCTCGCTCCAAGTCCCGCTCTCGGTCTAGGTCCGCATCCCAAGATTGACCGCCCCTGTTGTAATTCAATGGAAGAAAATGAGGATTTGTAAAGAATGGTAGATCTATAGGCGACATCCCTGTAGAAATGAGGATTTGTAAAGAATGGTAGACCTGTAGGCAACATCCCTGTTATCAGGTACTTTGAAACACCGGGTAAGATTTAAATTTTTTTGTGACGAGCTGTTCATTTTGGAAACTCATTGTTTGGTTTAAGGATGCTAATTATTATTATATTCTTTCTGGAATGTTTGAAATAATTTGCATTTATGTTAATTATATAAACTGTTCATAATTCCAGAATGTAGGAAATGACCGGTTATGTCATTTAAAGCTGAATTATCTAGTTTTGGGATAGTGTGGTCAAAGTAGTGTATGATATCTGAAGTAGTGAATAAATTCTATGCACTGCCAGGGGGATTTACACATCAATATGTCATTGTAAATTCAATGTCCGTACCTATTTACCACAGAAACCCATGAGAATAGAAGATGATTGACAAGGCCGTGCTGAGTGTGTTGTTGGCCTCTATTTTGTATTGATATTGTTGCCACCGAGTTGACCCCCTCATAACTCCCCACATTATTTCACACAGCAACATTTGTGTGGATCAATGCGAACTCGTCTGCTAAAATTGCAGCTTCTTGGAGGGTAGAAACTTTGCGTTCCTCTAAGTACACTAAAATGCGTTCGGGCACGCATTTATTAAATTGCTCAATGAGGACTAACTCACTCAAAGCTTCGACACCATCCACGTTACATGCCTCACACGCCATAGCCCATGTGCTGCACACAGCAGCATCACACCTGGACAAGAGGCAGGGGAACTATGTGAGAATGCTGTTCATCGACTACAGCTCAGCATTCAATACCATAGTCCCCTCCAAACTCATAGCCAAGCTCAGGGACCTGGGCTTGAACTATGACCTCTGCCAGTGGGTCTTGGACTTCCTGACGGGCAGACCCCAGGTGGTAAGAGCAGGCAACTGCACCTCCTCATCCATCACGCTCAACATAGGGGCCCCCCAGGGCTGTGTTCTGAGCCCCCTCCTCTACTCCCTGTACACACATGACTGCGTAGCACAGCGGAACAACAACACCATCATCAAATTTGCTGATGACACAGTAGTGGTGGGCCTGATCTCTGCCAACGACGAAAGAGCCTACCTGGAAGAGGTAGAGAACCTGTCACAGTGGTGTCAGGAGAACTGCCTCTCCCTGAACGTCAGCAAAACAAAAGAGATGATTGTGGACTTCAGGAGGTCGGGGGTCAAGGACTACAGCCCCCTCAGCATCGACGGGGCACCAGTTGAGAGAGTGAACAGTTTCAAGTACCTCGGAGCCCACATATCCGAGGATTTGACATGGACCACACACATTGACAGTGTTGTGAAGAAGGCACGACAACGCCTCTACTTCCTCAGGCGCCTAAGGAAGTTCCAAGTCAGTCAGAAGATCCTTAGGAACTTCTACTCATGTACAATAGAGAGCATCCTGACTGGCAACATCACCTCCTGGTTTGGGAATAGCACTGCACAAGACCGTAGCAGACTACAAAGAGTGACACGTTCAGCCGAACGCACAATTGGAGGGGGGCTTCCCACCCTCCAGAACATTTACAACAAGCGGTGCAAGGGGAAGGCTAAGAGAATTATTAAGGACTCGAGCCACCCGAACAACTGCCTCTTTGAACTGCTGCGGTCAGGCAAGCGATACCGGAGTCTTAAGGCGAGCACAGAAAGACTCAGAAGAAGCTTCTATCCCCAGGCCATCAGGCTGCTAAACGAACAATAAACACTATGCAACAACCATCAAATGCACACAGCACACACACCCACACGCACACACTCACTTAAACAAACAACACACTGCAGCACCCACTCTCCACACTTTAGATCACACAAACACACTTTATATTTATTGATAAAGGATTTGCACTACAACTCGTACACCTACTGTAAATTGTACCTAAATTGCACCTCATCCTATTTCTGCCTTGCACTATATAGTATTGTATATTAGTACACTACACAGTATTGTATATTATATGGTAACTCAGTTACGTCTACTCTGCATCGAACATTGTACATATGTCTATACTGAACACTGTGACCTAATTTTTTTACTTCTAATTTACATGCTATACTATGTTATTTTATTTCATACTTATCTTGTCTTGCACAGTCTCTGGAGCGTAACAGTAAGACGCATTTTGTATAAAAGTATTCTGTACTTCTGTATGACAACTATTAAAGAAACTTGAAACCAACGATCAAACATAGTCCGTTGTTCACGGGAAAAATCAACATGTGTTTGAGAGGGAGCTTTACTTAGTGCCCTTAATCGCTGCCTATACGCTTCCGGCACCAACTCATATACGCGCAAGACAGCACTTTTCACTTTCTCATATACCACGCTGTCTTCATTCGATAATGACCGGCACGCCCCCTGAGCCCTACCAGTGAGTCTGTATTGCAATAAAATCGCCCACTGGTCCTTTGGCCAATGCAAAGTCCACGCTATATGCTCAAAAACAGAGAAGTATGATTCCACCTCAGACTCCCGAAAAATGGGAACTAAAGAAATATGCTGCCCAATATTAAAAGGGGCCTGGGAGACTTCAGTTGAGGAGGAGGAAGAGCCACCACTCTCCAACTCCATCCTTCTTATAGTCACCTGGAGCGCTCTGTCCATCTCCTCCTTTTCCCTCAGCAGCGCCCTGTCCTTCTCCTCCTTTTCCCTCAGCAGCGCCCTGTCCTTCTCCTCCCTTCTCTCCAGCCTGTCTCTCTCTCTCTCTCTTTCCTCCCTTCTCTCTTCCCTGTCTCTCTCTTCCTTCCTCTCCTCCCTGTCTCGCATAGCCTCTCTTTCCTCCATCTGGAGACGGGCCAAACGTCTACTTGATTTACGAGTGGGAGAAGAAACAGAGGCACGCCCTGAGTGTACAGAGTCATCACTGTCATTCTCCTTCCCCTTGGAAATGCCACCTCTCCGTTTCTGTACCGCACCAGCGTTTCGATCTAAACCACCAGTGTCCTTACTAGGCTTGTCAGCCGCCTCGCCGTGCGCGACGTTCTCAGAGACATTTCCCTGGGCTATGGGCAAACTAAATATATCTTTATCCAACAACCCAGCCAGCACGATTGCTTTCTCCTCCTTACTTTTCGAACTTTGGACAGTAATGCCATAATGTTTGGCGACACTACACAAGTCTACTTTTGTGCAGATATCAATTTGTTCCCTCGTAGGGTCCGCCAAAAAAACGTCCAAAGTAAAAGCTGTCCCAGCCATACCTATTGCAGAATGTGACTATGCCACAAATAACCTATGTATAAATACCCTGTGCTCCCGTAGCAACCCGCGTTACCACCAAACAAATAACAGGCACCAGGAAACATCCACTCACCTACTCCACAATATCCGTGCGTAACACATCTAATCGCCACATTCCGCAGTATACACCTCAACCAATCTGATTTAATGCCCACATCTACCATTCATGAAAACAATAAACGTTGGTCCTAACCACCTAACTAGGATCACCTGTGTCACTCTAACATATCCCCAGCTAAACTACTCCTCTAGCGGGATGAGGCTACACATATCTTCAGTCGCTTACCGATTTCATTGCGCGCTCCACTGGAATCACGACTCGTGCCCCCCTCCCCCTACCCAGGCAGGTGATCGCCCTGTTACCTATGTGGCAGAAAAAAGATCAGTCAAGAGTATCACATACAAGAACTGTTTACACCAATCAAACTGTGTAGCACGGACAATGGAGACACAATAATATAACTTACCAAGGGAAAAAAAACGCTATCTTACCTGACATGCTCCAATTGACAAGTTACAATGTTACATAACAAACAAGGAACCATACAATTGTGCAAACTAACGAGCCCCCATGTCATGTACAAAGGTCTAAGGACCACACAGAATAATAACTGGAGCCGGCTGCACATGAACAAAAAACAGCCTCTCTCAGTAAATGCGTTTAAAGCAATGTCCCAGGTAGGTAAGAAAGCCACAACACAAGATGTTTTCCAAATAGTAAATTATATATTTATGGTGATAGGGATTGAAACCTCCACCATAATGCACAAGGGGAAAAGGTAGGGGAGGACAAACAAGACATACATATATACAAACAAACACTTAGTAAATAATATAAATACAATTGTGCCCGTCATGGGACACAAAGAGAAACCACAAGATATCACTTCCAGACAGCTAGACGAGAGGGCAACCTCCTCACTCCATTCTGGAACATGGCAGTGATTCAAATGAGGCGCCCGGACGTGTGTCATTTCCCACTCTGTTATTCACTCATCTCCACTGCCTGCCTGAAGATGCACCAATCAGGTGCAACCAATCCAATCAGGGAGATGAGTGGCATCTGCGGAACAGAGACAGAAGATTAGGAGATGACACAACATCACACATACAAAACAGCACATTTACATATACTAACCTGATGTTCAGATGGTGTCATAAATACAGTAATAATGGTAATGACCAACCCACGTACCCATGTACATCACAATGTGCTTTGCTTGCTTATTTGTGCTTTGCTTATGTTAGCTGTTAGCTCCCTAGCATATTAACTAGCATGTTAGCTCTGCTCAACATGAAATGTTTGTAGCATGTTAGCTTTGCTCAACATGAAATATTTGTAGCATGTTAGCTCTGCTCAACATGAAATGTTTGACATGCGGCCCCAGTGCACCCTGGGAAATGGTGTTTATGTAACAGTTTGAATATATTGTTTGAACATTTTGATGCATGACATTCATGACATGGTTAAGTTTAAAGAACAATGTTGATTGGTGTAATAAATAAATAAATAATATCTATATATATATATAATAATATAGGTTATATAGGTATGTGGTATATATATATATAAATAAATAGATAAATAATATATATATATATAATATAGGTTATATGTGGTGTATATATATATATATATATATATATATATATATATATAATAAATAAAAATCATAAATAAGAATAATACAAAATGTCAAATGTATTGGTAAATGCTGAATGAATGTTCTTAATGAAAATACATTTGGTAATTGTTTATGTGAATGAACTGATATAATATAGGCTAAATGTATTAATGTTAATTATAATTTATGGTATTATTATAGCCTATGTATTATGTTGATGTTGAAACATTTCCTTTCATAACCTTTCAGGTTTATAACCTGCTATTGTGACTGCTATTGTGACAACCATTTGTCAACCAAAATAAATGACAAACTAAGGTCAAAGAAGTCACAGTTATATCCATCCTTGATCACGTTGCCTGAGCCCTTCAAGTGGGGAAAATAAGAACAAACTTGACAGTTATAAACCAAGGGCCCAAGCGTCCAGCTGAATCTGCCCCGAAGAGTGTTGCCCGGAAGAGGAGCGCCACAGAGGGAGGGAAAGGTCCAACAGACCCCCTGCCAGTGTCGGAAAAAACCTTGGGCAGCTCTAAGAAAGGAGGATGGATTCAGCTGTGCTGGAATCCTTAAAGGGAAAGCGCTCGGTCGCGCAGACTGCCTTCAGTAAGAGGACCAACAGGCTGGCTCTTACGATTCACCTGCTCGAGGAGAGGAATCTCATTGATGAGTTAAATGGCCTTGTTGTGGACTTTGGTAGGGTCAGCGACACAGGGGCTGAATACGTCGATGCTCTCGAAGTGGAGGCAGAAGAAAACGACGATCCCAAGGTGATAGAAGAAGTCGAGAGCATAAAAGCGAAAACAACAAAGTGCTCAACCCGATATGAAGAAGTGCTTACACTCACTAAAGAAGCACTATGGTCCAGATTAGCTGAAGATGACATTAAATTGGATGCAGAGAAAGCGGAAAAGAAGTGGGCTGAATTAGAAGCACTGGATTTGAAGGAGTTACTAGCGGAGGACTTTGATGTGCAGAGGGAGAGTCTGGGCGAGAAGATCCACAGGTTCAGGCAGAAAATGGCTGCTTGGGAAGGTCTTGTCTCCAGCACCAAAACAAAGGAGCTTAAAAAGCAAGAAGACGGGCTAAGAGACTTACAGGGTGACTGGGAGCGGAAATGGCGGCGGATGAACCTGAAGTCACAAAAGGGCTTTGCTTGGAGCCAGAATGAGGAGGAGGAAGAAGAGAGGTTAAAGGCTGAAGTGCCGGCCCATCCAGATCCGCTTGGATCCAGTAGAGATGATCAACCTCTCTCTCTCCCGGTGTCAAGCAGGAAATCGCTGCAGGTCATGTAAACCCGCTCGGTCCGTCGGGGCCACTTCTAAGAATTTCTGGAGCCGGTTTCCAGTCTCTGGCTGGGACCAGCGCTGCACCAAATGTCGCAGGCACACCGCTAGGGTACCCAAATGCTCCACAAGGCGTCTTTCCTTATATGCAACCCAGAGTCCAGTTTCCACTCGAGAGAGCACGCCTCCCCACATTTTCTGGGGACATGGTCGATTATTACCGATGGAAGGCGGAGTGGGAGGAGCTCGAGCTGCTTGGGAACCCGCAGAGGACTTTTGGAGTGACAAGGTTCCACCTTCTTGCAAGCCTGAGTGAGAAGGTGAAAAGGGACCTAGTCCTATCTAGCTGCAAGTCTGCAGATGATATGTTTAATCGCCTTGCCAACAGGTATGGGAATAAAGCTAGGATCGTCCAGCTGATTGCAAGTGAGGTCCAGGGCCTACCCCCCGTGAAGGGAAACAACCCAAGGAAGGCTATTGAACTGATCCAGGCAGTGGAGAGGGCTCTAGATAATCTCCTGATTTTGGGAGAAGAGGCCGTTATAAAGAACCGTTTGGTCGCTCAGTCCCTAGAAAGCAAACTGCCTAGCTCCCTAAAGGAATGGATTGCTCACAAACATGAGCCCGCCAACGGGTTTGTTCCCCAGGACCACTTTGAGTGCTTGCTTCAATTCCTAAAAAAGCAGGAGGCAATCCTGGAGGAGCTTGACCAGCTAGAAGCAAGTCCTGGAGAGAAGAACTCCTCTGAGAAAAGCCTGGATGACAAACCGGATAAGGGAAGATCCTTTTCCAGAGCCACTTCAGGCCAAAGAGGTCCTCAGACAAAGCAGCAGTTAAGCTCCTGCACCTGCTGCAGCGATGAGGCGCACCCTGGCAAGCTCTTTGCATGCAGAACCTTCAAAGAGTTGGACCTGGTGAAGAAAAAGGCTCATCTAAGGGCTCATGGCACATGCTATCAGTGCTTGAGCATCCACCCAAGAGATGGCCGTTGTAACCAAGGGTTCCTCTGCAGCAAATCAGGCTGTAGGAAAGGGGAGCCACCGCACAACTACCTGCTCTGCCCAAGGCCCACTACTCAGAGGAAGGAGAGTGGCTGTGAGGGGCAAGGTGGCTCAAAGGTGGAGAAGAAAGGACTAGGCTTGACCAGCATCCAAGAAGAGGCCCTTTCTAAAGTCCCGGAAAATATAAGGGCAGAGGTCAGAAAGAGCCTCGACTACAATGTGCACCAATACTGGCGTTGAACAGGAATACCCAGTGGTTATGATGTTGCTGGAAGTAACAACAAATTCTGGCCAGTTGATTGACGCCCTCATCGACCTCGCATCGGATACCAATTACATCGCGAACGATGCGGCCAAACGCCTCGGACTGACTGGTGTAAACATCAAGCTGATTTTCCACGGTATTGGAGGGATGGGAAAGACAGTGATGACCAAGCGGTATACCCTACGGCTGAGGGTGAAGACCTCCAAGGGGACCGTGGCAGAACACAAACTGCTCTGCTATGGCCTGGAGAGCATCGCAGAGATAAGCCAGTCTGTCACTCCACAACAGCTGCGGAAAATCTTTCCTGACGTCGCCAAGGAAGACCTGGTCCGTCCTGAAAGTATCAACCTCCTGATTAGCCACAGGGTCGATTGGCGCCCAAAACTCCACCCTGGACTCCGGTTTTCAAAGACCACGGTTGCAGTGTTCCAAAAACCCGGTTGCCTGTGGACGAACATAAAGGCTCGGTTACATAACACTCTGCGTTTGTGTGGACAGGGCCTCAGTCTCGCTCTCAACCAATCACAATCGAGTATCCGCACACAGCATCATATAATAATTTCTTTTTTTACACAAAACAAGACAAAACTCAACACAATAATAATAATAAACAAGATTTCACAATACAATAACAACAATAATACTAACAACAAAATGACAATAAATAGAATAATAAAAAATTATAATATTAAAAAGCAGCCAAATGGAAACAGAATATAAACATAAAACCACACTCAAAGATATTTCACAAGCAAAAACCACAAAAGACTGTTTCTTCCCCCATTCCCACCCCCCACCCCAGGACCCCAGGACTAGGGATGCACCGATATGAAAATTTGCGGCCGATACCAATAGTTCAAATAACACACTTTTTTATATTCTCTTTTTCTCCTATTTATGAAAGTACTGTATATTTGTAATCCAGAGCTAGCGCTTTTCTCTACAAAATGGCAGCAAAAAACAAAAATTCCCATGGTTCCAAAATGGTCGCCTCTCACGAAATAAACAGACCAAATCCAAAAGTTAAATCTATCTAATAACACTTTAACCTATTGCTAAACTAACGTTGATGATAATACATTATAAATGCTGTTGTGACATGGTTATGATGTTTATACTTGAATACGTTTAAAAATAAAAATTATACTTTTGTAGAACAGTCTGGAGATATTGATTTATGACATGATGTCATTTCGGGACCGGTACCGGTCCCGTCGGGCTTAATAGGTTAACGGCAACATACAGGTCCGTGACATTGAATATTAAAGGGGACATGCATTGCTATTCCTAGCACTATATGGGCAACTTTACACAATTCCTGTGAGTCTATTGAAGACATCTGTAAGGTTTTTTTTTTTTTAAATGCATTGTTTCATATTTCTAATCAAGTACTCAAAACCATCATTTTTCATCCTCAGGATTTCAGGCTGTTATGGCCTGGCTCCGCCCATAAGCACTTTGAGTGACAGTCAGTCCACACAGTCTGCGACTGGTAGACAGAGAGAGAGAGAGAGAGAGAGAGAGAGAGAGAGAGAGAGAGAGAGAGAGAGAGAGAGAGAGAGAGAGAGAGAGAGAGAGAGAGATAGAGAGAGAGAGAGAGAGAGAGAGAGAGAGAGAGAGAGACGTTATTGATAAGGCCCCCTATCTCCCTCCCTCCCTCTCTCTTTCTTTTTTTCTTTCTTTCACTCTCCCTCTCCCGTTCGGGGGTGTGTGCCACGCGGCAGGTCCCACCCCCCCAAGTGCTCCCGAATGCTCTCTATCTCTCTCTCTCTCTCTCTCTCCCTCCAGAGGGCATGCAGAGGTGGGTTTCACTCTGCCGCAGTATGAGGAAGTGGTTTCCACTCGCTGTGTAGTCAGTCTAGGTAGATTGTGGGCGGGCATTAGCTACAACCACAGAGCCAATCACATCACTGTCCGCTACCCAGAGCCTGAGTGACGTCACTCAGGCCTTCAAATCAGGATGGCCTAATTTACTGGAGCAGGAAATGGTCTGAGCTGAATCAGAGCAATCCGCCAATATGGTATTTAGATACTAAAACACATTGATACTAACTCCTATTACTATAATACAATGCTAGAGACTGAAAAATGACATTTATAATGCATGTCACCTTTAAAATAGAAAAAAAGGAAAACGGACCAAATAACATATACTGTATATACACGTGGTTGGCGTTCAACGGTTGTCGAGCAAACACGTATATAAACGTTGTTGGCGCAGAAAGTGTTAAGGACCAGCCAGTCACTAGAACGGGTTCCATAGGTACCAAAATTCCATTCCAATAATGATGTAGCATAAGGAGGTAGCTTACCAATAAGGGCCTTAAAAAATAACATCAGAGAGGGCCAACCAACCTTCTCATATAGGACACAGTGATGAGTGTCGTCACTGTGTCCAAAGGTCGCCAAAGGTCAGTATGGCTTTAAGCCCCACTTGGTCCTATGGCGTGGTTGTGTCCAGGAAGACATCTGTGCAACATCACTGTGAAGGTCAGAAGCCCACAGAGAATTGCAGTGCACTTGCATCCTGTGAGAGAACAAGCTAGTGTGAAGCATGCTGGTCTGGAGCGTGTCCTAAGCCTGGGGAGGAAGGTCAGCAGTCACACACACACACACACACACGCACACGCACACAACAGATCAACAGATACATGCTACACACACAGACACACCCAAACACAGAGGCACATGCTCACACATAAACACACACACACATTACATACTGATAATATGACATTCACACATGCATACACAAACATATGAACAGCCAATCATGCATGTACATATTGGCACTGTACACACCAACAAAGATATTCATTACAGGGGAATTCCAATCCAATCCAATCCAACTTTATTTATAAAGCGCTTTAACAGCCACAGGGGCACAAAGTGCTGTACAGGGGGAGCATAAACAGAGATAAAAAAACATTAGGTAAATATAGGCAGCAATACAAGTTTAAATAGATCAGAGTACTTAAAAAAAAAAAATGTAAAAGCAAGGGAAACAGTAACAAAACGATACAACAACAACACAGTAAGACAATAAGATCATAAAATCAACAAGCTACATGGTGTCGAAAGCCAGAGAGAAGAGGTGGGTCTTAAGGAGGCCTTTAAAACGGGGCAGTGATGAGGCCTGCCTAATCTGCAGTGGCAGCTCATTCCACATTTTGGGTGCGGCAACGGAGAAAGCACGGTCCCCCCTGAGCTTACGCCTAGTTGTAGGCACTACTAGGAGTAGCTGGTCAGCTGACCTGAGAGAGCGAGAAGGTGTATAGACCTGCAACAGCTCAGAGAGGTAGGGTGGAGCAAGGTCATGAAGGGCTTTAAAAGCAAATAAAAGAATTTTAAAATGAATCCTAAAGTGCACTGGGAGCCAGTGGAGTGAAAATAAAATCGGTGAGATGTGGTCGTATTTACGAGTGCCAGTTAAAAGACGGGCAGCGGCGTTCTGCACCATCTGAAGGCGAGCCACTGAGGATCCACTCACCCCTATATAAAGTGCATTGCAGTAATCCAGCCTGGTAGTCACAAATGCATGGATTACTGCTTCAAAATGCTGGGCGTGCAGGATGGGCTTAATTTTGGCCAGCTGCCTCAACTGGAAAAAACTTAATTCCACCACAAATCAATATTAAACTCATGTCCCAGATTGACGCATAACTGATTAATTGTACACAGCTGGCCGAGGCGACCTCTGCTCTGACACATTGGCAGAGGGAGCTGCTAATCTAGTAGAGCTCAACATTGTGATGATGCATAGCTGCTCTACCCCGACTCTATCTAAAAGACTTACAGTGGTTGATGGCAGGTAATTAGAATGTTCTTGATCCCTTGATTGCCTCTGTCACCAGGTAAGGGAGTAACCAGGGGTAAAAGCTCAGCCCCTCCCCTCCTGTGCATGTTGGGTAAGGGTGACAACTGGTGTGGTTTGACACCTCCCCTTTTTCACCTCAGTGTTATTGCTGGAGTGTGCAAGTGTGTATCTGTGTGCAGTGTGCAAACCATACCATGGTTTTCGGGGGAGCTCCCGGGGGGGGGGGGTCAAAAAAAAAGAAGCTCAGAGCGTTTTCCTGGGTCTCGCGACTGCCGCGGCTCCGCCACTTCCTCGATGTTGATTGCTCGGTCGAAAAAAGTTACCTTGATGAGCGCGCTCCTCTCCAAAAGTTGAACTAGTTTAGTAGGGAGCACTCCGCCCAAAAACGCGAGGCACGGCGCTGGGAAAAGGAACGCGCCGGTCGCATCTGTAGCATAGAAATGAATGACAGACAGGAGCTGACAACTCATAAAACGTTAGGTATGAGCAGAGTCATAGAATATGACTCTGGGTATGAGTAACGTTACAGAACCACACATAGTCCACACCACAGAGGTCTGCAGGCAGGTATTAAAATACACATGCTCAGATTAACCCCTCTGATCCAACACTAAAATTCACACACAACAGTCCTATAAACACACGGATGAACCAATACCGAACAACAAGTCCACGACCAAACACATCGAGTCTAACATTATAATTTTTTTTATCCACTTTTTCTCCCATTTTTCTATTTTTCTCCCATCCCAATTTCATATCATCCAATTCAACCCTCCCCTGTCTCGAACGCTGTTTCTTGCCTCCCACAAGCCGGCTGCAATGTGGACTAAGTCATACATAGCACGAGTCCCCTCCGATACTCGAGGTAACAGCAGTCGCATCTTTTCACCTGCACGGCGCGATCTTTCAGCGTCAGTGGTCTGCGCTTTGGAGGGGCACCGCCCCCATCGCTTCCTGATTCTACTGTGCAGGCGCACCAACCGACCTGTAGGAGTCGCTGTCCACAACGCCCGATCCCCACCCATCAGTTTCCCACCCCCTAATACTGCCAATGTGTATTAGTACGGACGACCAGCTAAACTGAAAGCAAGAGTCTAACATTATTATAGTAGTAGGCAAATGCAACATTATCGCCACCGACCTGATGGTGAAGATCTGCCCAATTCTCAAAATCTGCATGTGACAAAAGTATTCGCATTCTTTGTAAAACCAAAATTGGTTAGAAAGCTTACTTCTTTGATATTTCGTTTAACTTTCGACATTACGCTTTTTTGATGAAGTTTGATTTGTGCCTGCAGGCTGCAGCGCCGCCACGCTCCGAATGGTAAACGCAAGAATAGCATGTTGCCATCTATTACGAGTAGGGTATATCGCAGTGCCGATATAGGGTATATCTGCAGTGCAGATTTATGCTATTGTCTATTACAGTGAATTAGTGCGCAAATCATTAATCATACATCAAAATAGCCACATTTTATTATTATACACGATGATGATACAGAAAATTACAGAAAATTTTGAAATGCATGGCAAAAATAGCATTTATTTTCAGTAATTTAGAGACCCCCCAAAAATTCAGGGGAGCTGATCTAGGGGAGCCATGGCTCACGAGCTCCCCCATGATTTGCACCCTGTCTGTGTGTGTGCGTGTGTGTGTGTGTGTGTGTGTGTGTGTGTGTGTGTGTGTGTGTGTGTGTGTGTGTGTGTGTGTGTGTGTGTGTGTGTGTGTGTGTGTGTGTGTGTGTGTGTGTGTGTGTGTGTGTGTGTGTGTGTGTGTGTGTGTGTGTGTGTGTGTGTGTGTGTGTGTGTGTGTGTGTCTCTCTCTCTCTCTCTCTCTCTCTCTCTCTCTCTCTCTCTCTCTCTCTCTCTCTCTCTCTCTCTCTCTCTCTCTGTGTCTGTGTATCTGTGAGTGTGTGAGTATCTGTGTGTGTCTGTGTGTGTCTCTCTCTTTGTGAGAGTGAGTGTGTGTGTGTGTCTCTCTCTCTCTCTCTGTGTGTGTGTGTGTGTGTGTGTGTGTGTGTGTGTGTGTGTGTGTGTGTGTGTGTGTGTGTGTGTGTGTGTGTGTGTGTGTGTGTGTGTGTGTGTGTGTGTGTGTGTGTGTGTGTGTGTGTGTGTGTGTGTGTGTGTGTGTGTGTGTGTGTGTGTGTGTGTGTGTGTGTGTGTGTGTGTGTGTGTGTGGTCATGTTCCAGTCCAGTGATCCGTGTCCCCTCTCACCTTCCCAACTCATTTCACACATGATGCCAACATGTCAGCCTGACTGGGAGGTGCAGGGGCTGGTCAAGTTGTACACGACATTGACATGTGAGGACAAAGAGTGGGGACAGCGTTTAAAGGGATAGTTGTTGTTTTTGGAACGCTGGCTCTATTTGCTACAGTACTTACCAATGATGGTGTTGATCAGTAGAGTTGTTTCTTAGTACAATCCATGCTGTTCCTCATACTAGCGGATTGTTAGCCACAAACCAATGCAAAGTCAATGGGGTCCAGCTCCTGTCTGTACAGGCTGACTGAGCACAACTGAAATGTAATCTGTGGTAATCAGAACTATCCCTTTAACACTGACAACTACTCTCTCTCATACACATGTAGAGGGGTACAGATATGATACGAATGCACATGTAGAGGGGTACATATATGATATGAATACACATGTAGAGGGGTACATATATTATAAATGCACATGTAGAGGGGTACAGATATGATATGAATACACATGTAGAGGGGTACAGATATGGTATGAATACACATGTAGAGGGGTACAGATATGATACGAATGCACATGTAGAGGGGTACATATATGATATGAATACACATGTAGAGGGGTACATATGGTATACATATACATGTAGAGGGGTACAGATATGATATGAATACACATGTAGAGGGGTACATATGTGGTATAAATTCACATGTAGAGGTGTGTAGATGGCGCGATCAAGACTAGTCGCCATCGGGTTAGCTTCGTGACGATTGTGCATACTTTTTGTTATTGTGTTTATTTTTAGTACTTTTTTTATAGAAACAACGCTGGCATGGACGAAATATGATCGCCAGTCACTGATTGACTTAAACTCCGGCCTGAAAGACGGGTTTAACAACACTTTTTGCCAAAACTGGCCACCAGAGATTTGATGCGACAACAACAACAAAGACAATGGCGGTGCGATCAAACGGAAACATAGAGGACGCAGAAGTGGAATTAAGAAGAGACTGAAAAGTTCTCCTTACCGGCCGGGAATCCCTTCAATTCTGCTGGCAAACGTCCGATCGCTGGAGAATAAGATGGACGATCTCCGTGCGAGGGTCCGCTTCGATCGACACGTGAGAGATTGCAACATTATGTGTTTCACGGAGACATGGCTTAAAGCAACTACTCCAGATCACATCATCTCTCCATCGGATTCCTTCTCAGTCTTCCGAGCGGACTGTACAGAAGAATCCGATAAGAGCATTGGAGGGGGACTATGTCTTCTGACCAACAATAACTGGGTCAATCCGAAGGAAGTAAAGATTCTTTCCCGTTCATGCTCACCGGACCTTGAACATCTGTCCATACAATGTCGCCCGTTTCATCTCCCCCGAGAATTCACCGCCATAATCATGACGGCGGTGTACATTCCACCACAAGCGGATACCGCCAGGGCCCTGGTGGACCTACAAGGACATCTAAACAAGCATCAGATCAAGCACCCAGACGCAGCCATGATCATAGCCGGCGACTTCAACCAGGCGAATCTGAAGAAAGTGATGCCAAACCTTTTTTCAGCACATCGCTTGCACCACCAGGGGAGGAAATACGCTTGACCATTGTTACACCCCGTTTAGAGCCGGTTACAAGGCAGTACCGGGCCCCCAATTAGCTGGAGCAACAAGCACATCGGATCACGACACCATCTTGCTCATCCCCGCATATCGGCAGAGATCACGTGACGCTGTCGTGTCACGTGAGGTAAAGAAGTGGTCTGACCAATCAGAGGCCACGCTACAGGACGCACTCGATGACGTCGACTGGGGAATGCTTCAGGCGAGCTCCAGTGACGTCAGTGAGTTTGCTGATGTTGTTGTCAGTTTCATAACAACACTAGCCGATAGCATTGTACACACGAAAAAGGTTTGGGTCTTCCCAAACCATAAACCGTGGGTTGACAATACTATCCGAGTGGCTCTGAAAGCTCACACCACTGCTTATAACCTGGGCAGAGCGTCAGGAAATATGGAGTATAAGGCTACAGTCTATACTCTGCGCAAGGCTGTAAAGCTTGCTAAGAGGACATACGCTGGCAAGATAGAGGCACAAATGGTCCAGAACGACACAAGAGGTTTATGGCGAGGACTACGGATGATAACTGACTACAAAGTCAGCGGCCCCTCAATGGGGAGTGCCGACGCCTCTCTCGCGGATCAACTCAACTCCTTTTACGCGCGGTTTGGTGCAAACAGTAGCGACGCTAGCTCACTGGCTAACGACTTCACTGACGCACCGGTTGTCGTGGAGGGGGGGGGGCATCCGCAGGGGATGGGGGGGGCACTCTCTCAGTGACGGAACACAGTGTGAGAAGAGCATTTATGCGGGTGAACACCAGAAAAGCAGCTGGCCCAGATGGGATAACAGGACGGATACTTAAGTCCTGTGCCAACCAGCTAGCCCCAGTGTTCACCACCATATTTAATCTATCCCTGGCTGAGTCCGTGGTCCCTGCCTGCTTCAAGGTGTCCACTATAATCCCGGTACCAAAGAAATCCTCCCCAGCAGGTCTTAATGACTACAGACTGGTGGCACTCACCTCTGTGGTCATGAAATGTTTTGAGAGGCTGGTTAAGGATTACATTTGTGCCTCCCTACCCAGTGATATGGACCCTTTGCAATTTGCATACAGGCCAAACAGGTCCACTGATGATGCGGTCTCTCAGGTACTACACAGTACCCTCTCTCACCTAGACTGCCAGAAGGGGGGCTATGTGAGACTGTTGTTCATTGACTACAGCTCAGCGTTCAAGACCATAGTCCCCACCAGACTGGTGGACAAGCTGATCGAGCTGGGTCTGAGCTCCGCTCTCAGCGCCTGGATACTGGACTTTCTGAGTGAGAGGCCTCAGGCGGTCAGGGTGGGGGGTCAGACCTCCAACACCATCACCCTGAGTATCGGGGCCCCCCAGGGTTGTGTTCTGAGCCCCCTGTTGTATTCACTATACACACATGACTGTGTGGCCAAGTTCAGCTACAACTCCATAGTGAAGTTTGCGGACGACACAGTGGTGGTGGGGCTGATCTCTGACAACGACGAGAAGGCCTACCGGGAGGAGGTTGATGCACTGGCACGCTGGTGTCAGGACAACAGCCTGCTCCTGAACATTGGTAAAACCAAGGAGCTGATCATGGATTTTAGGAGAACACAGCAGGGGACACACACTGAGGATAAATGAGGCTACCGTGGACAGAGTGAGCAGCTTTAAGTACCTGGGGGTCCACAGCTCAGAAGACCGGACATGGACAACACACATAGACTCAGTCGTAAAGAAGGCGAAGCAGCGTCTCTACCACCTGAGGCAGTTAAGGAAGTTCAGAGTATCGGGGAAGATACTCCAGTCCTTCTACTCCGGAGCTGTAGAGAGCATCTTGACTGGAAATATCACTGCCTGGTATGGAAACAGCAAGGCAGAGGACAAGAAGGCCCTACAGAGAGTGGTGTGCTCAGCTGAGCGTACTACGGGTATTGCACCCGGTGAGCTAGGTCTTATATAACAAGAGGTGCAAATCCAGAGCATGCAGAATAATGAAAGATGCTCACCACCCCAACAACAGCCTGTTCAAGCTGCTGCGGTCAGGCAAACGCCTGCGCACACCAGCAACTAGGACAGAGAGACTTCGGCTCAGCTTCTTCCCCCAGGCCATCAGAGTCTTGAACACTGAACTCTCCACACACAAGCACACATGAGCACACACACAACACACACACTGTATACGCTCACACACTAACAGTCACTTTAGCATGAACACACACACACACACATGCTGCACACGCTCACACTCAACGGTCACTTTACATAATGAAAGGTCACTTTAAAAAATAAAAGAGAACGGAAGTGGTTATTCTATAGTAAATAGATGGATATAGCAAGATAGCATAAGGATATAGTATAACTGTAGATTGTATAGTATAGCATTGTATAGTAGTGTACATTACCCAGTGCCTCATCCGTAGCTAACATTGTATTGCACTATCGCAGGACCTTAGCATGTCTTACCATGCTTTTTGTAAACTTTATGTACATTATACCTGTTATGTCTTATTCTTATTACTTGTAGTATTGCACAAATGTCTTATTCTCATTCCTATTCTTATTACTTGTATTATTGCACAATCGCTGCGGGCATGACCTCCGCATTTCACTGTATGCCGTGACAAATAAAACTCTTGACTTGACTTGACCTGTACAGATGTATAAATAAATCCACATGTAGAGGGGTACAGTTGTGGTATAAATCCACATGTAGAGGAGTACAGATGTGGTATAAATGCACATCAGTGGCGGCTGCTGACCAAATCTTTTGGTGAAGCAACGTGTTTAAAACATGTGTGTGATTGCACATGTAGAGGGAGATATAATATGAATACACATGTAGAGGGGTACAGATATGGTATAGATACACATGTAGAGGGGTACAGGTGTGGTATAAATATGTAGAGTGGTACAGATGTGGTATAAATACACATGTAGAGGGGCAGGGCCGCCTGGGAGAAATGCGAGGCCCTGTGCGAGATTTAAACGCGAGGCCCCCCCCCCCCCCCCATATATTGTGTATATTATATATATAAATATATAAAAAAAAAAAAAAATGTCATACAGTCAACATATTCTTAAATAATAGCGCTGCCCGAGGCTGGGCATGATACAGTCAACATATAGCAAGAGAGAGAGCGAGAGAGACCTCCCGTTCTACAGTCAATATACAGTGTACAGAGAGGAGAGAGAGAGAGAGAGAGAGAGAGAGAGAGAGAGAGAGAGAGAGAGAGAGAGAGAGAGAGAGAGAGAGAGAGAGAGAGAGAGAGAGAGAGAGAGAGAGAGAGAGAGAGAGAGAGAGAGAGAGAGAGAGAGACACATTGGAAAGAAATTGAAATGCTATTTGGCCCTAAACAGAGAGTACACAGTGGCAGAATACCTGAGCACTGTGACTGAAGATCCTTGACTAGGTACAGACTCAGCGAGCACAGCCTAGCCATCGAGAAAGGCAGCCATAGGCAGACTGTGTGTGTTAGAAAGAGAGAGAGAGAGCATGTGTGTTTGTCGTGTGTGTGTTAGAGAGAGAGCATGTATGAGAGAGATAAGCAAAGATGAGCCCCTAAAAGGATATTCAACTTTTAATGAAGAACAAAACAGAAGGAAAAGATAACTTCACAAAGGCAACATGAATATACATAGATCCAAAAGGACAAAGATCAACACTTAAATTCAAAGAGAAGAGGGTCTATACCAGAGAAAACAGCTAAACAGCATTCAGCTAAATAGGCTAGCCAGGTACTGACACCAGGCCACACACAGCTTTGGCCAACGGCCCAACGCTACCCAAGCTACACAAACGACCAAGACAATTCACACACAGCACATGTCGTATCTCCAAATGTTGTGAAGTAACATATGTTTTGCCTGGAAAAAAACATCGTTATTAACAAAACATTCGGAGGGGAAGGAAGGAAGAGTGGGGTAATGTCATGACATCTTACCTGCACGAGGAACGCAGGGCGAAAGGCCGCAACACAGGTCTCCAGGTTGACAAAGGCCTCTCGCTGGCGGGACAAAAAGAAGCTATGGCCGGGGCCTTGTCATGGTGCAGGCCCGACTACATCTTCTACATCAAGATGATGTCGTAGTCAGAGTGCCAGAACCCCCTCACGGCTAATGTCAATGGTCGTAGCACAAGCTAACAGCTAACTCTAGGCTAACGTCGTAGCTAAACAGCTAACTGGCTAACAGTTAGCTCAACCCGGCTATTGCTAACCATTAGCTAACGCAGAAGCAAGCTATGCGGCTACCACTGAAAAACTGTACAACATGAGAAAAGCAATACAGGTGCTGACACCAGGCCACACACCGTTAGCTACTAGTACTACAACAGCTAGTCGGCCAGTTTGGCTCCAGAGAGAGAGAGAGAGAGAGAGAGATATCCACGGCGGGAATAGAATAGAGTGCATTAAAAACTCACCAAACGTCCAAGAGGATGGAGACAACCGCGTGGAGTTGACGAAGTTCATCTGCCGAACGACCATCCTCTTCATCTTGGCATAACAATGCTGCACGCGCTGTCTCTAGGTTAGCTAACGGTAGTTAGCCTTTAGCTAATCTAGCTACTAGCCGACATCATCATGGCTATATCCCGACTGAACCACACTTAATATTATAACGTAGCTAAAGCTAACTAGCTGTCCCTGTCTTTAGCCGGGATGGCTAGCCTGACTGAACTGTCTAACATGCAACAACTTTCATCTTCAGTCCATCTGCCGAACGATGTCCTCTTCATCTTGGCTGGCATAACCTAGGCTCCAATGCTGCAGGCGCGATTTTTTTTTATTTTTTTTTATTTTTTTTTGTGCAAGGCCCCCCCTTCCCGCGAGGCCCGCACTGCTCGCACACCCCCTGAGGCGGCCTGTAGAGGGGTACATATGTGGTATAAATACACATGTAGAGGGGTACTCCGCTGTACAAAGGCAAAAGGCAATAGCGGAGATTTACAACCAAGCAAACGAGCCGATGGGATCCCTGGACCGAGTCTGTGCCTCTCCCCCACAGAGTGAGTGGGAGACCAGAGCGATGAGCAGGGAGGAGCGGGAGAGGGGAACATGGAAGCGGAGGAAGAGAGGGGGAAAGAGAGAACAAAGGACGAGTGCGTCAGTGAGTCAGAGTGATCAGAGAGTCGTTTGTCATTGGATTGAATGTGCATTTGTTCCCAATGCAGTGGGACGATGATGCTGTGATTATAGAACTCCAGCAGCAGGAGAGTGGTGTCACTGTACTGTAATAGCCCTCATAATTCAGCTCAACACTGACAGCTGGGTTTTTTTTGTCCACTGGCTCACAATGGGATCAGGACAATTGTGATGTTAAAATCCAAGACCCCAACCTTAGATTAGTATTTTCCAATGTCTGGTTGTTTGTTTTTTGAACATGTAATGAAAAGAAAACACACACACACACACACACACACACACACACACACACACACACACACACACACACACACACACACACACACACACACACACACACACACACACACACACACACACACACACACACACACACACACACACATTTAGAATATTTTATTTATGTCCACATAAAGACAAAGTTTAAAGGACACAAATATTAACAGTGCACTTGTACATTGTGGGATTATTCCGATACAATCGTGCCACAGTGGCAATCAAAGTTACAGACTCACACGGATGATGAACCTGACAATCAACACACAGCTCATGGGTACAGATAGCAGCGTCTTCTCCAAATTGCCCGGCTGCCAATAATTGCTGACACTGAGCAATATTTAGCTAATTGTTTGGCTCTTCTCTTCGGAAGACCGGCCAACTGAAGGCCTCTAACACCCAACTTATGGACATGACCCAGGCTTCCAAATATGAAGACTAAAAGTTTACAGTTGTAACCGAGTTGTGATATGGTATGGTCTAACAGTTGATATTTTAACATTTTGGTTGTAAATGCTTCCTCTAGACTGTAGTCAAACGTGCAACCAACTTCTAGGATGAGAACCTCTCTGTTATTCTCATTAACAATAACAACATCGGGGGTGTTTGCTGAAATGTCAGAGAACAGTGAATTGTCCCTACACAGATTGAGCATATATGGCTTCACACTGGTGTGCTTATACAGCTTATATGTTGCAGGTGACCCGAGTGTGGAACTGACACTGTCTGCAATCAGGTTCACGATCCTATCATGCCTACAAATGTAGAGCCCTTTGTATGCATGACAGCCATTGAGTATGTGAGACATGGTTTCTGTTGTCTGTTCGTGACCATGGTGTATGTGTGGGCTATGACTGCCAGGGAACCAGATGGAAAGGTTGAGCATTGATGGTAAAACCTGTAGCCTACACACACACACACACACACACACACACACACACACACACACACACACACACACACACACACACACACACACACACACACACACACACACACACACACACACACACACACACACACACACACACACACACACACACACACACACACACACACACATATATATATATATGTCCTTCCTACTCCTTTATGTAATATTTATTTATCTTGTTTATGGTTATATGTTTACTGTTAATTTGATTAGTTATTCTTTTGTGTTATATGGGCCTACCCCCTTTCTTATAACTTAAATAATGAACTTCATGTTTATCATATATACATAAATAATTATCTTCACAATTACACAACTTATTCTAACCATGACGCATAGGCCTACGGAAATAAGCAATTCACCTACATCTGGAGATGATGTGGATTTGACACAGTGGATTCTAGAACACGAAAAAATGAAACTCAAAACATTTGAATACACTGAGCACAATCTACAGCATAGGTGTCAAACTCACGGCCTGCGGGCCAAATGTGGCCTGCCACGTCATTTGATGTGGCCCCCCAAGAGCTCAGGTAAAAAAATAAAAAATAAATTTTAACATTAATATTGGGTTAAAAAATAGCAGTGTTAAAATAATTGTGGGTTAATGCGTTAATAAAGCTTTGAATTTGACAGCCTTAGTTATTACACATTCTTACACATACATGTATGTTGAACATCTGAGGTATTGATGAAGTAACAAAGGAAAAAAGTCAAAAGCACTTACTCCTCAGACATTCTTTGACAATTTTACAGCCCAAAATACAAAAAAGATCCAGGCGGAATAGGTAACAAAGGGTTGAAGAAATATTGTCTGAACTGTCAGATGCAAACTGGCTGTGTGACATAACCGAGCATCTCGCTCAATTGAATAAGAAGCTGTAGGGACGCAAACAAGTCCCTGTTATGGTTTGACACCGACCCCAAACGCACGACACAAGAGAGTAGGAATTCAGAGTTGCCAAAAACAAGGGCTTGTTTATTGAGACTAATTAATGAGCACAGAATAGTCAAGTCAAACAAGACAGGTACACAAGCAAGGGGGAAAATGTTCTGCTGCTCTGCAGCTTCTCCCGTGGTGGTAGTAGGGGGTAGCAGATGCTGACGTCTGAGCCGCTCTGCAGACTTCTCTCGGCAGAATCTCCCAAGTGTTGCGGGACCGAGAGAGAGAGAGAGAGGGAGCGAGTCAACAAGGGTGCAGGTGGAACGAGCAGGAGAACAGGAGAGGTGACTTGTACCCAAATACAAAGTTATCCAAGTGAACTAATCTTCGTGTAAATACACACAGTGAGCAAAGTTCCAAAACACAATCCCAAGTGAATCTCTTCGTGTAAATACACACAGTGAGCACTGTTCCAAAACACAATCCCAAGTGAATATCTTCGGTGCAAAAATAGACACTGAGAGTGAAGTCCAAAAAACAATCCAATGTGAATAATATCTTCGGTGTGAACAACACACAGTGGGAGATGTAAAGTCCCAAAAATATTATCCCAGTGAGAACAACAAAAAGGCGATCGCTGGGTGAGTGACTGTCTGATAAAAAAGGTGGTAATCTTCAGTGTTATAGAAACACACGAAAACGGAATTTGATCAAGACAGTCAGTAAAAAACTCACCCAGACGTAGTGCGTAATGAGTGCTGGAACAGCAGCGGAGTGAGCGCGTCGCCACGGGGAAAAGGTGTCCAAGAGGAAGGCTTCTTGGAATATCCTGGAGGTAAAGCACAGAGAGCAAACAGCAGCAGCAGCAGGAACGGAGAATGCAAACAGAGAAATATCAAAACGATCCAACAAAACTAGAGTGGAGAAACGGGGTATAAATAATACGGGATTGATTGATTGACAAGCAGTGACAGCTGGGGAATGTGATTGAAAAGCGTGCGGACGGGAGAGAACCAATCAACGACGTCTCTGACGACGTCACTGGGAAGGAGCGTGTGAATGGGGGAATTGAATGATTAACAGAAACAAATGAAAACAGAGCGAGGTGGTTTAAAGGAACAGAACGAGTGAGTGAGCAAGGACAGAAACCTCACAGTCCCACCCAAAACTTTACCAATATAGTTGTGAACTGAGACAACCCTTATTTTGTAGTACAGTTACAGTTGTGTGTTCATGCAGACACATAATAGCAATTTCATTACGAATTGAAAATGTGGGACCCTGATGTAAACAAGTCGAAAGTCTTTCTCTGGTCTGCATCCCCTTAACAATTGTGTGTATTGAGCTGTACTGTACTGTACCCATTCTGCAATCTGTTAATTAAAGTTAATAATTAATCTTCTATTAGTTGGATGTATGGCCTCTGCAAGGTTGTGTGCAGCCATTTGGTTTTGTAACATTTTTGTAACATCTGTCCCACGTGTTCTTTGCAGCTCACAGTTGTTAGTTCTGCCCCTCTTGACTGTGACAAAAAGGTTTTGAACAAACTTAATGTCATAGCTTGTATTTGATGATATTCTTCTTTGTTATTTACTTGAATGGTTTGATCATTGATTGATGGAGTAATATGGGGTTCTGATAAACTAAAATTATTTGTTAAAATAACATAAGCTAACATATATCTTTACATTTATGCAAATGCATATGCAATATGTATAACTTGAATAAGTAATAAATACAGAAACAACATGTTTAACCATATGTAAATGAGTAGCTACATTTATTTTACATTACATTAACATTTATACGGTCTTTGGCCCTTTGAGGGCAACCATAATGCTGATGTGGCCCTCTGTGAAAATGAGTTTGACACCCCTGATCTACAGGATATAGAAAATGATATTGACCCAGACAATAATCTATTCTTCAACATCAAAGACAACTGCTGCTACTATACTGAAGATCAGGACAACCGGACAATTAAGACAGTTAACAAACTATCAATAATTCACTTCAATTCAAGAAGTCTGTACGCAAACTTTAACAGCATTAAGGAATATTTAAACCAGTTTACACAACCATTTAACATAATTGCCATTTCAGAAACTTGGATGAACGAGGAAAAGGGAATGGATTTTGAAATGGTCGGATATGAACTCAACTATATGAACAGAAAAAATAAGAGGGGAGGAGGAGTGGCTGTGTATGTGGATAATAACTTGAATTATAAGATTGTAGAAAAAATGACAAATGTGATTGATAATTTATTAGAATGTATAACAATAGAAATATGTGTAGAAAAAAAGAAAAATATAATTGTGAGCTGTATATATAGAGCACCAGGTTCGAATATTGAAGTTTTCAAGGACTGGATGGAAGAAATGTATATAAACAATAATCAAAAGGCTATTTTCATCTGTGGGGATTTTAACATTGATCTTTTAAATCCAAACAAACATAAAATGACTGAGGAATTCATCAACACATTGTATAGTTTGAGCCTTTATCCAAAAATCACAAGACCCAGCCGAATCACATCCCATTGTGCCACTCTGATAGACAATATATTTACGAACATTATAGAAAACAATACAGTGAGTGGATTACTAATAAATGACATCAGCGACCATTTACCAGTTTTTACAGTTTATGACAACAACTACACAGAAAACAAGCAGGACAATAAACTACAATTTAAACGAGTAAGGACTGAAGAATCAATGAACGCTTTCAAAAATGATTTGCTACTACAAAATTGGGAGATCGTATATAAAGAGGAATTCTGATAAAGCATATGAAACATTCTTATCTATATTTAACTTACTATATCACAAATTGTCCAATAAAAGAATATAGCAGTAAACATAAACACTCAGACAGCCCATGGATCACATGGGGATTACAGAATGCATGTAAAAAGAAAAATACACTATATAGAGAATTTATAAAACATAGAACTAAAGAGGCAGAAAATAAATATAAGAAATATAAAAATAAGTTGACTAATATTATGAGAAGATGTAAGAAGGATCATTATAGTAGAATATTAGATAACAACAAATATAATATTAAAGGTGTTTGGAAGATATTAAATGGTATTATCAGGAATGGATCAAGACAAATAAACTATCCTCAGTATTTTATGGAAAAGGATCAAACTATTAGCAATATGGATGATGTGGTTAACAACTTTAATAAATTTTTTGTAAATATTGGACCAGAATTAGCGGGAAAAATCCCAGATCCAGTGATTCCTGAAGACATAAAAGACAATTATATTGAAAGAAATCCTAGTTCAATGTTTCTGGAAGCGGTAGATGAAAATGAAATTATAGAAACTACTAATAAATGTAAAAACAAGACATCTACAGACAGTAATGAAATAGATATGAAAATAGTAAAAAATGTCATTAGTGGGATTTCAAAACCACTCACGCACATCTGCAATTTATCATTCAAAACTGGTCGATTTCCGAATAAAATGAAAATAGCATACCTCTGTTCAAGACTGGAGATAAACACCACTTCACAAATTATAGGCCTGTTTCTCTACTTCCTCAGTTTTCAAAAATATTAGAAAAACTCTTCAACAACAGATTAGATAAATTCATTGATAAACATAATTTACTCACCGATAGCCAGTATGGATTCAGAACACACCGGTTAACATCACTAGCGTTAATAGAACTCATTGAAAAAATCACAAATTCCATAGATAAAAAAAAACATGTAGCTGGAGTATTCATTGACCTAAAAAAAGCATTTGATACTATTAATCATGATATATTAATCAGGAAATTGGAGAGATATGGGATCAGGGGGGTAGTATTGGACTGGGTGAGAAGCTATCTAAATAAAAGACAACAATTTGTGACAATGAGAGATTATAAATCTGAATGTTTGGACATTGCTTGTGGTGTCCCCCAGGGGTCAGTGTTGGGTCCAAAACTGTTCATCTTGTACATTAACAAGATATGTAAAGTATCCAATATATTTAAATGTATTTTATTTGCGGATGACACTAATCTTTTTTTTTCTGGTGAGAATGTCCAGCAGCTTTTAGAGGTCATCACATCTGAAATGAAGAAATTGAAGGAATGGTTTGATAGAAACAAATTATCATTGAACTTGAGCAAAACTAAAATGATGTTGTTTGGAAACTGTAGATTGGATACTCAGGTACAAGTTAAAATAAATGATGTGATTATTGAAAGAGTTTATGAAAATAAATTCCTAGGTGTAATAATAGACCATAAAATCTGTTGGAAACCTCACATAAAACATGTCCAATCTAAACTCTCACGAAGCATTTCAGTCATGAGTAAAGTAAAGCACATTCTGGATAGAAAATCACTCTACATTCTCTACTGTTCACTAGTTTTACCATATTTAAATTACTGTGCTGAAGTCTGGGGAAACAATTATAAGTCTACACTACAACCACTTTTTATACTCCAAAAAAGGGCCATAAGGATATGCAGGTTATCGTGATCACACTAACATATTGTTTTTGGAGTCAAAGACATTGAAGTTAAATGATCTTGTGGAATTTAAAACGGCACAATTAATGTATAAAGCAAAAAGTCATGCACTTGCAAGAAACATTCAAGAATTGTTCTTTGATAGGGATGGGGGTTATAATCTGAGGGGAGAACACAATTTAAAGGTGCTAAACGTACGCACTACCATGAGAAAACACTGCATCTCGATATGTGGAGTGAAACTGTGGAACAGTCTAAATGTGGTGCTAAAGCAATGTCCAAACATGAGACAATTCAAACTGATGTATAAGGAAATTATGTTCACAAGGTACAGGGATGAGGAAGGGACTTGATATTCACGGGTGTTTACATTTTTATTTTGTTTTCTATTTTATTTCTTTTATACATATATAGTTTTTGTTTTTTTGTTTTGCATATAAATATATATATATATATTTTTTTTCTTTTCTTTCTTTCCTTTTTTATGTTTAAAATAGTACACTCATTTGAGTAATGGAAAAGGGGTAGGATTAAATAAGTGTATACTTCTTCCTACTCCTTTTCGAACATGCAGATTGAGTTGTTTTGCTTTTTGTTATTGTTTGTTTGTATTCATTGCATGTTCGAAATAAAGATTCAAATCAAATCAAAATCATATATCATTTAAACATGTACCTTAGTCTTTATCAAAGAAATCCTAATATTTTTTAAATACATTTAAATAAAGTAGTAAAAAAAACAATTGGTTTATATGTATATTTTAGTTTGACATCTACTGTAGACCATTTCACAAATGAACCCCACAAATTGAAACTCAAGTAGTATATTATTTTTATTAAACTTTCCTCTTAAAACCCCCTGTCTGAGAACAATCTGAGAACTTTGTATGTTGCCAGGAGGTAAATAATGTCTTGCTTTCTACATTATTTGTGCAGTCTTAAATTCGATCAGATCCATGAACTTGAAGACATGTGTCTTTAAGTTAAAAACAGCATGTTTGTGTGCTCACAAAATCCTACATTCTTTATTATCCTCATAGCTCTTTTTTGTAATATACATAATGAGTGTATGGTGCTTTTGTATGTGTCACTCCTCATCTCCACACAGTAATTCAGAAATGGTAATACAAGTGAACAATACAGAATGTATAACGCTTTATGATCCAATATGTGCCTTGCTTGACAAGTGCTGAAATCCCACATTATGTCTCTCTCTCTCTCTCTCTCTCTCTCTCTCTCTCTCTCTCTCTCTCTCTCTCTCTCTCTCTCTCTCTCTCTCTCTCTCTCTCTCTCTCTCTCTCTCTCTCTCTCTCTCTCTCTCTCTCTCTCTCTCTCTCTCTCTCTCTCTCTCTCTCTCTCTCTCTCTCTATGCTGATGATGTTGTTGCTTTTATTGTTGTGGTATGATTGGTGATGATGATGGTGCTGATGATAATGATGATGTTGATGTTGATGTTGATGATGATGACACATGACACACATTGACACATTCAAGATGGAGAAATGTTCCAAGTGCTCAGGAAGAGATTCCCCAGGAAAGCTAAAAGCTCCACACTTCAAAACAGACGCAGAATCAATACCCCAATTTACAAATCCCTTTCATCAGCTGTGTGTGTAGGCCTCAGTGAGATGGTCAGTGTGTGCACTCAAACACACAGCCTATCAACTATGCAGTACGTCTATGGCAAGAGAGAGAGAGAGAGAGAAAGAGAGAGAGAGAGAGAGAGAGAGAGAGAGAGAGAGAGAGAGAGAGAGAGAGAGAGAGAGGGAGAGAGAGAGAGAGAGAGAGAGAGAGAGAGAGAGAGAGAGAGAGAGAGAGAGAGAATAATATAAATTAGAAATAGAGAAAGGAAGACACTCTAAATATTGGAAGCCAAAGAGAACAACGACTGTGTAATCATTGCAATCTGCAGGAGGTAGAGACAGAGTGACATGTTCTGCTATCCTGTCCAAAATATCTGACAATTAGAACAGAATATTGGCCCAAATGTAATGAAATAATCCATAAATGTAGCTTGGAGAACATGAACAAGCCTTACTTCTAGTGGCAACGTTTGTGTTAGAATGCCACAATCTCAGAGAGAAGAACTAGAAATGAATTCCTAATACGTTATACATTGTATACCGTGCAGGTTAGGTGATAAGAGTCAGACACACTTAGTGATCAGACATTCCTAGTCATGAAGGATAACAGAGAGCAGCCACACCATCAGTCCTGAAACGTATCTCCAAGTCCATTTGTTTTCCGGCTCAGTCTCAGAGACACGTCCATTTATTTCCCATGGGCTGAACAGACACAACAAGGGGGAAAAGTTGGCCGTAGCTGCACTTTTTTGGCGACATCACATCACCAGTGAGCTCAGAAGACCAGCCCACGGGAAGAGTGAGTGACGCGTTGGCTAAGTAGCAAAGTAGTTCTCTGTTAGTCTCAAAGTCCTTCCTGGAAGCTGACCGGGTTGAATCGAATGCCACTTTGAGGGGAGAATAACAAATGTAACGTTCAAATGGAGTTGTTCGTGTCCAGAAAGCAGACAGACTTTGAGACTAACAGAGAGCTACTTTGACTCCAATTGAATTGATCCCACACATCTTTAATTGCAATGCAAATGCATGGCTATAGCCTGATGAAAATAATTGTTTCCAGAAATCTGTGTTTTGAGTCTATTTTCTTCTACGCACACTGTTGCCAACAATACACAGGAGTCACCAGGAATACCCCCTTCTGTAAAGAAACATCTCAAGAACAGTTAGAGTAAGAGTTTACCATTACAGAATGTCAGACATTATTTATCTGGCAAGATATCCACCCTCTGAGGTTGTCTGGCGTGGGAAAAGGCTACAGTTTCAATGTGACTTTTATCATAATGATCATGCCAGGATGTCCATCAACTCTTTGATTTCTCCCAGTGAGTATTTTATCCAGTGAACTGCTGGCAATGATGTATGCAAAATGTTGTCACCCTATGATGGCTCTATATGAATATGCACCCTGATGTGACTTGTCCTTGATCCACTCCATTGCACACATGAATCAGCAGCAGCAGCAGGGAACCATGGGCAGATCAAGGACATTATTCTGTGGACCATGGTAATGGGTGGGAAATGTCAGTGCGTCTGCCTGCCTCCTTCTCCTCACCCTGTATCATCCTTCCTCCTCCTCTTTCTCCTCCTCACCCTGTGTCATCCTTTCTTCTCCTCTTTCTTCTCCTCCTCTGCCTCCTCCTCACTCTGCCTCCTCCTCACTCTGCCTCCTCACCCTGCCTCCTCCT
>NC_140165.1:217236000-217263500 GCF_963971535.1 Notolepis coatsorum | reverse complement strand
ATATGGGGTCTGAAAGAGGGGATGGAAGGAGATTCGATGGTCAAATATGTGGACAGCCTAATTCGAAGAGAATAAAAAATTACAGCCCTCGACAAGACAGGGATTCAGAGAGCGCACAGGACTCTGGCGCCGAAGCCGCGGGAGGACAAACCACCGAGAGCAGTTATAGTAAACTTCTTGGAATTCGAGGTGAAAGAGAACATTCTTAGAACAGCCTGGCAGAAGAAGATGGAGGTGGCGGGACAGAGAGTAACTTTTGACCATGATTATGCAACGGAGGTGGCGGTAAAGCGTCGGAGCTATGTTCAGATTAAAAAATCTCTGAAGGAAGGCGGAATCAGATTTCAATCACCAATGACCACGCTGAAGGTCCATTGGAAGGAAGGCGCAAAGGTGTACGGCGGCGTGCGGGAGGCGGCGAGGGACATGAACCAGAGAGGATGGAAGGTGCCGGGGGGAGGAGACGAGAGACCTACGCTGCTGCAGAGGTTGGAGAAGGCAAGGAGATGGACCAGGGTCGGCGGGGGATGAGGAGGAGACGAGGAGAACGGGAAGGTGAAGGGGATCTGAATCGATTCAAAGCAGATCAACTGAGAAGAAGGACGCAAGGACACGGAGAAAGGGGGCGGAGAGGAGACGAGACGGTGATCAAAGGGAGGATGAGTACAATGCACACACACAAAATAGATAGTGAGAAGATAGTAAAGTACATACGAGATAATTATAGTTAGACCAACATTTAGAAAGGAAGGCATAGAAGGGCGGTCAGGTGGCGTAACGGAGATTGCGTTCGTCACCAAACCCCGGAGCGGCTAGATTCGCCTGTTCGAATCCAGCTCACAGCTCCGGGGTTGTCACCAGCTTGGCTGGCCGTTCACACTAATACAATTGGCAGTATTAGAGGGTGGGAGAAGCGGGCGGGGTGGGTCCGGGTCGTTGTAAACAGCGACTCCTACAGTTCGGTCGGGGGAACCTGCTAAGCGCGGATAGGACTTGAGTGGGATAGTGTGATCCTTCCACACGCTACGCCCTCTCAATGAGAATCCGCGCTGCCAGGTGAAAAGAAGCGGTTGATTGGCTGGACGTGTGTCGGAGGAAGCACGTGATAGCCTCCACTCTCCCAGACCGACTGTGGGGGTAAGTGCGCAGCGACCAGGAAGGGGATTGGGAATTGGCATAACGACTAACATTGGGATGGGAGAAAATCGGAGGAAAATGGAGGGGAAAAAAGATCAAAAAAAAAAAAAAAAGGAAGGCATAGAGATTCGAGGCACATTGGACTGATATACGTATGACGCACATAATGCAAGAGAGTGAAAACATGAAAGAGACTTGTTAGGCAGGAAGAAGATGACAAAATACATGGGGGATAATTAAACCGAAAGTGATATATGGAGACAGACATTAAAGGGACTCAGGAAAACACATGTCGCATAACACAGTTAGATGGGAACATGAAAGTGACTAAAGCAGAGCTTTTTGACCGGGAGCTCGGTCAGGCCACACACAGAGCTGGACATATATAGTGCGCTCGATGTAGCCACTAGGGGGGGCCCTCTCACTAGGAGAGCCACTACTCCCCACCCACCAGCGGGGAAAAGAGGGGAACGAATAGGACCCTCAAATGCCATGGAAGTTCAAAGAGTGAATTTTGATGTTGATGTTGATGTTTATTATGTAAATATGTATGTAAGTCAGAAGGAGATAGCAGAGGCTACAACCACAAATATTATTTTATGTGACATGGGTAGAACGGGAGAACAATTGGAAAAGAAATATGACACAAGTTAAGGGTGTAAAGATGATGTCGTTAAATGTGAATGGTATGAATAACCCGATAAAGAGGAGTAAGGTGATGACGAAACTTAAAAAAGAAGAGGGCGCAGGTCATCTTCTTGCAAGAAACGCATCTTATATCACAAGAACATGAAAAGCTGAAGAGATTCGGGTATGAAAATCTGTTCTATAGTTCTTTTAAACAGAACCTTAGAAGAGGAGTAGCTATACTAATTAAGAACACAGTGAAATTTGAGATGATCAAGGAAATAAGGGACAAGGAGGGAAGGTATGTGTTGGTCAAGGGGAAAATGGAAGGTCATATGGTAACACTAATAAATGTATATGCTCCACCGGACAGTGAGAAATATCTATTTGAAGCGATCTTTGATATTATAGCATTGGAAGGGGAGGTGTTCCTGATCTGTACAGGTGATTTCAATGTGGTACTGAATTATGACATAGACACGACTAGCACAAAGAAATGGAGGACAAACATTAGCAAATATATGAATATACATATGGCAGAATTAGGAATCATAGACATATGGAGAGCAATGAACACGCTAGATAGAGAATATACGCACTATTCACACCCGCACACAACATATTCAAGGATAGACTATTTTCTCATGACAACAGGGGACAGATATCGGGTGGAAGAATGCAGGATAGGAGTGACGGATATTTCAGATCATAGCGCAATATATCTGACAGTAAATCTTAAGAGTAGACGGAGGAATACAGTTTGGAGACTGAATGTAGGACTATTGAACAACAAAGGTTTGGTTAACCAAGTGAAGGAAGACATAATTAGATATAGAGAAGAGAACGATAATGGGGAGGTAGATCCAAAAATTGTATGGGATGCACTAAAGGTAGTAATACGGGGAAAATTGATAGCAAAGACGGCATTACTCAAGAAGGCTAGGGACATACCAGAACTGTATAAAGAAGCTGAAAGAATTAGAGAAAGAACACCAAAGCTCAAAGAACCAGAAGACACTTAGAGAGGTCAAGGAAGTTAGAGGACAGATAAACAGGGAGCTGCTGTCAGAAATAGAGAAGAAAGCTAGATACATGAAACAGACATACTATGAAGGGGGACAGAGGGTGACCAGACTGTTAGCTAGACGAATTAGGACACAACAAAAAATAAACACAATACACACAATAAGGGACACAAACACAAACAAAATACTGAGAGAACCAGCGGAAATAGAGAAGGCATTTGAAGAATATTATAGGAAACTATACACACAACCGATAGCGGCAGGGGAGGAGGAGATAGAATTTTTTTTAGAAAAATTGGATTTACCATCAATAGGGAAGGAACAGAATGAAATATTAAATGCAGAAATCACAGAACAGGAAGTGGGGAATGCGATCAGTAGGGCAAAGAGTAGTAAGTCACCGGGTAGCGACGGATTCCCCTCGGAATTCTACAAAACATTTAGGCAGGAACTGAGCCCCATGTTAGAAGCAGCATTCAGACACACAATGGAAAAAGGCACAATGCCACCTTCATGGAAAGAGGCCATAATTACTACAATTCCAAAAGAAGGGAAAGATAGAGAACTGTGTAGTAGTTTCAGACCTGTGTCCATACTTAATGTAGATTACAAGATGTATACATCAATAATATCCAAAAGATTTGAGACATTTATGACAGATATAATAGACGAAGACCAGACTGGATTCATTAAAGGAAGGCAGACACAGGATAACATAAGGAAGACAGTGCAGATAGTAGAGGAGATACAAAAGGAAGGAGGAAGTGCAGTATTAGTTAGCCTAGATGCAGAAAAAGCCTTTGACAGTGTAAGCTGGCTATTTCTATATAAAGTATTGGAGAGATTTGGATTAGACTATGAAAACAATTAGGGCATTATATCAAGAACCGATGGCTAGGATTAAGGTGAATGGTAGTCTGACGGACCGGATTAAACTAGAGAGAGCTACCAGACAGGGTTGTTGTCTTTCGCCGACGCTCTTTGATGTATTCATCGAACCACTGGCCCAACTAATTAGACAGACCAAAGACATCAAAGGGGTGGAGATAAGGGGGACAGAACATAAATTGGGATTATTCACAGACGACGTGATAGTATATATGAGACAACCAGACACAAGCTTCCCGACACTGATGGATCTACTGACAGAATATGGATATTACTCAGGGTATAGACTTAATGTGACGAAGACACAGACATTAGCACTGAACTACACACCAACGATAGGGATCAAAGAAAAATACAAAATCAAATGGGACATGGACAGGATCAAGTACCTAGGGGTGAACATCACAAGAGGGGTGGAGGGGCTATACGATGCAAACTATACACAGATAAATCAGAAAATCAAGAGAGATCTAGAAAGATGGACGGTGATGCCCCTAGATTTCAGTTCAAGGATCGAAATCATTAAGATGAACATATTACCAAGGTTACTATACCTATTTCAATCCCTACCTATATTAATACCACAAAAACAATTTAGGGAATGGGATAGACAGATATCAAGATTCATTTGGGGGGGGAAAAGGCCAAGGATCAGATATGTGACTCTACAATTACCAAAGGAGAAAGGAGGGATGGCAGTACCCAGTTTAGAAAGCTATTACTATGCAGCACAGCTTAGAACAGTAGCATGCTGGTGCAATGTGAACTATGAGGCCAAATAGAAAGATATAGAAACCAAAAGAGAGGGATTCAGAGTGCAGGCACTGATAGGAGATAGGGAGCTGTTCAGAAGACAGGAACAACTACTAGATCCAATGACCAGATTCACTATAAACATATGGAACACAATAGTAAAGAAATACAGAATGGGGTAATTAAGATAATGGTAAAGTCATACGAAGGACGGAAGGGGAGGGTGATATCAGCACTATATCAGGCAATAATGGACAGTAAGGGAAATACAACATTGTATGTAAAAGAAAAGTGGGAAAGAGAGTTGGAAATAGAGATAACAGAGGAGGAATGGTATGACACATGTAAGACACAACAAACAACCACAGGATCAAGGATATGGAGGGAGTTTGGGTGGAAAAATATAATTAGATACTTTATAACACCAGAAATACAGGGCAATTACACACCAGCAAAGAAAACATGTTGGAGGGAGTGTGGACAGGAAGGGGCGAACCATACACACATATTCTGGGGATGTCAGATGATAAGGCACTACTGGGAAGAGATAGGAGGGATAATAAATGAAATAATAGGATACAAAATACCCCAGGGAGGCCAAGTGTTGTATTTGGGGAATCTGTCACAGGAAGGAATCCAAGGGGAAGACAAATATTTGATTAAGATATTGATAGTGGCAGCCAAGAAAGCTTTAACTAAACTGTGGTACAAGGTAGAAGTGCCGACAAAGGATCAATGGATAGAGTTGGTAGAGGGGATACAGGAAATGGAGAGAATCACACATCTGCTGAGGCTGCAAGAAGAAAAGTTTGAATGGAAATGGGGAAAATGGGAAGAATACAGGAGGGGAAGTAACGACATCACAGAGGTTTGAAAAGGATACAAGGAAATGAATAAAAATGTAAATAAATAATGCAAATGTAGAATGGACCGAAGGACCCATGTCACACTTTTTCTTTACTAATTTTTTGTCTATTTGTTTTATATTTATGTACTGTGTATTGTCTATGAATGTTGTCTTTGTATGTTGTTGAAAAAATGAAAATAAAAACTTAAGTTTAAAAAAAAAAGAATGGGATGTCCAGACAGGCGCTCTTGACTTCTTGCAAGTTTATTAACAAAAGCAAAACAATGGCTGCTTCTTAAAAACCCTTGCTGTCATTCAAAAACACTGGATGTATACAACAATTCAAGTTCTGAATCGGCGTTCTCCAAACTAATCTACCAAAAATGTCCGCTGATCATATCCCGTCTTTGGCAACGTGGATATAGCTTATTCTTCACTGATGGGGCAGTCCGTCTGACGTATCCTTCTTCGTCTTCATCATCTTCTCTTTCAACTCTCATCTAGTGTCTTGATGGCCCTGTATTTATAGCAGGCCTGATGACATCACAGCTTGTGACATCATAACAGGTTTTACTCCAATCCACAAACAGTTAGTTTTCAGTTTGAAAATATATAGGCCTGGCTTATCGCTAACTGCCCTGCTGAAGTATTTATTTCCAACTCAGTTTAAGACTAAATCATTTTTACTATTACATTTACTACACATGATATATGAATATTAAGGTACGTTTCTCAAAGACACACATTTCAACATAACACATTACTTGTTTTGTCCCAGAGTAAACCACCAAACTGACATTCACATGAGTTATTTCCAGTTCTGTATCGTATCGCTCTCGCTCGGCATCGCTCTCTGCACTATCTCGCATACGTGCACGTGCACTGAATAAAGACCACAATGTACCTTTAATCCCAATATTCGTCTGACCACACCCCTATCAGCTTACCCATATAAGCAGGGGTGGGGCCACCCACTCGCCTCCTTCTCGCTTTCACCACAAGGAAGAAGTGCCTCGGTAGATCCCCACACTTGACACCATGATGGAAGAAAGGTTTAGGAGCAGCTTTGGGAAACAAGGATACGTTGACATCATATCTTTATTTTCTCTCTCACTATTTTTCGAGAAAATACGGCGATATTGTCTTCGTACTGGAGTGTCTAGAAGATGATGATCATTCTAAAAACCCTCCACCGGTTTTCGTATTGGGAGCACGCCGCTGCATGCTTCTCAACTGCAGTTCCTTGCTGTGTTTGTTGGGGTGAAACCTGTCAGGCCACAGCTGAACTGTCGGACATGCCGCTGTTGTGAGAAGCGGTGCGTTCCAGGTTGGGTGAGTAGTGTTTGCTGGCGGACTCCACTTGTCTGTTAGTGCTATGGGGGCTACTTGACAAAGTTTATGGAAACCGGCCCCAGGCTAGGGTCCTTTGTTCAGCCACCTAGGCGACAGAAGGCCTTGGTCTGAAGACCATTATAGTTTTAACTAGTGGGCCGCGACCATTGACACTGGTGATCCCTGTGTGTTCTGGACGAGTGGATTCTCTCTGTCACCGTGTTAAGGCCCCATCTTTCATATCCAAATGAGAGTATTCCTTCACGAGGGGATATGTGCATGTAATGTGCGATAGCGGCAGATTCATGTTCAAAGTCAGCTACACAGGCTAGTTGGTACTGTGCTGATTCCGTCGGGTGTGGTAAAGTCACCGTTGTGAAGCGGTGTTGACATCTTGTTTTCTCTCTTCTCTTAAAAAGTGAGGAGAGGTTCAGAACGGCGGCCTGTCTGGGTGAGTGTTATGTCATTGTTTACATGTTCATAGCTTACGGTTAGCCAGTCAGCTGTTAACTGCTGCGTTAGCCTGCTGGATCGCTGCATGGCCTGCTTAGGGCCTACTATTAGCCAGTCAGCTGTTAGCTGCGGGGCTAGCATGTCGTGGTCGCTAGGTAACGTTGGCTTGCTGCTATAGGCCATGGCTGGCGCGGGGTAGCTTAGCTTCTCGCGCGCCGCCGTGAGCTCGCTTCTGATCGCGTGCGTCGTTAGCTCGGCGTCTCGCAAGCAGAAGCAGTAGCACCCGAACGGTTGGAGCGGCCGTTAGCTTGATGCTATTCTGTTGAACGTGCTTTGATTTTAACATGTTTTACACTCTTGACCGCGACGTCATCCTTGACAGGGGATGTTTCGTCGACCCTGCCCTGAGCCTGGACGGCAAGGTTGCATCAACGGGGGACTGTAGTACGGGTTGGGGCGGTGACGCTACCCAGTTCGGACAACACAGGAGCGGCTGTGTTCCTACGGTGTCTGTGACTGCACTTCGCTGATCTGCGTTCCGGGTAGGAACGGGGTTGACCAGACCTCATAACACGTCTTCTGGTTTTACTTTGCTAAATGTATTGTGAATAACGGTGTTTTTTCCCAAAACGTGTGTTGTTGCAATGCATTTAGGATACGTTGCGGGTTATGTGTGAGCTGTTTTTTGTCACTGGCAGTTAGCTTCTCCGTGCAAATCGGAATGATCTGGTTGTTGTGTGAGAAACATCATGGTGTTTATATGTACCGTGTACTCGCAACTAAGGTAACTAACCTATGAAGCTATGCTTGGTGACAAGTGAGTAAAAGAATGTTCTTTCTCAGACTGTAATGACAATGAACAGTGTGTTCACACATTAACAGGTTTTCCTGTTTTAACTGGCCGTATTGAGGGTAAAATAGGAGGATTGTGTTTCCCCCCCGGTTCCCTGGGGACTTTTTCATCCTCCTATCAGACATGTTGTGCATTAATTGTGTCTTTTGTGTGGTAGGGATACAATGTAACTCTTAGCTTGATTGCTGAGGTTGTGCTAAATCTGCTGGAGAAACTTGTTTCCTAAAGGGAAATTGGTTTGGTTGCTGTCATGTGTGCTTAGCAAGGCCTGTGGTCGATACTAATCAAGAATGATGTATTCTCTCATTGTGAAAAAAACGGCGTTCCTCTGTTGAGTGTTTTTGCCATTTTTTGTAGGTGATAATGGGTTGTGTGTGTCATGTGACCTACAACTGGGTTGTACTGGCCACAGAAGCACATGTGTATGTTGGACCGGGGTTCTTAGAGCCCTCTCTATTCTGTGTTTTTCCTTAGTAAAAGTCAGATAGCAGGTTAGCTCATGCGCTGTGTGGAGCTGTGAAACGCTTCATAGAGCTGACTGTGACTGTGTCATATTCTCTTTTTGTCGTTACATCGTATCATGGGTGTGGGGTCGTAAAGGGGTGAACTGGTAACCTTTCCTCTCCCCATTGTTCTGTCGGCCAGGGGTACACCCCCTGTCCTTCAAGGTTCCCGTCACGTGGCGTTTCGGCACGTTACGGGGGGGGGGCGGGGGAGGGAGTTCCTGGTCCCACGGCCTGGTATATTGGGCGTGTGCACCGCAGGAATTCCCCCGCCATAGAGTACGTCACCGTGCGCGTCTCTGTTGGTAGGACTTCCGTGTGCTGTTCAGGTCTAAAACCAGTTTTTTACATGGCTCAAGGTGCAATATATTCTTTTCAATCTGTACAGCTCGCGTGGGAAGTCTCTCTGGGGATCCCCGTCTCTTTCCTATGGGAGGGTGGTGGGATGTAAAAATGTGAACATTTTTTACCCCGGCTGTGTAGACTGGGATACATACTGTTGATGCTTCCTTCTTTCTATTCCAGAAGTGTTGGAGTTAGGGAGTGTCACACCCCTCTTGTCGTTCCCCTGGGCGCCTTGGGGATTCAATGACAGGTCTAAATATGGGGTGTGTCCCGACGCACGTATAGTGCTAGCTCGCTGTAAACAGGCGATTGACTGGCACGCCTTGGTTGCTTGTGGTTGAAACAGCGTTTTTATAAAGCAACTGAGATGGGGGTTTTTCCTCTTCCGACGACCACATCCCATGACCTGGGTGGGTTGTCGACGGATTCTCGTTCATGTCTGGGGGATGATGACGGGATGGATCTGAACATATGTGGTGGGGTCTCACGCCCTTGGGGTGGGCCACCAGGCGCGGTTTGTCCGAACGTCTGGGTGGCGCCTTCTTTTCATGTTAAGATCAACATGCATATCTGCCCTTCTCCTGGAGTAGGCATGTCGGCGTGGTTAGGGCACGGGACTGGTTCTGGTCACGCTGGTCCAGATCAGTTGAACCCGTTGTCCGCCGGGGATGCAGATCTGCTGTTCTGGTACCCTGAGGGACTTGGGCTTTTTTCAGGGGGAAAAATGCCAGGTCGGTCTGGGTGTCACAGGGTTAAGCGCTATGGAGACCCTGGTTGGGTATGTTTTTACTCAGCACTGTCGTAATGGCTTACAGCCATGCCATTCTGTACACGCTCGATCTCGTCGGATCTCGGCCGCTACACAGGTTGGTCCTGGTTAGTACTTGGTTGGGAGACCGCCTGGGAATCCCAAGTACGGTGTGCTTAGGGGCTGGTTCTCCATTCTTTTTCGCTCCTCTCTCACGCATGGCGGAGAGGGGCCTGTGGGGGTGGTTTTTGACCTCCTCTGGTGACCCTGTGCTTCCCGTACCGCCAGGCCCGGTCCGAAGTAATGTTTCGTCGACCCGTAGGCCTGGGTTAACCCTTTTTTGAAAACTGAAACACTTGTACTGCGGTATAGCCGGTGTATACCCGCAGGTGTGTTTTGGAGTTTTTTCTTGAGGGGTTATAGGAACAACCACCGCATTGGGTAACACCGAGGTGGTTGATTCCCTGGTGTGTTGGAGCAGTGTCAACTCCCGGGTTCACCGTTTGAGGGTGCCCCTGCACGTTCATGACGTCTGCCAATCGTGTCAGCCTTCTCTGCCTCGACCCCTCTGGGTGGGGGTTTTTAAATGGAGGCTTGGTCATGCAACACCGCCAGCTTACGCTCCTTCCGCCGGGGCGGCTGTGTTCAGTTGTCCCCTCTGGCGCCTGTCTCGTCCGCAGTCTCCAGGCTAGGGTTAACAGCCTGTTGCCTGGTTTTTCCCCGGTGCGCTGCCTGCTTCCGTTGGTTAACCTTTTTTGTGTGCTTACGGCCATGCTGACTGCCTGTTCTGCAGGGTCAGTGTGCCAGGCGGTGTACTATTGGGGGGACAGGGCCCGCTCGGCTTACGGCCATACCAACCTGAACACGCCCGATCTCGTCCGATCTCGGAAGCTAAGCAGGTTCTGGCCTGGTTAGTACTTGGATGGGATTCCGCCTGGGAATACCAGGTGCAGTAACTGAGGGGCCTTTGTCCGAATATGCTGGCGATGTGGGGGGCGGGGCACTACGTGCCCACCTGGTGGGGTCTTGATGCTGGCATCATGGACTTCTCCGGGCCCCCATTCTAGGGAGTCCAGTCCTTTTGGTGGGTCTGGGTCTTCCTTCGCGCTCCGCTGCTACGGCCTTGCCACGGGGTTGGGTTTGCCCTTGACCCCGTGATTCTGGGGGCAGTAACGAGGTTGTTCCTCCGTTCGTTCCCGGGTGGCATGCGGGTTGTGCGTGTGTGTAGTCGTGGGGTCAAGCCACGGTCTGCTCACCCTGTGCGTTGAGTTGCTTGAGTGCCTCTTCGCACGGTCGGGTCCGTCGCCCTCCCGTGAAGCCCCTAATAGGGGGGGTGCCCGCCATTAGGGTGGGTCGGGGGGGCTCGGCCCTCCCTGTTCTGATGGTTTGTGGGGGGCTGTCAGCGGGGTGTATTTGTCGGCCGTTGGCTCTCGCTTGGCCTCCCTTGTGCAGAGAGCGATGCCGAGCGAGAGCGATACGATACAGAACGTTAGGTTATGACTATAACCAAGTTCTGTTAGTATAGCGACGCTCGGCATCCGACGCCGCTGCAGCCTTTGACCTCGCCTTGTGGCGAAAGCTTGGGAAGGAGGCGAGTGGGTGGCCCCACCCCTGCTTATATGGGTAAGCTGATAGGGGTGTGGTCAGACGAATATTGGGATTAAAGGTACATTGTGGTCTTTATTCAGTGCGCGTGCACGTATGCGAGATAGTGCAGAGAGCGATGCCGAGCGTCGCTATACTAACAGAACTTGGTTATAGTCATAACCTAACGTTCAGAGTATCAAGATCTATATTACCTTATTTGACTTATTCATTACACTTAGTTACCTAGATTCCTTTAAAACAGAGCTTTTCTAAGTAATCATCTTAAATTATACTAATTCAACCAGTTACAATTGATACTCAAACTTAATTATTTTACACAATAGTTTTGCACTTTAGTAAAATCACTTGACCTCCCTTAATCCTATACATTTGGCTATATACCACTCCAAGTTTACTATCAAAATGTTTCCATGGTTAAAGGATAACTCCACTTTTTTTTTAAATTAGCTTATTTAACATCTTCCCTGGAGTTAGACAAGAAGATGCATACCTTTTTTGTCTCTGTGCGTGCATTTTAGCTTTGGGAATAGACGCTCCGTTAGCATAGCTTAGCTTCATCACTGGAAGTGGGGGAGGACAGTAGCCTTACAGTGCCTTACAGTGTATTGCAAGGTCTGACATTGACCAAACTTGATATGCATGACCTTGGTGGGCTCTAGGTCAACTCCTGAAAAGGGGGTCAATGTCAGACCTTGCAATCAAAAGTTAGGGGCGCACTGAAATTATGGCAAGGGTTATTAGCCCCCTAACTTTTGATTGCAAAGTCTGACATTGACCCCCTTTTCAGGAGTTGACCTAGAGCCCACCAAGGTCATGCATATCACGTTTGGTCAATGTCAGACCTTGCAATACACTGTAAGGCACTGTAAGGCTACTGTCCTCCCCCACTTCCAGCTATGCTAACGGAGCGTCTATTCCCAAAGCTAAAATGCACGCACAGAGACAAAAAAGGTATGCATCTTCTTGTCTAACTCCAGGGAAGATGTTAAATAAGCTAATTTAAAAAAAAAAGTGGAGTTATCCTTTAAACACATTATTTCGGTGATAATTGTAGTTTAATCTGGTTTAAATTGAATATAGAAAAATACATTTCTAATGTGTCCTAATTAATAAACATTATCTCCTTCCTCCTGTCTATTTGTGCCCCAGCAGAAGTTTGAGCTTTTCACACCTCTGAGAGAAACAGCTGTTGAGCCTGCTTGTATGCAAATGCTTTGGTCTCCTTTCCAGCTACTCACAGCATTTCCTGATTACTTGCATTACAGAATGAGTTATTCTTAAAAGATATATACTTTATCCCACATACTACTTTGAAGATGTAATGCTTTAAATAACTTTTTAACAGGCTTGATTCAACCAGAAGCTTTATTTCATGATTATATTTTAAGTGATTTTCAAGAGCAGCCTAGTCGGCTCACACAACACTGTGTTGATACAGCTGTTTATCACATATACATGTGATTTGAATGTTCAGATTCAGATTCAGATTCAGATTACTTTATTCGCTATTTCATACATGTACAAAAAGGAACGTGTTTTGGCATTACAGTGCATACTTTTTTTTCACAATTAAGAACAATACAACAGTAAATAAATAATTTTAAGTAAAGTGCAAGACAGGACATAACAGGGAGACAACAATAAGACTGTGTAAGTGCGGTGGTTGGGGACATGGATACAGTGCAACACAAAGTTCAAGTCCAGAAGTCCAGCCCTAGCAGCTCGCCATAGAGGGGGGGGGAGCAGGGGGACACCTGACTCGTTTACCAGGCGAGCTGCTGAGGGGAAGAAACTCAGTCTGTGGCGGGACTTTAGTGTCTTGGGCAGCCATAGCCGCCTGCCGTGGGGGAGCATGTTGAAGAGGTTGTGACCCGGGTGGGCGGGGTCTGCCATGATCTTCCTCGCCCTCCTCAAGGCCCTGGTGGAATGTAGGGACTCGAGGGAGGGAAGGGGGCAGCCGATCACCCTCTCCGCCGAGCGAATCACCCGCTGCAGCTTGTTAACACCGTCATTGACAGAATCATTGTTTGAGTCTTCGGGGGTGAATCATATCCCTTGGTTCCTTCTGTTGTGTGTTGCTTTGAAGCTCACTGAGGTGTCTGTATACAAAATTGGTTTCTGTGGAAACATCCTGTCTTGCATGACCTTGGACAACTGGTCCCCTATAATGATTTCCTAATTAATGTCACTGGAGGATTTTCTCTAAAGGGCTTCCTCCTGAATTCCAAATTGGGAGTTAATAGTTATTAAGAATATGTATAATTGAACAGCCAAATTATACTACACGTTCTTCCATAACCCTTCTGAAATGGCTTACAATATGTGTCTGTACGCACAGTAGATTTAGGTAAGGCTTGTTTTTGTTGTTAAATGTAACAAGAACCTCATGCAAGTTTTGTGTCCTGCTTTGGATAGTTTGAGAGAGAGAGAGAGAGAGAGAGAGAGAGAGAGAGAGAGAGAGAGAGAGAGAGAGAGAGAGAGAGAGAGAGAGAGAGAGAGAGAGAGAGAGAGAGAGAGAGATTGTTACAGAGGGCAGCCTGAATAGGCTCGGGAAATTACGAAGGCAAAAGAAAGTCACGACAATTGTTACGATAATTTTATTCATGGCAAAATTGCCTTGGAGCGACAGGGGCCGGGTCGCCTGTACGTTAATGCCAAGCAAGCAGTGCAAAAATGCTTCCGCATTCGTCACCGCACGCTAGTGCGGTAAAGCGCCCTTCTTTTCAGACAAATGCTACCGTGCGTGCACCGGCGGCGGCGTGCTCGCTCAGGTGCGTGCGTGCGCCGGCGTGCTCGCGCGAGGTGCCCGCGCATGCGACACGAGCGGAGCTCAATATATATAAGTCACCGCCCCTTATTCAGTATCTAGCAATAGCTCAATTGGCAAGGACACATGGCTGTGGATCCTATGGCTTGTTTGCTGGCGAGTTCGAATCCCATCGAAAATATTTTTTAACGTGATTTTTTTTTAACGTGTATTCTTTCGCCGGTTAAGGTTAGGCATGGTTAAGGTTAAGGTTAAGGTTAGGCATTGTTTCGGAGTTGGTTAAGGTTAGAACGGTTAAGTTTAGGCGCTGTTAAGGAGCTGGTTAAGGTTAGAGTTTGTCAAAGAGAATGGCAATATAATTTCTATGGTTAAGGTTAGGCATGGTTAAGGTTAAGGTTAAGGTTAGGCATTGTTTCGGAGTTGGTTAAGGTTAGAACGGTTAAGTTTAGGCGTTGTTAAGGAGCTGGTTAAGGTTAGAGTTTGTCAAAGAGAATGGCAATAGACAGCCTATTTCCGCGCGACCTGGGCGCTGGGCGGCGGAAAATGAAAGGCGCATTACTGCATGCCACTACGGTAAATTTTTGCACTGCTTGCTTGGCATAAAGCTACACGCGGCCGGGTCAAAGAGCTGCATGCAGATCAGTCAAGTTGCTGAACAGTATTATACCTACAGTATATAATATACTATATAGCCAGTGATGGGCAAGCTACTTGGAAAATGTAGCAAGCTACACTACAAGTTACTCTTGATTAAATATAGCTCAACTACAATGGAAGCTATCCCCAGATAAATGTAGTAAGCTACACTACAAGAACATGGCAAAAATAGCTAGCTACATCGGCACTACTTTTTTTTTTTTACTTCGTGATCAAGTTTCCACCAAACAAATAGGCAGGCAAAAAAAATGCTCAGTTTGATTGTTTATTATAAAACTGAAACAAGCCCTCGGTCTGGCTTTTTGTGTCATCCTTTTAACATGAACTTGTATTATGTACAACATCCAGGAAGGCAAGTTTAGCTGGGTGCAGCCTCTACAAAAGAAAAGAAAGAGACCATTTGGTTTGATCAGTTTTTATAGTATAGTTTGTTGATTACTTTTGATGCAGTAATGGTCTTTTTCTTTTCTATTCTATCTTTATGTATTATTTATCCCTAAACTCTGCATCTTCTGAAACCTGCCCACTTTATCAACCAAAAACACACTTCTTCAATATCTGAATTGTAACTGTTTTACTTCATTTGACTAGTATTATGCTACCATGTATATACTACTACCAACTATGCTAATATGTCTATACTACTACAGTATGTACTCTCAGAGTATAACACTCAAGCTTGACACTGACAAACAATACTACTTATCCTTGGCTGCTAGATATGTACCACTCCTGCTGACTTGTTGTACACAATTTGTAAGTTGCTTTGAATGAAAGCGTCAGCTAAATGACCAAATGTATTTAAATATGTAACTCACAAAACATTCCATGGCCCCAAAATCATGTGGGGACCCCCCCCCCCCCCCTGGGGGTCCTGACCCACATGTTGAGAACCACTGCTCTAGGTGATCTTTTCCCTCTTTTTTTCTTTTCTCCACCCCCATAATATTGTTCATTTTCTGCCTACAGTGAAACATCATCATGATAGCAGCTATCTGTTAGTTAAAGCTGTTGACAAAAAGTGTACTGACTTGTGTGCTGTTTGGGAACAGTTGATTTTCATCAGCTCACCTGAATGTGTTCTCAAGTTAGTGCTGGGCGTGTGGGAAGTTGAGACCAGCATATGTTTTAGGCGTTTTTTCAGTCAAACTCATAAATGTGTCCAGATAGGGCCATGGAGAGGCATTGTTGTTATTGTTGACATCATCATCTTCATCAATGCCATCAGTGGAAACATCGAATCCCTCTGCCATTATTTCGACTGGTTCATGTAATCTGTTATTGTTAAATTGCATTCATTCATTCTCATTCAGTGGTCTGCGTTTCGTTTTCACTTCCTGATTTGCGGGATGGAGTCCCGCCCTATCCTGCCTCTGATTGGCCTACCCGTAATGTTTTGGCCTAACCATACCCAATCGTGAGTCGTCATACTCATATCTAAACCAACCAACCAATCATAGTGGGTTTTCTACAGGGAGTTTTTTTTTTCTCCTCACAAATCTTTATAGTCTAGACTGTTTCCCCCGAAGTAGCGGTGTAGAGTTTCCTCGTCGCTACGTCACTACTTCGCTCTAAAAATAGCTGCGCTACAGAGACCGCTACTTGGTTAAAAGTAGTGACGCTACCATCACGCTACTGAGAATTGTAGTTAAGCTATGTAGCGTCGCTACTTGTAGCTAGCTACTGCCCATCACTGTATATAGCTTATAGTTACAGATGAAAACTTTTAAATGAATAGTATTCTCATGATGTGCTTTGCCTTAGAATATTGCACAATGCCACAACTCATTGACCATGTTTGTCATTTAATGATAATCACCTGTTTGTGGCTAAGATGTCTTGTCAAATGTGCTTATTTTCATGTGTCAAAAAAAAATTGCATATCCAGGAAATAATACCAGACATCTGTCAGCTTTGTTTCCTTAAAAGTAAAGAGTTATAGGCGGTCAGGTGGCGTAACGGAGATTGCGTTCGTCACCAACCCCGGAGCGGCTGGATTCGCCTGTTCGAATCCAGCTCACAGCTCCGGGGTTGTCACCAGCTTGGCTGGCCGTTCACACTAATACAATTGGCAGTATTAGAGGGTGGGAGAAGCTGGCGGGGTGGGTCCGGGTCGTTGTAAACAGCGACTCCTACAGTTCGATCGGGGCGCCTGCTAAGCGCGGATAGGATCTAAGTGGGATAGTGTGATCCTTCCACACGCTACGCCCTCTCAGTGAGAATCCGCGCTGCCAGGTGAAAAGAAGCAGTTGATTGGCTGGACGTGTGTCGGAGGAAGCACGTGGTAGCCTCCACTCTCCCAGACCGACTGTGGGGGGTAAGTGTGCAGCGACCAGGAAGGGGATTGGGAATTGGCATAACGACTAACATTGGGATGGGAGAAAATCGGAGGAAAAAGGAGGGGGAAAAAGATAAAAAAAAAAGTAAAGTAAAGTAAAGTAAAGAGTCATGTTAATTAAGAAGGGTATTATAGAAAAGGAATGTGTACTAATAGTGCTGTGACAAACTGTCAAAAAGGGCTTTAGTTTTTGAGATACCCCTACCGGAGGTAGAACAAAACACAAGCATGTTTTTCCTCATCTCTAAGGTCTCCCATATATGAAATGGATTCTTGTAAAAAAATATTTTACTGCAAAACTTGTTAAATTGATAGATATTGTTATACACCCCCAAAGGAAAAAACAACCAAAATATAGCCTGGCCGTATGGGAGTTGAGACATATAAACTCATGTAGATTAATAATACAAGCTCCAAGAGCTTTCAAACTTGACATGCTAGCAGTCAGACAGTTGCTTAACCTAATAGAAAAAACCTGGATGTGAATATCTTTATGCATGTAGGAAATATATACCTATGTACACATACTTAAAATAAGCGGAAATGTAAAAAATGTATATCTATGCAGAATGTTCTCATTTACTTTGTAGTAGCTCTGCCATGGATTGTCATAGAAACACAGATGAGGGCTTTTTCGGAAAGGTGTGGTTGTGCTGAATCCAGCAATACCACATGTGTAAATATAGCATGCATGGTCAGGGAGTTACATCAGTAAATGTATGAGGTGTCCTAAATGAAAGAAAATAAAACATTGACATAATGAAGTCTTCAGTCCAAAGCCCATTATCAGTGGTGAGAAGCATGTTGACAAATTCAATGTTACTGCAAAGTAAAGTCACTTGAGGTAATGTTCTGGTCTATAATGTTAATATATTTATGATACATTTAATAAATTATACATTTCATATGAGACATTTTATGATACGTCATATGGAAACAAAGATCCAATTGAATCAGGTTGAAATTGAAATAGAACACCTTTATTTCAATCTACTGCGTTCTAAGCCCCCTGCTGTATTCACTGTACACACATGATTGTGTGGCCAGGTTCAGCTCCAACTCCATAGTGAAGACTTCATTATGTCAATGTTTCATTTTCTTTCATTTAGGACACCTCATACATTTACTGATGTAACTCCCTGACCATGCATGCTATATTTACACATGTGGTATTGCTGGATTCAGCACAACCACACCTTTCCGAAAAAGCCCTCATCTGTGTTTCTATGACAATCAATGGCAGAGCTACTACAAAGTAAATGAGAACATTCTGCATAGATATTCATTTTTTACATTTCCGCTTATTTTAAGTACTGTATGTGTACAGTATGGGTATATATTTTCTACATGCATAAAGATATTCACATCCAGGTTCTTCTATTAGGTTAGGCAACTGTCTGACTCTTAGCATGTCAAGTTTGAAAGCTCTTGGAGCTTGTATTATTAATCTACATGAGTTTATATGTCTCAACTCCCATACGGCCAGGCTATATTTTGGTTGTTTTTTTCCTTTGGGGGTGTATAACAATATCTATCAATTTAACCATTTTTGCAGTAAAATATTTTTATACAAGAATCCATTTCACATATGGGAGACCTTAGAGATGAGGAAAAACATTGTTGTGTTTTGTTGTACTTCCGGTAGGGGTATCTCAACATTTTGGGGGCATTACTAGGCTATAAAAGGCTAGGGGAGGTTGTGAGGTTGTGTGTCTGTCTGTCTGTCTGTCTGTGTGACTGTGTGACTGTGACTGTGACTGTGTTTATGTGGTTTATATGGGTCACGGCATGGCATGGATTTTTACAGTGCATAAATGTAGTGAATAATGTGCAAGCTGGGTGATGGATGTGTGTTATGGGAGAGCAGGAACGACAAGAAGAAAGTAAGATCGAGAGAGAAGAGAGAGAGAGAGAGAGAGAGAGGAGAGAGAGAGAGAGAGAGAGAGAGAGAGAGAGAGAGAAGAGAGAGAAGAGAGAGAGAGAGAGAGATGAGAGAGAGAGAGAGAAGAGAGAGAGAGAGAGAGAGAGAGAGTGTCAAATCTAATGAAGATGGAAAGGCTGAGTGGACTCTCCCAATACACCACTTGCATTGTATTGTCCTGGTGCATGGTACATTACACACACACACACACACGCATGCACAGACGCATGCACGCACGCACACACACACACACACACACACACACACACACACACACACACACACACACACACACACACACACACACACACACACACACACACACACACACACACACACACACACACACACACACACACACACACACACACACACACACACACACACACACACACACACACACACACACACACACACACACACACACACACAGGAGATAGGCACAGCAGGGAACGGAGGAGGAGGAGGCTGGAATAGGAAATTAAAGCTGTATACAGAAAAGGAAAGATGATGTGATGGAAACTAGAAGAATAGATGATGGGAGAAGAGAAGGTGGCATAAGAAACATCGTCCTGAGAGAGTGTTTGCTTTATTCTTTATCGTCTATTTGAGTTACAACCTGAGACTGGGGAAAAGTGGAATGGGACCCATGTGTAAATTGATCTCCTCTGTCTGGGACCGGCCCACGGTATCCCACGTCACTGGTCATGCAAACGTGTGCCTCCTCCAAACTGAGAGACGTTGATCATCTGTTTTGGTTGCAGCAGAAGGGAGGAGAATAGTCTCTGCTGTCTACAGTTTCACTTCTATAGTCTCTGCTAGATGTGTTGGTAACACTGTATAATACATCCCACGTTGCACAGTGTAATTACCTGGAACTTATGATGTGACTTCCTAGTATGAATCCGTACATATAAAATATTTACCGGCTACTACTGGTACTTAGATACAGCAGAAGAAAACAAGACAACGAGGAACCATTGGGGATTTAGAGTGTAACTCCCCCGACATTTACCCTGTCATTTCAGAAACGTACAGTGTAATTTCCTTGTATGAATCCGTACTTGTAAAATATTTACCGGCTACTACTGGTACTTAAATGTAGGTGCGGCAGATGAAAACAAGACAACGAGGAACCATTGGGGATTTGAATATGTGAGAAATGGGTCTATACCTACCATGTTCACTCAGCACTGAAGCAGCAACTCATAACAGTCATGTTCACTCAGCACTGCAGCAGCATCATAACAGACATGTTCACTCAGCACTGCAGCAGCAACTCATAACAGACATGTTCACTCAGCACTGCAGCAGCAACTCATAACAGTCATGTTCACTCAGCACTGCAGCAGCATCATAACAGCCATGTTCACTCAGCACTGCAGCAGCATCATAACAGACATGCTCACTCAGCACTGCAGCAGCATCATAACAGACATGCTCACTCAGCACTGCAGCAGCAACTCATAACAGCCATGTTCACTCAGCACTGCAGCAGCATCATAACAGACATGTTCACTCAGCACTGCAGCAGCATCATAACAGACATGTTCACTCAGCACTGCAGCAGCATCATAACAGCCATGTTCACTCAGCACTGCAGCAGCATCATAACATATATGTTCACTCAGCACTGCAGCAGCATCATGACAGACATGTTCACTCAGCACTGCAGCAGCATCATAACAGACATGTTCACTCAGCACTGCAGCAGCAGCATGACAGACATGTTCACTCAGCACTGCAGCAACTCATAACAGACATGTTCACTCAGCACTGCAGCAGCATCATAACAGACATGTTCACTCAGCACTGCAGCAGCATCATAACAGCCATGTTCACTCAGCACTGCAGCAGCATCATAACAGACATGTTCACTCAGCACTGCAGCAGCATCATAACAGACATGTTCACTCAGCACTGCAGCAGCATCATAACAGCCATGTTCACTCAGCACTGCAGCAGCATCATAACAGACATGTTCACTCAGCACTGCAGCAGCATCATGACAGACATGTTCACTCAGCACTGCAGCAGCATCATAACAGACATGTTCACTCAGCACTGCAGCAGCAGCATGACAGACATGTTCACTCAGCACTGCAGCAGCATCATGACAGACATGTTCACTCAGCACTGCAGCAGCATCATAACAGACATGTTCACTCAGCACTGCAGCAGCATCATAACAGACATGTTCACTCAGCACTGCAGCAGCATCATAACAGGCAGGCTGGAGTAGAAAGCAAACTTACCTCTCTGAAGTGTACAGCTTTCGAAGGATTGTATTGTCATCAGGGGAGGGACGAGAAACTAACAATATACTAATGTAATAGTATACATGTATTCAATTACACAATAATAAGGTGTGTGCTGTTCTCCCGTTTTTACTCTGTAAGTACAGAGTAACAACCGGGGACGGGCTGGATTTAGGGTGACCAGATGCAAAAAGTCCAAAAGCAGGACAGCAGTAAGATTTTGGTGGGACAAAGTGGGACAGATAGATCATGTAAATTGTTTTATTAGAATAACATGGTCTTCACCGAGACCAATGTTTTTTTTGCTTCAAAAAGAGGGACATCCTCTCAATATGTGGGACGTTCGGTCAAATGGTGGGACAGTACAACCAAAAGGGGGACACCTGGTCACCCTAGCTGGATTATGAAGCTCACAGTCTTCTCTAAATCCCCAATTTACCTCATTATTTTTTCTTTCATTTCCCTAAAGTAAGTTAGTCCACTCTTGACTTTTGTTTCCGTTTGCCTCCCTTCAGTGCCCATACTCTGTGAATCCTTGTTTTGTATATATATTTTTATCTTTTTGCCTTGGTCATAAATTAAACACCCTTGGCACCTTCTATTGTCTCCTTCATCCTGCATCTGAGTCGTACGTCCCACACATCAGATTTAAAGGAGAGAAAAGTGTCAATGTCAACAACAGCACAAACAACACTTCTATGTGGAAGTAAAAGGCATCTGGAAGTGCCGATATTGTACAGTATTTCTATCTATCACGTATCTGGATTAAACAAGTAGCATGTACATGGGCCTATAAACAATCCCAATACACAACTGACAGACTAATACACAACTGACTGAGACGAGGGGTGTGGACTTTGGCAACAGACATCAAAATAAATGGAAGAGAGAGAGAGCAAGAGTCGTTACACAATAGACTGAGCAATCAGACGCAGGCAGCCCTAATCTTTCATCGCTTTAGGGTGGAATCGAACTCTCAGTTGACAAAAATACTTGCTGATGCATTATCTGGCTATATCAGGCCTGAATCATTGGACTGGAGAAACTGAAAATTGCTGTGTCATTAACGCCACAACATGAGTGAGTGACTGAGTGACTGAGTGACTGAGTGAGTGAGATAGAGATAATTGCCTTAATCTGCTGTGCAGCTTCGGTTCTTGACCTGCAAAGTAATAGTTGTATTTTATTCTTTCCAACTTGGCCTCCCCTCTGGCTTTCTCTCTCTTTTCCAACATCCTCGCCCAAAACCTAACCATAACCCCACACTGTTACCTTAACCATAACCGTTAAATGTTAAAACAACCATCATCATAGTATTGCTGTGCTTGTATCAAGGTGGATGGTTGGTTCAGTCTAATCTGGTGAGAGCACTCGCCCTCAACCACAATCATTATTGGTCCGATTCAGGGAAACAGTGTTGCCGACACGAAATGTCAATATATTACTTATGCAAGACATAAATGTATTACTTATGCCTATAACATAACATACATTATGTATTTTTTTCCTGTAGCTGATTAGTACTTAATTCATGTTTTCTGATGAGATTGCGTCATCACGTGAATCTAGCATTTCCTGTTCCACCAGTTGGTCTACAACACCCATCCCATCTAGCACCAGCACCGCCGATGATCCTGTATGATCTACTGTAGCACCAGTTCTCCATCTTCAAAGCGTGTCTGTAGAGTTGCATCACTAGTGACACAACTAAAAAGCACACAGGGATTACATACCGTCACTGTGATTCTGATCATTGCCATTCAATATTACCACCTTTTTAGATTAGCAGAGGTGCCTCTAAATAAATTAAGTAAGTAAGTAAATAAGCAAGCTTACATCTTCCTTTTCTTTCTTCTTGTTATCGCATTACATTATGATGGTTCATACCTGATGCTCTAGTCGTGTTCTATTCAAGCTGTTCTGATTAAGCTCTTTGACCTCACAGATGAGTGTATCTTTTTGAAGTGTAATATGGAGTTTCGCACATATCCTGTGTGTATATATATCGGCACTATTCTTACCCTACCTACTTTCATACACTTCCAATCAAATTCATATGTCTGTTGTAATTCAAAACCGTAATTCAAAACTTTGTAAAGAAACTCAAAGTTAGAGCGACGGACTGCTCTGTTGTATGTTAGAGCAACGGACTGCTCTGTTGTATGTTTTTTTTTTTTTTTTTACCTTTATTTTACCAGGTAGTCTGTTGTATGTTAGAGCGATGCTCTGTTGTATGTTAGAACTTTGTAAAGAAACTCAAAGTGTTAAGAGCGATGCACTGCTCTGTTGTATGTTAGAGCGATGCTCTGTTGTATGTTAGAACTTTGTAAAGAAACTCAAAGAGCGATACACTGCTCTGTTGTTATATATTTTTATTGAACAATCTTATCACACTTTTCTACTGTCCATTCTATTTGATTATTTTAGCCTATTTTAAACTGCACTTTTTTATCTAATCTACTCTATTTTATTATTTGTATTACTGAAGAACTGTGATTTGCCTTACCTTGCTCGCTTATGCCTGTATTTTTTACTGTTGTGAAGCACTTTGAACTGCAACCTCTGTATGAAAAGTGCTATACAAATACAGTTATTATTATTATATAGGTGTATCTTCTAGCGAGTTTATTGTGCTTTTTTACTGTTTGTTTTATGCTTTATATATACACAGTCACACAGTTACTATGTTTACTAACGTGCTGAGTATATTATTATTAGATTGTCTGCACTGAGTTTTGTATTGTGGATCTGTCTAATATGTATCCTATAAATCCAACTATTGTATGTATCCAATCCAAGGGAGCCTATTAGCACCAGGTGACCTGGTCTAGTAGGTATTCGAAGGTGCATCTCAGTATGCTTTTTTGTCTGTCACATGGTGGTAATACCAATACATGTTCATGGGAGAATGAACTAGTGTTCAGACTATATTTCTCCATTATCCTCATAAAACAATCATATCTATTAGGCTGTCGGTCATGTTTAGTACCAGATGTACAGGTACTCAATAGCTGTTGTTAATGGGCCTGTCTGGCCTCAGGTATTCATTAACTGATACCATTTAGTTAATGGTGCCTTTATGACCCCAGGCTTTTTTTCATCTAATGAAGCCTTTAGAGAGATGGGAACAGAGGATCAAACCCACGTGCACGCACACACACACACACACACACACACACACACACACACACACACACACACACACACACACACACACACACACACACACACACACACACACACACACACACACACACACACACACACACACACACACACACACACACACACACACACACACACACACACACACACACACACACACACACACACACACACACACACACACACACACCCACTTGTACATTTTAATAGCTCTATATTGTGTATCACATGTTAGACAAAACTCATTGAACACAATGAATAATAGATGCACAAACAAGTCCTGGAATCTCAAAATGACATAATCAAGTCTGAGTCTATGGATACAGCGTCTCCTCCAAATGTGGCGACTGCCAATTATCACAGATATAGAGCAGAGTTTTGCCGATGCCTTGGCTTTTGGCTCGGACATTCCTACCACCTGCAGCCCACTCACAACTAGTCTGTGGACATTACCTAGGCTTACAAATATAAACAAGCGGGCAATTTACATTTGTACCCAATCTGTGTAATAGCATCCTTGAGCAGTTGGTACTTTAAACCTTGGTAAGAAAGTGTGTGTGTGTGTGTGTGTGTGTGTGTGTGTGTGTGTGTGTGTGTGTGTGTGTGTGTGTGTGTGTGTGTGTGTGTGTGTGTGTGTGTGTGTGCGTGCGTGCGCGCGTGCGTGCGTGCGTGCGTGCGTGCGTGCGTGCATGTGCGTTCACGTTTGGGTTGAAAATGTATTATAAAGTATCATAAAGTTATTTTTATATTTTGTGCCTGTGCAATATAATTGACTGGTGAGCTGGGTAATTATAGGCTGGGAGATGTGGGGGGAGGGGGGGGGGCAGGGGGGGTTATCAAAATCGTCAGCAGCCTACACTGCATCTTCTCCCTGCTTGCTAGTGCCTCTTTTTTCCAAGAAGCTAATGCAAGCTGTGTTTTTGAAGAGTGAGATTCAAGTCAAAGCAAATTTTATAAACATCCTCTATAAGTCAGCAGTGCAGTCTAGCAAGAAACATTATTTGCTTAAAAAGCCTATATGACGCACTCTCCATGGTGCTGAAAACCTTGTCTGGAGTGGTAGGCTAAGCTCATAGCAGTAAGTATGAAGATGTAATTTCTATTGGCCTACAATTTCTGTTCTGTTCTGCAGTGTTTCTGCTGCTCAGCCATTTGGTCTGTTTGACCTACTTAGCCATACTGTGGTTTTAAGAAAATAGTTCATTAATCTAAATGCTTATATTTAGATCAAATGATTTACACATTATGTAACCCTTTATTCGTACATTATTGTTTTCAGTATTACTTTACTGTTCCATAAAACTGGCCAGCTGTCCTGCATGCATCTTGTCACCCAACAAGAGGAAACAGGAGCAGCAAACCTTTGCATTCGATTTTGGGAAGCATCCGTATGAAAGTAAAAGAAAACATTAAAACATAAAATAACACTTTTAGGCAATTTTGATTCTGTGCCATATTTCAATCAAAATGCTAATTAGAAGAAGTTCTTCTGCAGAGGATGAGAAATCTCATTGGCAATCTTCTAGTATTTTAAAGCAGTCTCAGCAGAAGGGTATCTCTGCTGCTCACCTAAGATTTCACCATATGTTCTTGTTTTTGTATGTGACCTTGGCAGTGCCATTCAATAGGGAGGTGTAGTTTGACGTCACTTTAGTTTCCCGCGCGGTCCACCCGTATAGGGATTTATCATTGGGAAAATGTATTATCGGCTATTGTAATAATTCTGCCTCATGAACATTGGCAAGCTTTCCATTTTTGCACAAAATGAGTTCCCTTCTATCACTAACATTATTGTTTAAGCATTTTTGGCTGAAATAAAGTTAGTTATAAATTTGTCCTTAAAAAATTATTTACCAGTAGAACGCCTGTCGTTCAGTGCTGTCGCCTAATACACGTCACAGCCATTGACAGAGTTAAGTGTAGTTCCTCAGTGAACGAAAACATAAACGTTGTTATTTTGCTACCTTTACGATTAATTGCGATTTTTTTTCATGTTGAGCTATAGATTGTGGATGAATACACACAGAAAGGTACACCATGCCAATGTTCATGCTTTATTTCTTTTAAACGAGACGATTTAGAAATGTGTCCTTTGGAAATACATTGCGATTTCAAGAGGGGTGGACCGCGCGGGAAACAGCAATGACGTAACCACTATACCTCCTTATAGCCACTTAAAATAAACCAAATAGCTCTGCTGAAGCAGTGAAATAGCCGTGCCTTGTTAATAATAATAATAATAATTCATTTAATTTATATAGCGCTTCTCAATGACCCGAAGTCGCTGACAATAGTCGGGAGCAAAGTAAAAACAAAGAAACAAAAACAAAGAAACAACAAAGAAACAAAAACAAAAGGAACATGAGACCGTTAAAATTCTATGCTTTTTTTGTTCGATAATTTCTGTATGTACACTCGACAATCGACATGACTGTAAATGAGGGAAACCTCAGTTGCCTTTCAAGTTAAAATAAAGGTTTGAAATTAAATTAAATTAAATTAAAGTGTTTCCACTGTGCTGGCGTTTATTTTTTACTTGAGTGGGTTTTAAATCCCGGCTGGATTTAAATGCTGTCAGTCACCCATCTCTTCATCTTCTCCCGTCTCTTTCCCCCCTCCATCATCTCCCGTCTTGAAAAACTCAATTAAAATTAGATTTTCTTTGCACTTATGCTAATGCCATGGGTTCTCATCTAGAAGATGTATTGTAATGATTGTGTTACAGGAAGCTATTAGTGCACATGATGACCTCCTAACAAGCGCTGTGACTCTGACACCATGTCTAATGACTTCATCGCTTTGTGCCGTGACCTCATTAATATGCCCAGTGACTTCATCGCCGTGTGCCGCAAACCTCATTACAGTGTAGCGTGACCTCATCACGATGCACAGTAACTGTTTACCGTCCCATGGGAGTATGTGCCAGATAACGTTAATACTAAGATGTTTATCCATTATCATTATTATTATTTGTTGCAGGACTTCGCAATGTAAGCTGTCATCTGATTATGAGCCAAGTCAACACTGGTGCAGCAAAATAACCCTGAAGTCATAGGGCTAAATATCTCACTTGAATTTGGCTGTTATCTCCAAACCATTACCATTAGCCACCCCTAATCAAAGTCTGGTTAGCGAGGATAATTTCTCACTAATCTGGTCTGAAACGACTGGCCACAGGCTAGGGGACACATTTGACAAGTCAGAATGTGTTAGAGCCTGGTTTCCTAAACTATGACTAGACGTATGCTCAAATGGAGCATGTGAGCCTATTGCTA
>NC_140165.1:217191000-217231000 GCF_963971535.1 Notolepis coatsorum | reverse complement strand
TCTTTTCTGCTTTAACTTTGTCTGTGAGATCACTTTCAATGTGAAGCAGACTCGCGCATTGTTGGTTTTGGATGTGATGTGCCTCATTGCTGAGAAAGACCGTTCACGACTTAAATCACAAGTTGCAGTGCTGACAGCAATGAAGGGAACGTCTTTCGTAATTTAGATCTCATCATGCTTTGAAAACAATGTACATACAGAACCTCTAAAAAGTGTCCACAATTTGATGAACTCAGACTCTCATCATGTCCTCTTAGAGCAAGCCCTTGTTTGCCAAGATAACGCAACATATAGCCTCAGGTGATCCGTGTAGTTATGACCAGGGGCAGCCCGGTGCAGCTTCTAAATTACTTTGTGTATATGCCTTGGGAAAATACCGTATATCCATTTTGCTTTTTGAAATTTGACTCAAAATAGTGCGCTGGTGTTCGCTACAAAGCGATCGGCGGGCGGAGATTCGGAATGCAGATGTTTGCTTTACTGCAGGATCAGGATGATCATGTGAATGATGTGATTGGCTACATTATTTAACCTGAGCCTATGCGTGATTGGTTACTGCCTGTACCTGGAATGTTAAACGCTGCCACCTAGCCGACTGACACCTTCGTCGTTGACACCTCGGCCATCGGGCTGCAGCACAAGACACACACAACAGCCAGCAGCCTGCACACTAGGGCTGACCCCTATTAATCGATTAGTCGACTAATCGGTCGAAAGGGGCCGTAGTCGACTGGCCAACCTCTTAGTCGAATATAATAAAAAATTAAAATAAAAATTATAATTTTTTTCAAAAGAAAAGAGGCATAGAAGCGTGGCTAACGCTAATGGCACGCATACCAGAGGCTAACTGCTGAAAGAGGATTTCACCCATCTAATGAACACACTATACTAGACAAATATCAAGATGTATCCATCAGTGGACCAATTGCATGCTTTTGCAGAGGACAAGAAGCCTTCAGTCGACTCCTTCAGACATTAAGCACCCCCACAGCCCAAATGGAATGATAAAAAAAATATATATATATATATATTATACTTTGGCCCATCCTAGTCGACCATCCAAATCCTTAGTCGGGGACAGCCCTACTGCGCACATATATTATATATACATTTCAAAATTCCCAGCATAATATTTTGGGTAGGCATAGCCCCCCCTGGCCTAATAGACCCGCCGCCTATGCTGTGTGTGTGTGTGTGCGTGCGTGCATGAGTGTGTGTGTGTGTGTGTGTGTGTGTGTGTGTGTGTGTGTGTGTGTGTGTGCTCCTCGATGCCACAGCAGAACATGTGCCAGCTGACACCAGGGAAAACCACTGTGCCGAGAAACATTGTCAAATAAAGTCTACCATCTGTCCTCTGACATACAACGTGTCAAGTGCTGTCACCAGTACCCATGGGCTTCCAAGCTTCAGCACTAATTATGTAATGATATTCTAAGCTTCGCTATGACAAAATGTAATGTAAATGTACCCACCCAGGTATAGACCTTGCTGTATTTTGAACCCACAAAGGTTTTCACTTCAGTTCCAATTCATTTTAATTGATTTAACATGTCAAGCTAAATTGCACTCTTGGAACACATTTATTTATTTATTTGTGTGTGTGTGTGTGTGTGTGTGTGTGTGTGTGTGTGTGTGTGTGTGTGTGTGTGTGTGTGTGTGTGTGTGTGTGTGTGTGTGTGTGTGTGTGTGTGTGTGTGTGTGTGTGTGTGTGTGTGTGTGTGTGTGTGTGTGTGTGTGTGTGTGTGTGTGTGTGTGTGTGTGTGTGTGTTTGTGTGTTGCGTGCGTGGCTGCGTGCATGGCTGTGTGCGTATGTGTGTATGCTTTCATGTCTGTCTATAATATGCATGTACAGTATGTCTGTACTATGTTCAAACAAATACTATTCCTACATTGCAGGTACATGAATCTGGAGTAATTGATGCAGGATGTAGAGGAGGAGCAGGAATGAAGATCCTGTCGTCACTGTTTGCTGTGTTAAGGGCCTTCACAGAGACGTAAGAGAAACCTTTGTCGGATGGATGTACTTCCTTCCTATGTGGCCATATGGCGCTGCATGTTTCCCTATGGCATGAGAGAGAGAGAGACATATATATAGAGAGAGATATAGAGAGAGCAACATATATAGAGACAGAGAGAGAGAGAGAGAGCGAGAGAGAGAGAGAGAGAGAGAGAGAGAGATAAATTAAAAGATCAGCACTTCTGTGTGTGTGTGTGTGTGTGTGTGTGTGTGTGTGTGTGTGTGTGTGTGTGTGTGTGTGTGTGTGTGTGTGTGTGTGTGTGTGTGTGTGTGTGTGTGTGTGTGTGTGTGTGTGTGTGTGTGTGTTGGGGACTGCTGAGGCAGGGAGAGGGTCATAAGACACAAATGGCCTCACCTGTCTGCTGAGCACAGGCCAGTGAGGCACCTCATCATCATCATCATCATCAATATACAGCAACCACCAGCACCACCCCACCCCACAGGAGTGAAGCCACAGCGTGCTCCACATAACAGAGGCCAGACAGCAGACATGAAAGAGAGGGTAGGAGGTGGGGGGGACTTGATATACAGTAAGGTGTCAGAAAACTGATGGTTGTTATAGCTGAGGGGGCTTATCATGGGTTATGTTGCAGAGCGTGATGTGTTCATCCAGGGCAAGGCATCACTGCTGTGCTCACCTTGTGATTTACCTCAGGTTCATACCTGTTAAGCCGTAAGGTCCCCCAATTGGGGGACCCTGCTTTTCTTTATCACAAATCGATCAATAGAGACCGTATTAGATCCCCAATTATCATATCATGGGGTATCATTGGAAAGCCACACTCATTGGCTACAACTACAACCCTGTCCAAGACTTTTCGAGATCGCCAAATGATTGACGGAGCTAGTGCGCACGCCTCACATATCGGCATGTAACTCGAGAACCGCTGAACGGATTTCGTCACCTGAAAGGGCAACTAAAAGAAATGCACACCGAGCCCCTAGAGGTCGGCAAAGTGGCGCGTCGCGAATCATCCTCATGATGATGTTTTTTTTTCTTTTTCTTTTTTTGCCAAGAGTAAATACCATAACCCTATCAAAACAGCAGTCAAAGTGTATATTTTCATTTTTACCGATGTTTTATAAGATTGACCGAAAATAAGAATTGATCGGGAAAATGCTAATTATATCTATTTTATCGTAAAACTGAGAGGGAATGACTAAATCCAGATTTAACCCTACCATTGGAAAGAGGAGCCGTTTCCCATACATAGATGTATGATTTGGCCATAATAAGGTCAAGGTCAAGTTCAAGGTCAAATATGAATTTATTATTTAAATGGATTATCATTTATTACTGTATCTACAAATCATTCTGTTTAATCATCTTCCCTTTATTAATTTGCTTAGATTTTTTGTACACTTGATCTCAAGAAGGTGGTGAATGAGCTCAGTGAGCGACCTCGGTTTGGGCACAATTGTAACATGGTGTTATTCACCGGCACAGATGCAAAAATAAATCATAATTTATATTCTCCTTTATTTCATTACAATTTACTCAAGCCTAGTAACAGACACAATATTTCTGACATTGGAAATACATACCCCCAGGTCCCTAGGTGTTCCTAGATACCAAGAACATGCAAATTGACCTTGTAGAAGTGGAGCAATCTCCCATTTACTTAGGCATGTACCTTTAGGCGAAATTTCTGAAAATAGGGCTACAGCTTAACTTGATCCCCTTGAGGAAATTCAGGGGAGGGGTGGGGGGTACAGGTATGGGCAGGGTAATATAAAGACAATGGGCCTCATGCATGAAGCGATATAAGAACAGATTTCGTTCTTAACTAGCATTTCCTCTTACTTTGTTCTTACATGGGATTCAGCAAAGTTTTCTTATTGTTGCTTTTTTCTCAGGCAAGAACAAATTATAACTGTGGTCGAGAGCACTCTTACCGAAATAAGAAATTCTTACCCCAAAACATTTTAATTAAAAAAAAAGCCTACCATTGGTTAATTGCCCCCAAATACGACTTTAAAAATACAGAACTTTTCAATAATAATAATAATTATTATAACTTATTGCGTGCGTTCTGTCTGAAATGGATTATATATTGCTGTTAGAACAGTTATGCTCTAGCCGCCCAGGCCATTATTATTATTATTATTATTATTATTGATTGATTGAAGATTTTATTAACAGATTGCAGAATGGGTACAATACAGTACAGCTCAATACACACAATTGCTAAGGGGAGGCAGACCAGAGAACGACTTTCGTCTTGTTTACATCAGGGTCCCCCATTTTCAATTCATAATGACATTTATGACATACACAACATACAGATATACAGATATATATCATGACATTTATGACATGACATACAGATATGCAGTACTGTATACATAGCATAGAACGCATAGTTAGAGATCATCGAATTACTGCAGAAAACGATAAAAACATATTTATATTCTAGACTGTATTTTCGTATGAATCTATGAATGAAAAAGTATAACGTTCCTACATCCTGAACGATAGATAATCGATGTTGAATGGGCCATAGTAATGTCAATTTAGCAATACAATTTAAAAAGTTATAGCCCTGCAAAGAGGGTGAACATCTCCATAGGCTTAGAGTGGTGGCAGAGAGTGGTATGAGAGGGGCAAACTGCGTGGCAGTTAATGTGTTAATTTTAAGCCATATTTAAAAAGAAATCCACCTATCACTGTAAACCCGCATGTTCAAAATAATTAATTAGATTGAGTAACTCAATATTCTATGAAAGTTCTACTAACTTAAATATCTTGAGTTTGTGTGACTTGTTCTTATGTTTTGAGTAAATTAAACTCATAGTTTTTGATTGACTTGGAACTATTCACATATTAAGTAAGTATAGTATAATGTAAAAGCATAACTTAAGTATAACTTAAAATAATTAAGTAGATACAGACTGTAAACCTCATTGTAACTGAGGGGTTACAAAACCCTGACTGTATTAAAGATTGTGATAGATTAAACCACTGCTAATTATTATTATTATTACTTGCCAGAAAGTACAGTTATAATATGGCAGACACTCAGAATAAGACGGCACGGTGACAAAGAAATGTCATTTATAGTATTTATTATTATGCAGTAATTGTACAGAATGGGAATTAAGGGTCGCGCTTGTATGGCGAAGAATATGAATAAAGTCAGTCAGTAGCAAAGTCAGTTGGAATGAATAATTCCTAAGCTGGGATACTAGACTAAACGCCGCCTGGCGTAGGATGGCACTATAGTGGGCAAACGATAGTACCGCTGGAGACAGAGGCACTTCACAGAGGCACTTCACTTAGCAAAAGCGAAAGGCCTCTCCTCTGTCCTGATTCTCCTAGATCTATCTGCAGCCTTCGACACAGTCAACCACCAGATCCTCCTTGCGGCCCTCGCAGGAATGGGAGTGGCTGGCTCTGCGCTGACATGGCTGTCATCATACCTCAATGACCGCTCCTACCAAGTGTCATGGAGAGGGACCCTGTCGGCCACCCGCCCCCTGCGGACGGGTGTCCCCCAGGGCTCGGTTTTAGGACCCCTTCTCTTCTCCCTCTACACTAAATCACTGGGTAACATTATCACGTCCCATGGCTTCTCCTACCATTGTTATGCCGACGATACTCAACTCTTCCTCTCCTTCCCTCCCTCAGATATCCACGTCTCTGAGCGGATCTCGGCCTGTCTGTCTGACATCTCAGCCCGGATGACGTCCAACCACCTCAAACTGAACCTAAGCAAAACAGAATTGCTCCACCTGCCGGCCAAATCCTCCCCCCTAACCGACCTTTCAATCACAGTCGAGAATACAGCTGTGACTGCGTCCCCGACCGCCAAGAACCTTGGTGTTGTCCTCGACGACCAGTTGAACTTCTCTGCTCACATCGCAGCGACGACCAGAACCTGCCGATTCCTCCTGAGCAACGTCAGAAGGATACGCCCCTTCCTGACAAAAGAAGCCACCCAACTCCTCGTCCAATCAACAGTCATCTCCCGCCTCGACTACTGCAATGCACTGCTCGCTGGCCTCCCGGCCACTGCCACTAAGCCTCTTCAACTCATTCAGAACGCAGCGGCCCGCCTGATCTCAAACCTACCGAAGTCGGCCCATGTCACCCCACTTCTTAGGGACCTGCACTGGCTCCCCATTGCTGCACGAATCCGCTTCAAGGCCCTCGACCTAGCATACCGTGCGGCAAAGGGAACCGCTCCCGCCTACCTCCGGTCAATGGTCTCTAACTACACACCCTCAAGACCCCTACGCTCTGCAACTTCTGGCCGCCTCAGACCTACTCCTATCCAAGCTCCGGGAGGGTCATCAAAGAGAAGTCGCCTATTCTCAGTCCTTGCCCCACAATGGTGGAATGAACTACCCACCCCAGTTAGGACAGCCGAATCACGTCCAATCTTTCACCGTCGACTAAAGACGCACTTCTTCAACCATTATCTGAATAAAAAAAAAAAAAAAAAAAAAAACAATAAAAAAATCTAACCCTAACTAACCGTACTGTCATGCACTTGTCCTAATAAACTAACCTACACTGTAGCACTCAACACTTTGATGAACATTGTTGCTCAGCTGATAGAGTTGTGCCCTTCCTGATGGCTTGTCGTACAGAACTTGTAAGTCGCTTTGGATAAAAGCGTCAGCTAAATGACTAAATGTAAATGTAAAAATGTAAATGTGTCCTCCCAGAGATGTAAGCTCTGGAGGAAGGAAGAATGTTCGGATACTCAGTCTGTTCACTTGAAGAAAGGGGGTTCTCGTACGGAATCCAGTCCTTATAATCCAAATGCTCAGCAGCAAAGCAATAGCTGTAATCCAATTGCTCGATAGCAATGACGATAGACAGCTAGCTTCGGTCCTCGAAGCTAGCCCGAGGTAAGATCTTCAAGGTGGTTAAATCCAAACGACAGTGGGTATTAACGAGGCTCTTCTCCACGGTAGTACGTTCCACAATCACTATAATCCAACCAATACTGGTTCTGCAATCGCCGCCATAGGTTCCAATATGCACATGTCCAGTAGTTCCACGACTAGGCCCTCCTCGTGTACTGGCACTAATTACTCAGTCCACGCACACTTGCTAAGGTTTCACTAGTTACTAAACGAACGAACTGCTTGTAATGCTACATACCGAACGAACTGCTGTAACACGATTCACACTAAATGACGACTCTTTACTTCACATTAAGCTAAGTCGAACTTGACGTTACTGCATTAACTCTGACACTTTTACTATTCACTTCGCACGTTAGGTTCACAACACTCTGTTTAGATGAACTGCTTCACACTACATTAGAATCACACTACTGCTGCTGCACCTTCCACGATATATATACTTAAGTGGCTTTCTAGTGCCAAGCCTCAGCTCTCGTCTCGAATCAATGCGCCGGCACCAGGCATGTTCCAAAATGCCCAGACTCGCCTTTGAACCTGACTTCAGGGGCGCATTGCCTGGCGCCGAGAACGTCAAGGGCATTATCCAATGAGGAACGTGAATATTACTAGGATTCAAACGCAGGCTTAAAGGGATATAGCTTATATATATAAATAATATACAAGGTATATAAAACAATAAAAACGTAGATTCTCAGCTTTAATCTGGCCCTCAGCTTTAATCTGGCCCTTCACAACAGCCGCCTCCTAATTAGTCCGCACCTAATTAGTTAAGGGAGACAGATTAATTGCTCCATACTTGTTGTGAGGAGTAGGTCAATCTAGAAAGTCAGTGGGTCATGGTCGTCATCAGGGGAGTCAGGGAGCTTCGGCAACTCTATCAGCTTCGCCACAGGTCGGGTGTAAGTCCGCCCTTGGACTATGACTTCTGCCGCTCTGACCTTCCCATCGGCACCAGTAATCACTCTGCTCACGCGGCCGGCCGGCCACGTAGCTCGGGGTAGTGACTGGTCTATGATCATAACGACTGTGTCCACCTTCAGGTTGTCCCTGTCCTTTACCCACTTCTGACGGGCTTGGAGGGATGGTAGATAGTGGAGGAGGAAACGGGTCCAAAACTGGTCAGCCAATACTTGGCTGTATCTCCACATTCTTCGGCCGTTCATCTCATCATGTCTGTACACCGCCTGTGGAAGGGCAGGGTCCAGCCGCCCCATCAAGAGATAGTTTGGGGTGACTGGGTCGATGTCTGCTACATCACTTGAGACGTAACCGAGGGGCTTAGAGTTCAAGACGCCCTCGATCTCCGTGAGGACTGTCGTAAGGACTTCCTCCACCACAGTCTGGGCCCCAAGCACGGTGTACATAGCAGTCTTTATAGAACGGACTTCTCTTTCCCAGGTTCCCCCGAAATGAGGGGCGTTCGGGGGGTTGAACTGGAATGTGATCTGAGCGGGAGCGAGGCGGGTCTTAAGTCATTCACCCATAGCCAGGAAGCTCTCTCTCAATTCTCTGTCCCCTCCTTTGAAGTTTGTCCCTTGATCGGACAACAACACAGACGGGGTTCCTCTTCGGGCTTGAAATCTCCGGAAGGACATGAGGAATGAGTCTGTACTCATGGTCTGGAGGATTTCTATATGGACAGCTCGGGTGGTCATACACTTGTACACAATGCCCCACCTCTTCTCTGTCCCTCTTCCTTTCTTGACGTTGAATGGGCCGAAGCAGTCCACGCCCGTGGAGTGGAAGGCCCTCTCGCCGAGTCGGAGGCGGCAGGGAGGCAGGTCAGCCATCATCGGTATACTGGGCTGTGCTCGCCACTTGCGACAGGTTAGGCAAGTTCGTTGGAAGCGACGTACTGCTTCTCTCCCTTGGAGTATCCAGAAGCGTCGTCGGATCTCAGCGAAGACTCTCTCTGCCCCCGCGTGGTGCACCACCTCGTCGTACTTCTGTATGATCAGCTCGGTTATCTTGTGTCGGCTGTTGAGGACGATAGGATGCTTGGCATCGTCAGTCACGTCCGGGGCCCGTCTCAAACGACCACCCACCCTGATGAGGTGCTGGGCGTCGAGCTCTGGGGCCAAAGTGAGAAGTCGGCTGTCTGAGGGGACTGGCTTTTCCCCTTCCAGGCAGTCTAGTTCGTCTGGGAATGAGTCTCTTTGGGCTCTCCTTAGCAGAAGGAGTGCGGCCTCTTCGTAGTTCGATGCGTCAAGGTCTGTGGTGGGGGGAACCTCAGGGTGGTGCCACAAGAATGTCCTTTTCTGAGCACTCTCAAGGGTTAAGCAGTCGTCTAGGTTCGGGTCCGTTGGAGCCGGGGCGTGCGTCAGCCCGCAGAACATAGACTTCTTGATCTCTGCCTCCTCCTGACTCGCCTCCCGTGGTGTGGGGGTAGGCCACTCCTCCTCCGGGAGCTTGAGGAACTGTAAATGTTAAGACGTGTGAGGTCGTCTAGGGACATCCCCCGTGTGATGACATCTGCTGGGTTCTGCTTGGTGTCAACGTATCTCCAGCACGCTGATCCTACCAAGTCTTGAATCTCGGTGACTCGGACTCCGACGAAGACTTTGTATCGACAAGAATCGGACTGGATCCATGTGAGCACAGTCATGGAGTCTGACCACAGGATTGTCTTTCGCACCGTTATGGTGAGTTCACGTTGTATCAGCGTGGCGAGTTGCGCGCCTACCAGAGCTGCACAGAGCTCTAGACGCGGTATAGATTGCTGCTTGCGGGGGGCGATCCTTGAGCGAGCCAGGACGAAGGCTGTATGTAATTCTCCTCCCTCCTCTCGGGCTCTCAAGTAAGCCACCGAACCGTAAGCTACTTCTGAGGCGTCACCGAAGACGTGCAGGTCCATCTGACACGTCTCCAGCCGCACTGTGGGTGGGAAGTAGCTCCGGCGAATGTTCACATTTTGGAGCAAGTCGAGTTCTCCCTCCCACTCTCTCCAGGTGGAAGCCAGGTGCTCGGGTATGGGGTCGTCCCAGCCCTGCTCCTTGTCCCACAGTTCTCGCACCAGCATCTTCGCCCGAGTGGTGTAAGGTAGGATACACCCCAGCGGGTCGTATTGGCTTGCGAGTGTTCTGTATACACTCCGTCGAGTGGTCGGTAGAGGGGTCGACCTTCCCTGCTCCTTGGTCAGGGGTGTGTGCTTGTAATGGAGCGAGTCTGTTTTGAAGCGCCAGACGAGGCCCAATGTCATTTCCTGTGCTTCACCTGGGGTGGTCGCCATCCAGGTCTCGCTGCTTGCTGCCTTTGTCTCTGGGGAGAGGCTGCGAAGTACTTGAGGGTCACTGCTGGCCCATTGCCTAAAGTCGAAGCCGCCTTTGACCAGGGAGGCTCGGAGCTTAAGCAGGATGGTTTCGGCTTCTTCTGGCGTTGATACGCTCTGTAGGCAGTTGTCCACGTAGAAACTCCTCTCCACGCTTTGTCTGACCTCCTCGTCAGCTCCAGGGTCTTCGGTCACGTGCTTTTGTAGTGCGAACGTGGCGCAGCATGGACTGCATGTGGTGCCGAAGGGGAGGACCTCCCATTGATAGATGGAGGGTTGTTCATCGTCGATCCTCTCTCTCCACAGGAACCGCAGCAGGGGCTTGTCTTCCTCCATCAGTCGCACTTGTAGGAACATTCCTTTGATGTCGCCGCTGATGGCTACTTTGTCCTGGCGGAAACGTAGTAGTACGCCGAGGAGGGAGGGGCCGAGTGTCGGGCCGGGTAGGAGCAAGTTATTCAGGTTCTGTAGTCCGATCTGATAACTGCAGTTGAATACAATGCGGTTCTTGCCGTTGTGGTGGACCTTGTGATGGGGCACGTACCAGGATTCAGTCGTCTGGTCTGCCTCTTGGTCGTCGATTTTCTTTATATGTCCAGCTGTGATCAGTTTGTCGATCTCAGCGCGGTATATCGTTGCTTGAGGGGGGTCTTTAGCTAGACGCCGCTCGGTGTTCAGTAGATAGCGTTGTGTCGCTTCTTTTGATGCGTGGAGCGTGGGCATCCCCTCTCGCCTCAAGAGTGGAGTTGCGTATCTCATCACTCCGTCGACCTCGACCCTCTTTGTCTTCTGCTCGAGGAGAGCTATGGCATACTTGTCTTCCTTGGAGCGAACTAGTTTCCGTTCGTTCTTGAAGGGCATCGAGTCTAATGTCCATAGTCTCTCGACGTGCTGCAAGAGGGTGGTGTCGTTGTCGCTTACCCTCGTGTAGAGGCAGCGTGTGGACGTCGGTCGGTTGGAAGACCCGGAGAGGGGGCCTTGGAGAGTCCAGCCCAGGCGGGTCTTGACCGCGGCTGGGCAGCCTCTGGGTCCGATGTGGACCGCGTCCGTTGGGACGATGAGGTCTGCGTGGTCGGAGCCTATGAGCAGGGTCGGGGTGGCGCCGTCGATGAGCGGTATAGGCAGTCGGCGTAGGTGCACGTACTTCTCCATCAGCTGTGGGATGGGGTAGTTATAACGTGACAGACCTATGTCATGGCTTGTGAAGGCATTAGTGATGCTGTACCGCTTCTCAGGCTGCTCGACCGCTGCTATTGTGAATGAGACGTTTTCGCCCTTTATGGTCTTTAGATCTCGCCGAATAGTACGGATTGTCATTGTTTCTTCGGTACCCCGCAGGCCCAACTGGGCTGCGGCGGAAGCGAGGAGGAGAGTCTTTTCAGACCCATCGTCGAGGACGGCGTAAGTGTCCAGGACCTTGTCCTCGTAGCTTAGGAGCACTCGGACCACTTTCAAGAGCACTCGGGAGCTCCCGCTCTTCGCAGGGTCTATATACAGGACATCTGCTCTCGAGCTGCTTTGTGGTACGGGTCTCCGCTTGTTGCTGTCGTGTAGGACATCCAGGTGGGCGCCGTCGCACTTGCTGCATCTTTTCTTCAGGCGGCACTCAGCTGCCATGTGGCTGCGTGCGCAGCGGAAGCAGCGGCGGTTCGCTTTGATCCACTGACTCACTTCGTCAGCAGTCAACTTCTTAAAGGTGTCACATTGAGACAGCCAATGTTCATGTTCACAATACTGGCAGGCAATCTTCCACTTTCCCTTCGCGGGGGGGGTGTTATGGCTCTTGTGCCGCGGCACTGACTCGGCCTGGTGCATAACGGTCACGGATCGGCGGTTGTCATTGAACCTCCTCAGTCCATCTTTAGGGTTAGAGCCACCCCACGCGAACGTGTCTAGTCGTAGACTGCTGACCTCCCTGGCGAGGAAATCAGCCAAGTCTAGGAGGGATGGTTCTGGGCCGTGGGGGTCACGGTGGTCTCTCTGCCGCCGAAAACGCTCTTGACGGGCTGGAGGGAGCTTCTCCAGTATCCGCTCCACGTTGGAATTTGCATATAGTTCATATCTCCCCTTCTCCTTCTGTGACCAGAGCATCCCCACAAGGGATTGCACCTTGATAGAGAGGTCATCTAGTGCTCTATTGTCTTTGGCTGGGGGGAGGCAGTCGATATCTCGTATTTCTTGGATCACGTAATCCCATATGCGTCCATAGCGCGCGTCGAGGGCCACCAGAGCATCAGAGTAGGGGGTTCTTGAGTTCGAATATGCCAGCGCTATGTTATGCGCTCTGGGCACTTTAAGGTGCTTGAGGAGGATGGCATATTTATAAGACTTGTCGTGTACCTCGGACATGATAGTCTCTAAACACATGCGTAGTTCAGTATACTGTGCTCTGTCCTCACGCGTAAAGTCTGGGAACGTGGGTGTTCCAAGGTAAGATGCCATGGATGGCTGGGACACAGATGCGCGTAGGGGGAGAGGCCTCCTGGGCGAGTCTCCCCGTACGGGTGGTCGTGGGTTAGTGCTGGGTGGGTACCAGAGGCCGGGCCCCCAGGTACTGCTCCTCGGTGCTGACTGTGTATTAAACTCACCCATGGGTTGGGTCAGGGGTTCGTAACGCAGCGGGTCGGGGCTGAGGTCGGGGCTGTACTGGGCCTCCTGGTGCAAAATAGGTTCGTGCTGGTGGGCTTGATGTCCTCCCTCATCCTCCGTTAGGCCTTGAAGTCTCTTAGTTAGTTTCTCGGCGACGTAGGTGGGGTCTTCCCGGTGGTCGGGTCCCGTATGGACTGATCGGGGAGGGGAAGGTGCCCTCGACCCGTGTAGAGATGATCTCTGGGAGCTCCGGGTGGAGGAGTGGGGGGTCGCCCTCTGGAGTAATTGCTCCATCATCTGCGCCTGCAGGCGGTCCCGCTCCATGTCGCACTGTGCATTGGCGGCGTCGCGCTGTGCATTGGCGGCGTCGCGCTGTGCATCGCGTTGCGCGTTGGTGCGGTCTCGCTGAATGTTTTCTTCAGCCTGGAGGCGCCTCTCTTCCAGTCTGATGGTCATCGCTGCGTCAGCCTGGAGGCGACTCTCTTCTAGTCGGATGCGTTCTCTTTCCATTGCAGACTGTTCGCGCGCACTCTGTTGTTGCGCTTGGAGACGTTCTCTTTCCACTGCAGATTGTTCGCGCTCACTCTGTTGTTGCGCTTGGAGACGGTCGCGCTCACCCTGGATACGGTCTCTTTCGGTTGAAGCTGTCAGCGTGGCGATTAAGGCTTGCGCTAGTCTCTGGTCAGCCTCGCTGGGGGATGACGCTGATGAGGGTGATCTGGCGTTGACAGGACTTGGTGGTGACCTGTTCTCTTGGCGCGCTCCGAGGTCCATCTCTGGAGCGCTGCTTCTTATCTTCTCCCGCGCCCCGAGGTCCATCTCTGAGACTCGGTACTCTATATCCTTTGGCGCTCCGGGGTCTATCCCGGTGGCGCTGTCTTTCTCCTTTGGCGCTCCGGGGTCCATCCCGGTGGCGCTGTCTTTATCCCCCGGCGCTCCGAGGTCCATCTCGGTGGCGCTGTGGTCGTTGGGCATAGTCAAGTCATGTCCCGCTTGTCCCCCCCCGTGAGCTAAGTCAGTTTCATTTGAACCCACTGGGGTCTCTACTTGTGGGGCCGACAAGTCGATTAGGTTGGGCATGCTTAAGCTATTTGTTTTATCCGCACTTAACGTCTTTTTAGATAAGCTAGGAGGTAGAGCGACAGCGTAGTCCTCCAAGTGTGGAGGGGGCTGACGTTGGCGCCTACGGCGCTCTAGTTTGGGAGAGCCGTTTGGAGAGTGTCCGCCGCTGGCCATATCACTATTAATATGATATTAAGATTACTGATACCATCCGGCTCGAAGGACCAATTGTAACTGAGGGGTTACAAAACCCTGACTGTATTAAAGATTGTGATAGATTAAACCACTGCTAATTATTATTATTATTACTTGCCAGAAAGTACAGTTATAATATGGCAGACACTCAGAATAAGATGGCACGGTGACAAAGAAATATCATTTATAGTATTTATTATTATGCAGTAATTGTACAGAATGGGAATTAAGGGTCGCGCTTGTATGGCTAAGAATATGAATAAAGTCAGTCAGTAGCAAAGTCAGTTGGAATGAATAATTCCTAAGCTGGGATACTAGACTAAACACCGCCTGGCGTAGGATGGCACTATAGTGGGCAAACTGTAAGCTCTGGAGGAAGGAAGAATGTTCGGATACTCAGTCTGTTCACTTGAAGAAAGGGGGTTCTCGTACGGAATCCAGTCCTTATAATCCAAATGCTCAGCAGCAAAGCAATAGCTGTAATCCAATTGCTCGATAGCAATGACGATAGCCAGCTAGCTTCGGTCCTCGAAGCTAGCCCGAGGTAAGATCTTCAAGGTGGTTAAATCCAAACGACAGTGGGTATTAACGAGGCTCTTCTCCACGGTAGTACGTTCCACAATCACTATAATCCAACCAATACTGGTTCTGCAATCGCCGCCGTAGGTTCCAATATGCACATGTCCAGTAGTTCCACGACTAGGCCCTCCTCGTGTACTGGCACTAATTACTCAGTCCACGCACACTTGCTAAGGTTTCACTAGTTACTAAACGAACGAACTGCTTGTAATGCTACATACCGAACGAACTGCTGTAACACGATTCACACTAAATGACGACTCTTTACTTCACATTAAGCTAAGTCGAACTTGACGTTACTGCATTAACTCTGACACTTTTACTATTCACTTCGCACGTTAGGTTCACAACACTCTGTTTAGACGAACTGCTTCACACTACATTAGAATCACACTACTGCTGCTGCGCCTTCCACGATATATATACTTAAGTGGCTTTCTAGTGCCAAGCCTCAGCTCTCATCTCGAATCAATGCGCCGGCACCAGGCATGTTCCAAAATGCCCAGACTCGCCTTTGAACCTGACTTCAGGGGCGCATTGCCTGGCGCCGAGAACGTCAAGGGCATTATCCAATGAGGAAAGTGAATATTACTAGGATTCAAACGCAGGCTTAAAGGGATATAGCTTATATATATAAATAATATACAAGGTATATAAAACAATAAAAACGTAGATTCTCAGCTTTAATCTGGCCCTTCACAACAGCAACTTCTGTATGAAAAGTGCTATACAAATACAGTTTATTATTATTAATATTAATATCATCCTTTACTTAACTTTCCAAGGTTTACAGAAGTGCCAATCTGCCAGAGGCTGAGAAGTCTGCAAAGCTGAAGGAGCAGGAACAACATCTGGAGCATGTAACCTCCGAGAGGGCTGCCTACAACTCCATGCTTAAAGCCGCCAAGGAGATCCATGATGGTCTTTCTCTGGGTGGTCATGTGCCACCGGCAAGCAAGCCCATGACAATGCATTACAGTTTCGACTACGCTCAAAAGGTGACTACATACCAAGCCCTCTTTCACAACCCAATCCTGTTATAATTGTTATAACTACTGCATTGCTCCCTTTTTTTTCTTTCTAAAATCCTTATTCATTTATTGCAGGTGCACTACCCATCAGACCCCCTTCAGCCAGGGCCCATGTACTTCTTGGCTCCACGCAAGTGCAGCATATTCTGTGTTTGCTGTGAGGCGATTCCACGGCAAGTCAACTATTTGATGGATGAGGGGGATGGAGTCCAGCAAAGGTAGCAACGCCGTCATAAGCTACACCACTTCTTCAAAGACCATGGTATTGGGGAGACAGATGTTGACCTTCACTCAGACAACTGCAGTGGCCAAAACAAGAACAAGTACATGTTGTGGTACTTAGCGTGGCGAGCGCTACATGGTCTTCACCATCGTTTCAATCTCCACCTGCTGATTGTAGGCCACACAAAGTTTTCCCCAGTCTGTTTCTTTGGGCTTCTCAAGCAGCGTTTCAGAAAGACCAAGGTGAACACTCTTGATGAGATTGCAGCAGTCGTAAGGGACAGCTCAGTGGCTGGAGTCAACATACACACAGGGGCGTAACTTGCGGGGGGGTCCCCGGAAAATGTCCCCCGCATGATTTCAGAATGCAGTATTTGTCCCCCCCATGTTTTCCAAACCGCTGCAACTGCGCGGCCTGGCGGCCAGCACTGTGACTCGCTACTACACAGTGCCGGCACTGCAGATTTACCCTACTCTTGGAATGCATTGCCAGATCCTCAAAGTCATACATAGGGGCGCTGTCTCGATAATGCAGTGTTATTAAAGCAGCGTGTAGTGTAGCCGACGCATGAACCAATTGGAACTGGAAATCCGTTAGTAAAGAAATAGCGGCCTGGAATAGTTTTTGTTTTGGGACAATTCGCAGTAAAGGAATATATCTGTCGGCGATGTTGTATGCAGGAACGAATTGCAGAGAGGGAGGACTGACTGAAGTGGAGAGTGTGTTTACTTGTGTCTCAGAAAATAAATGTCTCATCTGATTTCTTTAATAATAATAACCTGGACTTGCTGCAGGCGCAGCATATGCATCAGGATATTCTGGACTCACTGGACATTCATGTTGTCATGAAGGAGTTTATTTTCCCCCAGGTACTGCTCCTCGGTGCTGACTGTGTATTAAACTCACCCATGGGTTGGGTCGGGGGTTCGTAACGCAGCGGCTCGGGGCTGAGGTCGGGGCTGTACTGGGCCTCCTGGTGCAAAATAGGTTCGTGCTGGTGGGCTTGATGTCCTCCCTCATCCTCCGTTAGGCCTTGAAGTCTCTTAGTTAGTTTCTCTGCGACGTAGGTGGGGTCTTCCCGGTGGTCGGGTCCCGTATGGACTGATCGGGGAGGGGAAGGTGCCCTCGACCCGTGTAGAGATGATCTCCGGGAGCTCCGGGTGGAGGAGTGGGGGGTCGCCCTCTGGAGTAATTGCTCCATCATCTGCGCCTGCAGGCGGTCCCGCTCCATGTCGCGCTGTGCATTGGCGGCGTCGCGCTGTGCATCGCGTTGCCCGTTGGTGCGGTCTCGCTGAATGTTTTCTTCAGCCTGGAGGCGCCTCTCTTCCAGTCTGATGGTCATCGCTGCGTCAGCCTGGAGGCGACTCTCTTCTAGTCGGATGCGTTCTCTCTCCATTGCAGACTGTTCGCGCGCACTCTGTTGTTGCGCTTGGAGACGTTCTCTTTCCACTGCAGAATGTTCGCGCTCACTCTGTTGTTGCGCTTGGAGACGGTCGCGCTCACCCTGGATACGGTCTCTTTCGGTTGAAGCTGTCAGCGTGGCGATTAAGGCTTGCGCTAGTCTCTGGTCAGCCTCGCTGGGGGATGACGCTGATGAGGGTGATCTGGCGTTGACAGGACTTGGTGGTGACCTGTTCTCTTGGCGCGCTCCGAGGTCCATCTCTGGAGCGCTGCTTCTTATCTTCTCCCGCGCCCCGAGGTCCATCTCTGAGACTCGGTACTCTATATCCTTTGGCGCTCCGGGGTCTATCCCGGTGGCGCTGTCTTTCTCCTTTGGCGCTCCGGGGTCCATCCCGGTGGCGCTGTCTTTATCCGCCGGCGCTCCGAGGTCCATCTCGGTGGCGCTGTGGTCGTTGGGCTGAGTCAAGTCATGTCCCGCTTGTCCCCCCCCCGTGAGCTAAGTCAGTTTCGTTTGAACCCACTGGGGTCTCTACTTGTGGGGCCGACAAGTCGATTAGGTTGGGCATGCTTAAGCTATTTGTTTTATCCGCGCTTAACGTCTTTTTAGATAAGCTAGGAGGTAGAACGAAAGCGTAGTCCTCCACGTTGGCGCCTACGGCGCTCTAGTTTGGGAGAGCCGTTTGGAGAGTGTCCGCCGCTGGCCATATCACTATTAATATGATATTAAGATTACTGATACCATCCGGCTCGAAGGACCAATTGTAACTGAGGGGTTACAAAACCCTGACTGTATTAAAGATTGTGATAGATTAAACCACTGCTAATTATTATTATTATTACTTGCCAGAAAGTACAGTTATAATATGGCAGACACTCAGAATAAGACGGCACAGTGACAAAGAAATATCATTTATAGTATTTATTATTATGCAGTAATTGTACAGAATGGGAATTAAGGGTCGCGCTTGTATGGCGAAGAATATGAATAAAGTCAGTCAGTAGCAAAGTCAGTTGGAATGAATAATTCCTAAGCTGGGATACTAGACTAAACGCCGCCTGGCGTAGGATGGCACTATAGTGGGCAAACGATAGTACCGCTGGAGACAGGGGGTGTCCTCCCAGAGATGTAAGCTCTGGAGGAAGGAAGAATGTTCGGATACTCAGTCTGTTCACTTGAAGAAAGGGGGTTCTCGTACGGAATCCAGTCCTTATAATCCAAATGCTCAGCAGCAAAGCAATAGCTGTAATCCAATTGCTCGATAGCAATGACGATAGCCAGCTAGCTTCGGTCCTCGAAGCTAGCCCGAGGTAAGATCTTCAAGGTGGTTAAATCCAAACGACAGTGGGTATCAACGAGGCTCTTCTCCACGGTAGTACGTTCCACAATCACTATAATCCAACCAATACTGGTTCTGCAATCGCCGCCGTAGGTTCCAATATGCACATGTCCAGTAGTTCCACGACTAGGCCCTCCTCGTGTACTGGCACTAATTACTCAGTCCACGCACACTTGCTAAGGTTTCACTAGTTACTAAACGAACGAACTGCTTGTAATGCTACATACTGAACGAACTGCTGTAACACGATTCACACTAAATGACGACTCTTTACTTCACATTAAGCTAAGTCGAACTTGACGTTACTGCATTAACTCTGACACTTTTACTATTCACTTCGCACGTTAGGTTCACAACACTCTGTTTAGACGAACTGCTTCACACTACATTAGAATCACACTACTGCTGCTGCGCCTTCCACGATATATATACTTAAGTGGCTTTCTAGTGCCAAGCCTCAGCTCTCGTCTCGAATCAATGCGCCGGCACCAGGCATGTTCCAACATGCCCAGACTCGCCTTTGAAACTGACTTCAGGGGCACGTTGCCTGGCGCCGAGAACGTCAAGGGCATTATCCAATGAGGAAAGTGAATATTACTAGGATTCAAACGCAGGCTTAAAGGGATATAGCTTATATATATAAATAATATACAAGGTATATAAAACAATAAAAACGTAGATTCTCAGCTTTAATCTGGCCCTTCACAACAGCAACTTCTGTATGAAAAGTGCTATACAAATACAGTTTATTATTATTAATATTAATATCATCCTTTACTTAACTTTCCAAGGTTTACAGAAGTGCCAATCTGCCAGAGGCTGAGAAGTCTGCAAAGCTGAAGGAGCAGGAACAACATCTGGAGCATGTAACCTCCGAGAGGGCTGCCTACAACTCCATGCTTAAAGCCGCCAAGGAGATCCATGATGGTCTTTCTCTGGGTGGTCATGTGCCACCGGCAAGCAAGCCCATGACAATGCATTACAGTTTCGACTACGCTCAAAAGGTGACTACATACCAAGCCCTCTTTCACAACCCAATCCTGTTATAATTGTTATAACTACTGCATTGCTCCATTTTTTTTCTTTCTAAAATCCTTATTCATTTATTGCAGGTGCACTACCCATCAGACCCCCTTCAGCCAGGGCCCATGTACTTCTTGGCTCCACGCAAGTGCAGCATATTCTGTGTTTGCTGTGAGGCGATTCCACGGCAAGTCAACTATTTGATGGATGAGGGGGATGGAGTCCAGCAAAGGTAGCAACGCCGTCATAAGCTACACCACTTCTTCAAAGACCATGGTATTGGGGAGACAGATGTTGACCTTCACTGTGACAACTGCAGTGGCCAAAACAAGAACAAGTACATGTTGTGGTACTTAGCGTGGGGAGCGCTACATGGTCTTCACCATCGTGTCAATCTCCACCTGCTGATTGTAGGCCACACAAAGTTTTCCCCGGTCTGTTTCTTAGGGCTTCTCAAGCAGCGTTTCAGAAAGACCAAGGTGAACACTCTTGATGAGATTGCAGCAGTCGTAAGGGACAGCTCAGTGGCTGGAGTCAACATACCACACAGGGGCATAACTTGCGGGGGGGTCCCCGGAAAATGTCCCCCGCATGATTTCAGAATGCAGTATTTGTCCCCCCCATGTTTTCCAAACCGCTGCAACTGCGCGGCCTGGCGGCCAGCACTGTGACTCGCTACTACACAGTGCCGGCACTGCAGATTTACCCTACTCTTGGAATGCATTGCCAGATCCTCAAAGTCATACATAGGGGCGCTGTCTCGATAATGCAGTGTTATTAAAGCAGCGTGTAGTGTAGCCGACGCATGAACCAGTTGGAACTGGAAATCCGTTAGTAAAGAAATAGCGGCCTGGAATAGTTTTTGTTTTGGGACAATTCGCAGTAAAGGAATATATCTGTCGGCGATGTTGTATGCGGGAACGAATTGCAGAGAGGGAGGACTGACTGAAGTGGAGAGTGTGTTTATTTGTGTCTCAGAAAATAAATGTCTCATCTGATTTCTTTAATAATAATAACCTGGACTTGCTGCAGGCGCAGCATATGCATCAGGATATTCTGGACTCACTGGACATTCATGTTGTCATGAAGGAGTTTATTTCCACCACTCCTGAACGCAAGACCACCTTCTGTGTTTTACCGTCTTCGGAATAGGTAATGTGTGTTATTATTTATCGCTCCTGCAGCGATTGTTGTTGCGACAGTGACACAGAGGGCGCAACAGCCAGGTGGGGTAAACTGGGCTGTGATGTGTGCATCAGAACGCTCAGAGCGCGGAGTTGGGCAGCTGTTTTGATTGAAAAGTTTGATTGAAAAGTGTATTAACAGATTGCAGAATGGGTACAGTACAGTACAGCTCAATACATACAATTGTTAAGGGGATGCAGACCAGAGAAAGACTTTCGTCTTGTTTACATCAGGGACCGTCCCCCATTTTCAATTCATCATAGTATCCTAGTGAACGAGAGTGTTGGTTATGACTGACAGACAGTGGAGCTGTTTGCAGATAGCGAGCATTTTGACGTGTTGCGTGGTGGCGATGTCTCGCAGACAATACAACTACAAGTATAATTATATAATATATATATTTTATATAAAAAAATAATTATATAAAAAAAAAAAAAAAACTACCCCCCCCCTGCGACGTCACTGACCACGCCCCCTAATATGTCCCCCCCACCGCTGGGACCAAAGTTCCGCCACTGGTGGTCAGTGACGTCGCAGGGGGGGGGGGTAGTTTTTTATTTTTTTTTATATAATAATTTTTTTTTTATATAAAATATATATATTATATAATTATACTTGTAGTTGTATTGTCTGCGAGACATCGCCACCACGCAACACGTCAAAATGCTCGCTATCTGCAAACAGCTCCACTAGGATACTATGATGAATTGAAAATGGGGGACGGTCCCTGATGTAAACAAGACGAAAGTCTTTCTCTGGTCTGCATCCCCTTAACAATTGTATGTATTGAGCTGTACTGTACTGTACCCATTCTGCAATCTGTTAATAAACTTTTCAATCAAACTTTTCAATCAAAACAGCTGCCCAACTCCGCGTTCTGAGCGTTCTGATGCACACATCACAGCCCAGTTTACCCCACCTGGCTGTTGCGCCCTCTGTGTCACTGTCGCAACAACAATCGCTGCAGGAGCGATAAATAATAACACACATTACCTATTCCGAAGACGGTAAAACACAGAAGGTGGTCTTGCGTTCAGGAGTGGTGGAAATAAACTCCTTCATGACAACATGAATGTCCAGTGAGTCCAGAATATCCTGATGCATATGCTGCGCCTCCAGCAAGTCCAGGTTATTATTATTAAAGAAATCAGATGAGACATTTATTTTCTGAGACACAAGTAAACACACTCTCCACTTCAGTCAGTCCTCCCTCTCTGCAATTCGTTCCCGCATACAACATCGCCGACAGATATATTCCTTTACTGCGAATTGTCCCAAAACAAAAACTATTCCAGGCCGCTATTTCTTTACCAACGGATTTCCAGTTCCAATATGCGTCGGCTACACTACACGCTGCTTTAATAACACTGCATTATCGAGACAGCGCCCCTATGTATGACTTTGAGGATCTGGCCATGCATTCCAAGAGTAGGGTAAATCTGCAGTGCCGGCACTGTGTAGTAGCGAGTCACAGTGCTGGCCGCCAGGCCGCGCAGTTGCAGCGGTTTGGAAAACATGGGGGGGACAAATACTGCATTCTGAAATCATGCGGGGGACATTTTCCGGGGACCCCACCGCAAATTACGCCCCTGCTGACCACGCCCCCTAATATGTCCCCCCCACCGCTGGGACCAAAGTTCCGCCACTGATACCACAGCTAGTAGGAAAGGAAGATGGCACTGTAATCGTGCAGTCCTACAACTGGCAGGATCATCTGGGGTCTTACTTCAAGCCACTGCCACAGATCAAGCAGTACCAGCACTTTAGGTGAGTGTGGTCACTGTGTGTTGTGTATTTACTGTAATTAATTATTCACACTTTAGTGCAAAGAATGTCATTTGAAAATGATACAGATGCATTGATATTGTTATGTGCCCTGTACTAACGTTTCACTTTATTATTGCAGCTTTGATTCCAAGGAACCTGGTGTGGTTGTGGCAAAGATGTCTATTGATGGTGCTGAAACTAGATTCCAGCTGCTCCGTGACGTCCGTGTCCTGCCGCCTATAGATGGACTTCCTGTGCTGCCACAAGACAACACTATCTGTTCCACAAGATCAGAGAGTTCTGTGATGATGAAGCTCAAGACATAACATGCCCAGCACCAGCCAAAGTATCGAGCAGCGGTTCAAAAAGACCACAGTGATCACTCTGGAGAGGACATCAGAACATTGAACATTGAACATTGACTTTAGCATGTCTATTTTATCATGCCTATTTTTCTCATGTTATTTTAAATGATAATAAAATCTTGAAACTTGATTTGTCTTGTTTATATCAGGGTCCCCCATTTTCCTTATAATACATTTACATTTAGTCATTTAGCTTTTAGACTTACAAGGTCTGTACGACAAGTCACACTACGAAACAAAAGACAGTTATTTTGATGCAGCCTTTCCTCAAAATTCAGTGCTAAAAACCACAAAAATAAATGGAATGAAATCATCATATCAAGCTGCAAGCAGAATTATTGTTAAAGCTATTGTGGTATATTTCTGTATCAAAATGTAATTCCCACAAGCATTTTCAGCTACAGGTCGGAATTCTATTGGTAAGGAGTTATAGTCAGTTAGTTGAATGAACTAAAATCTAAAAGGTGTCTCTCTGGGAACGATAGAGTTTACCAGAGGGCACACACTATGTAAATACAACAGGACTCGGGTCTGCAAGACACAAGAGACCAGAGACTGTATTTAAATCTATAGGAGCTTGGGTCCAATCTAGCCTACTAAAAGTTAACATTTCAATAGATGGCTTTGTTTACTTTAAGCAGGACCTGAAAAGGGCTTGCTAGGTAAACAGTAAAAACAGTAGACTAATGATTAAATCTTCTCCCCCCGCTCTCTGTAACAGTCAAAGCTATAGAAATCATCGGGCCCTTTGGTTAGTTGAACAAAGGGCTGGCACAGACGCCTAACATTAGAATGATAACTTCCCCCAACTGCAGATAACACATTCCTAGGAGACCATCTGCTCCAGCGCTTCAAAGGTGGCAGGGACGCGGGAAGGGGGGGTGCGGGGGGTGCTGCAGCACCCCCTCTCAACTATTGCAAAAAAAAAAAAAAAAAAAAAATTTATGGCAGTATTTATATATTTGTATATACTGTAACTGTATAACTGTAACACTGTATATTATAAGTTTATCCTGCTCAAAGCACGTCACCATTTTAATATTGTGTGTATTGAGCCGTACTGTATTGTAGCCATTCTCCAATCTGTTAAATAAAGTTTTCATTCATTCATTACACTACTGTATGTACACAATCATACGTGTAAAACCGAGTAGATTTTCGAGTGATGACAGACTGTCACAGACTGATTGAATGACAGGTGAAACAACTAATTGTATTCACCTCCCGTCTCCCGCCCTTCCCACGCGCCACGAACCACTGAGCTACTGTGATACAGTGCTTGCGCAGTCAGTCGATTTGAGCTAGTAGTCAGACTTTGCTAGCACAGAATGTCTCACTCGCAGAAAAGAAAAATATCAGATTTATTTTCTAAACGTCCCGCCGGTCCCAGTGACAGTCCCACTAAATCTGATAAACGTCAGAGAGAGACAGAGACGACAGGTTCAGCCTCAGCATCAGGTATTGAAGAGTTAACTGAGTCTGTTCCCCTATACCCCCCCTCGGGCGCCAGGGGCTTCCACTGAGGGGTGATGCAAATAGGGATGGGGTGTTATGGCAGCTCATGATGGAAAGAGTGCGCACCGAGTCTGATCCCGAGTTGAAGAATTGGCTCCAAAAGAGAGACAACTGGATGTCCAACAACATCCAAAACGAAATCTTACAGCTGCTTGCCCATGATATTCAGCGACAAATTAGAGGCAAAGCATCCAAAAGCCCAATCTTTGGCTTGAGCGCTGACGGAACCACTGATGTCACTCACTGGAAAAGAACAATTCTTGTGTAATATACAGTTAGCCGATGACAACTTGGAAGCTCAGAACTTCTTTTGGGGTTTTTACAATGCCCGGCCCAGACACAACAGCCGAGACGCTGTTTTTGTGTATAAAATACTTTTACGCCTCGACCTGCCCATGGAGAGGCTGATAGGATACTGTTTTGACGGGGCCAGCAACATGTCTGGGGGGTACAGGCTAGACCAGGGGTTCCCAAATTTTTCAGGCCGCGACCCAAAAAAAACTGTGTCAGAGAGCCGCGACCCCCACTATTATAGGAGGTAAAAAAAATTATTTTAAATGGAAATGTATGGTTGAAACATGCAAACGTTCAAACGCACACACACTAATAAGCATTGGAGGCTTTTAACCAGGGCCGGACTGGGGAAATCATTCAGGCCAGGAAATATAGCCCCAGTCAGGCCACTTTTTAAGCAGGGGGTCTGGGGGTCCCCCACCAGGAATTTTTTTGTTACAAAGACTTAATTTCCTGCATTCTGGTGCAGGATTTTTTTTTATTTGTACCCTTTAAATGCCAGTGTTTGTGATGGCATCACAACTTATTGTTAAAAAACAGGCTAGCATATGTATGATTAGCAACAACACAGATTTGTATGGATTTTCAGTTTTTTGTAATTGATAAATACAATATTTTATTCAACTTCAGCCCTGATCATAACACCACATATTCATTTTATAATTCTAACCCTTTAAATGCCAGTGTGTGTGATGGCATATATTTGCAATATATCAAATGCAAAGTACATTTTTCTGGGGGGGATTATTACAGGCTAGCATGTGTCAATGATTAGCAGTTTTTCGTAAGGATCCCGCCTCCACCAATCACATGCGGCTCCCTTTGTGTGTGTGTGAGAGCAAGAGAGAGAGAGAGAGATAGTTCTCCAACTTGTGTGAGTTGCAGTGATCTCCTGGTTGTTCCCCACCTAGGTTATCTAACTATTGCGCTGGTGCAAATAGAAACACTGGCCTGGCCTGCTTCTAAGTTCAGTGGCCTGACCAAAACATTTTTTTTTTTTTTCATCTGGCGACCCCCCAGCACCCCCTGCCGTTTTATAGTTCCCGCGTGCCTGCTAGGTGGCCCTGAAGGCACTGAGTAAAATGTCTGTAAGATGGCTCCTCCTAGCCTGGCAAAAGACAGGAAATTAGTTCTGGTTTAAAACGTAGTTATAATGGTATTAGACATTTGAACTATACAGGAAAATAACCATAAAGTAGAGATGTTTTAATTCTGGTCAGTTGAAAACAACGTAGGCTGATTTTAGACCCTTTAAAGTATATGTTAGATAAAATAACCTAATTGGAGTAAAGACAGAACGGTGGAAATAAACTAAACATAAAAGAATAGTAAAATAACCTTTTACTTGAAATATAGAAAGATAGATTCCTTTGTTCTTGTTAAAACCAACAAATAGGGCTAAACTTGGTACCTGGAAGGCTATAGAAATCAGGAAAGGACTTGAACTAACTGTCTTAGTTAATTAAAGGGGAACTATCTTAGAAATGGCCTTTTTCAGTGTTTAGCATTGTTTCCTAGCTATGTGGACTTATATTAATATGATCTATGTCTCTAATTCTCATATTGGCGCATTCTTCCAATTCTCCTCTCACAATATTCACCCTCACTGAACTGAGTCATCTGAAAATGTGCTGATTTGTGATGTCAGATAGACACCGCTGCATGTTAATGTCCCAGATGCTTCGAAGGCCACACAGTGGTTTAGGAGCCCAGCCTCAAAACAGCTTAAGATCTTCAGGTAGAAAAATGCTGTTTTTGAGGACTTGATTAGAAATACAAAACAATGAATTAAAAAAATAATAATTACAGAGGTGTTCCATAAACTCACAGGAATTGTGTAAAAGTGCCCAAATAGTGAAAGAAATAGTAAAATAGTTCCCCTTTAATAACTAATCTTTTATCCTTCAAGTTAGTAAAATCAAATATTGTAACTTTAAACGCTAAAACTCCAGAACAGTATTTTGTCCTTAAAAATAGAGGGACTGCCTCTTTAAGAAGCAAGATGGCCGCCGACCCTAATTCAAAATGGCCGCTATGAGCTTTAGCCAATCAGGCCGTAGAGACCCGCCCTCTGACGAACTAGTTCAACGTTCTCTCAGAGGCGGGATTTAGCCGTTAAAAGGGGTCTGCACAGACCAGACAAAAAAGGAAGCTCTTGAAAACATTGTATGCACAGCAAAACGGAGGGAGGACTGCTTGAAGACGCTGAAAAGATTTCTTTGTCTCCTTGGAAATGGGAATCAACAACCAACGAGACGCAACAACCCAAAGCTCCATTGAAGATTATTATTCTTTAACTACTTTTTATTACCCAACTCTGACCACTGACCACATGAGGGAACGGGTACATACGCACACAATACACGACCACTGATGGATCCATGGGGCTTGGATAAGTCCTGTGGACCCAACTCTGACCACTAATAAAAACGTAACTACACTAGCGTTATAAGAGCTAACATTGCTACCTACCGTACAAGTGCATTGGTTTAGTGCATTTCCTACTTCCGGTTGCTACTGAGCGGACATGTTTGTGCGGACCTGTTCTGTTCATGTTTTCATTTTTACGTTATTTAAATTTTTACGTTATTATTATTATTATTATTATTATTATTATTATTATTATTATTATTATTATTATTATTATTATTATTATTATTATATTATTATTATTATTATTATTATTTTTTTTTTTTTTTTTTTTTTTTTTTTTTTTTAAACATTGATCTTAACTGATCACTGTGACTTTATTGCTTTTATCGTTATATATGCCTATGTTTGTGTACAGCACTTTGAGCTACATGACATGTATGAAAGGTGCTTTATAAATACTTACTTACTTACTTACTTACTTACTTACTTACTTACTTACTTACTTACTTACTTACTTACTTACTTACTTACTTACTTACTTACTTACTTACTTACTTACTTACTTACTTACTTACTTACTTACTTACTTCTTACTTATTCTTTGAAAATAAACCAGATATGGGAAATAGAAACCTCTCATTTGATTCCTTTTCTCCGCCGTGCAACAACAGTTTTTAGTAATACGACAGAGCTATAGAAACACAACGCAATAGAGTAAATATTATATGATCAGGAAGCTCTATTCGATCTTACATTACTATGTCACAACGAGAAAAAGCAACCAAGTCTTCACTCAGTGGCATGGGTGTTGGCTAAACACAAGAAGCCATTCTCTGATGCATACATAATAAAATAATGTATGACTGTAGTGAGGGAGACCATGTTTGAAGGCAAACAAAAGCAAATCCCCATCAGATCACAGCAACCAGAATAACTGAAATACTGGGTGATGCTTTGATTAAACAGCTTTGTGATAGAAAAAAATAAATGCACAGTGCATTTCCATAGCTGTGGATGAGTCCACTGAGAATGCTCAGTTGCTGGTGTTTGTGAGGTTTTAGTGAGTTTGTGAGAAGATTGGATCAGTTAACTCTTTCACTACCACACTACAGAAGGTTAACTCTTTCACTACCACACTATACACTATCATGACTTTGTGTGTTTACAGTGCCACAAGACAGAGTCATTGACATAACAAAAGAGCCTGACTAGAACGCAGCAAGGTGTTCTGTATCATTAGGGGATCCGCTTGGCATCACTCATGCACTCCCTCGCGTACCTGCACGCGCACTGAATAAATTCCACAAATGTACCTTTAATACCAGTATTAGTCTGACCACACCCCTCTTCAGCTTACCTTCATAAGCAGGTGTGTGGTCACCTGCTCTCCTCCTTCTCGCTTTCACCACAAGGAAGTGCCCGGTAGTACCCCACTTGACCTGTTGTTAGTTGAAAAGAGTTGTGACGAGTTTACATTGTGCTTAATTTTTTCTTCTCTCATATCTGTTGTAAAGAAAAAGTTTGGGTCATAATGTATTCCGCGGAGAGTAGACCCGCTAGACCTACTCTTCACCAGCGGTTCTCCATTCCCGCCTCCGTCGTGCGTTTTGGTGCTGGGCTGTTGCCACTTTCATGGTTGCCGACCCAGCCCAGGAGACAGCCGATGGATAGTTTGCCTCTCCGAAGAGCCGAGGAGTCGGTGCCGTCGCTCCGGCGATGGCCTGATCTCGACTCTGGTTCTTCTGGTTCCGGGGAATCGTCCGTTGGTGAACGGGGGGTTGTCTTGGAGCCAGAGGATTTGCGACGCAAACTTTTCGCATCTGCCCGTTCACGTCGCAAGATGGTAGCATGCAGACGCGAACGGCCTGGGTTTGGGGAACTGCTGGAGACCAGCGAGGATGCGTCCGGCTCTGGATTTCCGATGGAAACTGAGGACTTCATGGAAGAGGCGGACGGATTCTTGTATGATGGTCCCGTGGAGGAGAGTATCCCTCCTCAGGAGACCCCGGAGGGGGGAGAAATGGCTCCATGGGGCTCCCTGTTCGAGGATGTCGAGGAACCACCTTGGCCTCATCAGCAGGATGCCCTACTGTCGGCCACATCAGACTGTGGCTCCTTAACCAGTCGCAGCCTGCTGCATGTGAGGGATGTGGGGTCGGTGGAGGAAGGTCCGCAGGGGGAACTGCTGGCTTTGTTTCCCGAGCTCATGGCGGTAGCCGCCGCCGCAAACGGCAAGCCGCTGCGGTGTCCAACATCATGGGACTAACTCCCACCTACGTACCAGTTACGCGGGTGTCGGGGTTAGTCAAAGGTATGGGGGAGGGCGTGCCTCGGCTTGACAGTCCGATGGCCGCTCTCCTCTGTCCGGATATGGTGTGGGAACCCCTATGCAAGCCGGTCCTCCAGGGGAAATCGGCTAGGCGATTGGCTTATTGGGGTGACCAGTCATTTATCGCTGGTACACAATCGCTGGCTGCGGCGTCTAACATCGCCCACCTGGCTAGATTTGTATCGGGGATCATGACGGGCGGCACGGATCTGAACGAGGTAAAATGCGATCAGATCACCCAGGCTGCAGGAGCTGTCCTGCACCTTTTCCAGGTGCTGGCCATAGCCATGGGGAAAGTGCGCGCCCTGGCTACCCTGGGCCAGCGTCATCTTTGGCTGGAGCAGGCCCGTGTGCCGGAACGGAAGAGAGCCCCTCTTCTGACGGCCGCCCTCTCCGACGCTGGTCTGTTCGGGAAGGCCCTGCGGTTGATGACCTCAACATGCAGAGAGATGGCAGAGGAGAGATCCATCCTCCAACCCCATTTTCCGCCTCCCGTCCTTGCCGGTGGAGTCAGAAGGCTTCCGCGACGTCGAGCTGTCTCCGTCGCCGCTACCACTGCCTCCGCCGCCGCTGCTGGCCCTTCCAAGAGGGCCAGGAGAAGAGATGGCGCTTCTGCCACCGCCGGCCCATCCACGACCGGAGGAGACGGTAGGGAACGTCGTGACCAGCAGACAGTAACCTACCGTCCCTCCGGGGCTCCTCGGGGTGGCAAGACTCGAGCGGCGCGAGGTGGCAGACGCCGCTGAGTGACTTTTCCCCTCTGTATCCCCTCTCTTTTACACCCTCCCCGGCCCCTCTATGATTTTGTGCCTTAAAAAACATTATAAATAAAAAAGTTCCCCGACATAAGGGGGACTATGTTTTGGCCGAACAAACTGTGTGTTTCTTCAACAATTCATATGGTGGGGTTGTGTAAATATGAATCTGCACTTTTACGTTGTGAGATGAGTCGTGTTGTGTTACGAGGTTAAGCAAGGTCTGCAACATACACTCAGTAATCGGTTCTATTAGCTTGATGCTCCACATGCAGGTAGAAACTGGTGTTATTCCATTGCTTGAACTAAGTATATGTGTCTCACAATGCTGTGTTGTTTAGTTGCAGTAATACTCGTACACGCACATTCCACGGCCTAGCCGTTATTCTCGGTCAGCGTTTTTTGGCTATGTACGACATAGTCAATGGGTGTAGGATTCACACACATGCAACTTGTTTTTTGTTGTAAATCCTGTTCACATTTTGTGGGTAGCGGGCATTGTATTAGCTTTGCTATGCATTGCATTCTACCGGAGGTTTTCAAAATGGCTACGGTTGTTTTTCTGTGTGTAGGGAACGTAGTGTGTTTTCGTGAGGGGGTGTCGAATAAACCCCTCCTTTCCCACTTGATTGGTTTAGGGGATTTTTTATCTCTTCTGCTGAGCCAGTCAGGGCCGAGCCGGTGGGACATCTTGGCAGGGGGGGGGGGGGGGGGTTATCCTGCCAACTCCTATTACAAGACAGGAGCCGGCAGGATTCCCCGCCCGTTGTAGCGGTGTTGCTATGGCGACGCCTTCCATGAGTTACGGTGTCTTAAAGGTGTCGAGTTAGGGCGTAGGGCTCACGGTTCTGCTACGCCCGATTTATGTGTAAACTTGAGTCGGTTGGTCACATGACTCACAGTTGGTATATCTTTTTCATGACTATAAACTCATGTGGGAAGGTGTTTCTGGGAGGGTCTGGTCTTACACTCTGATTAAAAAGAGTGACTGGATTTGAAATCATGTGAAAACGGGTTTTTTATTCCCAGCTGTGCAGTTGGTTCATACGGGTGATGCTTTTTCTTTATTATTATAAAGAGTTGGATGTGTCTATATGAATTGGAAATAGGGGTTCCTGATGAAAACAAGACTAACGTCTTTCTCAGGTCTGCCTCCCCTTAACCAATTGTGTGTATTGCGCCGTACTGGGTTGTACCCTTTCTGCAATCTGTTGGGTAAAGTTTTCATTCATTCATTCATGGAGTTGATTGCATCTCGCCCCTCTTGTCGTTCCCCTGGGCGTCTTGGGGATTCAATAAGATGGTCTAAATAGCCTATTGTTGATGTCAAAACACACACATAGTGCTAGCTCAGGATGTTCTGTTGGACATTGGCTGACTGGCGCGCCTTGATTGCTTGGGGTTAAAACAGCGTTTTTTATGAAGCAATTAGGATGGGGTTTTTTTCCTCTTCCGACACCCTGTGTGGTTGTCGATGGGTTCCCGTTCATATCAGGGGACGATGACGGAATGGATCTGAACATAGGGGGAAGGGTCTCACGCCCTGGGGGTGGGCCGCCGGGCGCGGTTCGCACCGAAACGTCTGGGTGGCGCCTTCTTTTTATGTTTTAAGGTCCACACGCATATCTGCCCCTTCTCCTGGAGTTGGCATGTCGGCGTGGTTAGGGCACGGGACTGGTTCTGGTCGCGCTGGTTCGGATCAGTTGAACCCGTTGTCCGCCGGGGATGCAGATCTGCTGTTCTGGTACCCTGAGGGACTTGGGCTTTTTTCAGGGGGAAAAATGCTAGGTCGGTCCGGGTGTCACAGGGTTGAGCGCTATGGAACCCTTGTTGGGTACATTGTATTCTACACTGTCGTAATGGCTTACGGCCGTGCCAACCTGTACGCGCCCGATCTCGTCGGATCTCGGCCGCCATGCAGGTTGGTCTTGGTTGGTACTTGGTTGGGTGACCTCCTGGGAATACCAAGTGCGGGGTGCTGGGGCTGGTTTTCCGTTTTTTACGCTCTTCTCTTACGCGTAGCGAAGAGGGGCCTTGGGGTGGTTTTGGCCTCCTCGGGGGACCCTGTGCTCCCCGTATCACCGGGCCCGGTCCGGGGTAATGTTTCGTTGACCCGTAGGCCCGGGATAACCCTGTTGGAAACTGGAACGCGGGCTGCGGCAGTGTGTTTTGGGTTTTTTTCCTGAGGGGTTATGGGACCAACCACCGCATAGGGTAACACCTGGGTGGTTGGTTCTCTGGTGTGTTGCTGCAGTGTCAACTCCCGGGTTCACCGGTTGAGGGTGCCCCTGCACGTCCATGACGTCTGCCAATCGTGTCAGCCTTCTCTGTGGAGGCTTGGTCATGCAACAACGCCAGCATACGCCCCTTCCGCCGGTGCGGCTGTGTTCAGCTGTCCTTTCTGGCGCCTGTCTCGTCCGCAGTCTCCAGGCTAGGGTTAACAGCCTGTTGCCTGGTCTTTTTCCCCGGTGCACTGCCTGCTTCCGTTGGTTAACTCTTTGTGTGTTTACGGCCATGCTGTCTGCCTGTTACAGGGCCAGTGTGCCAGACGGTGTACTGTTGGGGAGGACAGGGCCCGCTCGGCTGAGGGGCCTTTGTCCGAATACGCTGGTGATGTGGGGGGCGGGGTCACTAAGTGCCCACCTGGTGGGGTCTTGATGCTGGCATCATGGACTTCTCCGGGCCCCCATTCCAGGGAGTCCAGTCCTTTTGGTGGGTCTGGGTCTTCCTTCGCGCTCCGCTGCTACGGCCTTGCCACGGGGTTGGGTTTGCCCTTGACCCCGTGATTCTGGGGGCAGTAACGAGGTTGTTTCCCTCCGTTCGTTCCCGGGTGGCATGCGGGTTGTGCGTGTGTGATTGATTGATTGATTGAATTGATTGATTGATTGATTGAAAAGTTTTTTAACAGATTGCAGAATGGGTACAGTACAGTACAGCTCAATACATACAATTGTTAAGAGGATGCAGACCTGAGAAAGACTTTTGTCTTGTTTCCATCAGGGTCCCCCATTTTCAATTCATCATAGTCATGTGTAGTCATGGGGTCAAGCCACGGTCTGCTCACCCTGTGCGTTGAGTTGCTTGAGTGCCTCTTCGCACGGTCGGGTCCGTCGCCCTCCCGGTAAACCTCTAATAGGGGGGGTGCCCTCCATTAGGGGGGGTCGGGGGGGCTCGGCCCTCCCTGTTCTGTTGGTTGTGGGGGGCCTTCAGCGGGGTGTATTTGTCGGCCAGTGGCTCCGCTTGGCCTCCCTTTGTGCATGAGTGATGCCAAGCGGATCCCCTAATGATACAGAACGTTAGGTTATGACTATAACCAAGTTCTGTTAATTAGGGGTGACGCTTGGCATCCGACGGCCGCTGCAGCCCTTGACCTCACCTTGTGGTGAAAGCTTGGGAAGGAGGAGAGCAGGTGACCACACACCTGCTTATGAAGGTAAGCTGATGAGGGGTGTGGTCAGACTAATACTGGTATTAAAGGTACATTTGTGGAATTTATTCAGTGCGCGTGCACGTACGCGAGGGAGTGCATGAGTGATGCCAAGCGTCACCCCTAATTAACAGAACTTGGTTATAGTCATAACCTAACGTTAATGTCCCCAGAGAGAGAGGGGGCCATGGAATACAATGCATTCTGGGTAGGGTTGTAGTTGTTTAACACACAAGTGTGAAACTCTCCAGAAAGTTTCAAGGCCATTTTCTCTGAATACGTTTTGTGGTATCACCATGATTCATAGAAAGTAGCTTGAAAAGTATCCCACCAAAATGTTCAAGTGATGGCTTATTTTGAAGGTATGAATCTGTACTTTCATAATATGTAAAAAATAAAATGTGACGTTGCCTCAACAAGTCCCTCCTATCCACCGCTGGCCACATATTGCAGAGAAATAAAAAAAAATTAAAATAAATATTTGTTATTTATTATTTTTTTATTATTTCTTTTTACTTTTAAAAAAAATTTGCGAGGCCCCTCTTCCCGCGAGGCCCTTTTTCATCACAGACCTAAAATCTAGTTTTGCTTATATGCTTATATATTTCACATTAGACACGTTTGTAGAATGTGTCTAACTTGTTCCTGGCTCTGCAGATACACTATTGGAGCTCTGGGGCTCTGCAGCAGACATACTATTGGTTTCAACGAAGGGAGGGGTTACATGTGTACAGTCGGCCGGCGTGTGTCAGCTGCGTCTGACTATTTCGCATTATGCCAGCCAAGACGAAGAGGACGGTCGTTCGGCAGATGGACTGAAGATGAAAGTTGTTGCATGTTAGAAAGTTCAGTCAGGCTAGCCATGTCGGCTTAGCTAAAGGCAGGGACAGCTAGTTAGCTTTAGCTACATTATAATATCGAGTGCTAACGTGTGGTTCAGTCGGGATAGCCATGTCGGCTAGTAGCTTAGCTAAAGGCTAACTAGCGTTAGCTAACCTAGAGAGAGCGCGTGCAGCATTGTTATGCCAAGATGAAGAGGACGGTCGTTCGGCAGATGAACTTCGTCAACTCCACGCGGTTGTCTCCATCCTCTTGGACGTTTGGTGAGTTTTTAATGCACTCTATTCTATTCCCGCCGTGGAGATATATCTCTCTCTCTCTCTCGGGCCGGCTAGCCATCGTGGCTAAGGCTAACGTTATGTTGGCTAACGTTATGTGGAGCCAGCGGGCCGGCTAGCTATCGTAGCTGACGTTCTGTTGGACCAGCGGGCCGGCTAGCTATCGTAGCTAACCTTATGTTGAGCTAGCGGGCCGGCTAGCTATCATAGCTAATGTTATGTTGAGCTAGCGGGCCGGCTAACTATCGTAGCCAACGTTATGTTGAGCTACCGGGCCAGCTAGCTGTCGTAGACGTTATGTTGAGCCAAGCGGGCTGGCTAGCTAACGTAGCTAACGTTATATTGAGCCAAACGGGCCGGCTAGCTGTTGTAGCTAATGTTATATTGAGCCAAAGCGGGCCGGCTAGCTAACGTAGCTAACGTTATATTGAGCCAAACGGGCCGGCTAGCTGTCGTAGCTAACGGTGTGTACCTGGTGTCAGTACCTGGCTACTCTATTTGCAGTTAGCCTATTTAGCTGATGTCGGCCGTTGGCTCCTTGCTACTTTGTTTTCTCTGGTATAGACCCTCTTCTCTTTGTTTTTAAGTGTTGATCTTTGTCCTTTTGGATCTATGTATATTCATGTTGCCTTTGTGAAGTTATCTTTTCCTTCTGTTTTGTTCTTCCATTAAAAGTTGAATATCCTTTAGGGGCTCATTTTAGCTGTCTTGCTTATCTATCTCTCTGTCTGGACCACAGACCCATCTCTCTCTCTCTCTCTCTCTCATTTAAAGCTACAAACGATATATGTAAAAAATTAAATAAATACAGTAACGAAATGTCTGAAGCAATGGAAAAGGATGGAGCTGTTGGACCAGCCCAGGAAGGTCAATTCCTAATTGAGACAAGTGGAAAGTGGCCCTGTGGAACAAGAACCTGATGGTAGACCTAAAAGGGATAAAAAGCTCACAAGAAAGGCCCTCCAAACTCATATATCCCAACTCCAAAAAACAAGAGCTAAAGGGATGAAAACATTGACTATAAGAAGGAATGCAATAGAAGAATTGATGATTGATTATGGAAATGAGTTACTTGTTAAAGAAAATGTTGATGCATTCCAAGCCATTGAAGAGGAAGTTATAGAAAAGCATTCAACCATTCAGGATCTCATTGACGAAGAGGATAAAGTACAAGGCAACCTAGAATGACACTCAAAAATGAATGCTTGTAAAAGATTCCGTGATATCGTAACTACTTGGATGTGTGACGCTGCCTCCTATTCTCAGCAGCAAGCAAAGGCACCAACCAGTTACAAAAGTAGCAAAAGGGGTCCAAGCAGTCATAGAAGTAGTGTGAGCTCAACAACCTCATCTATGCTTAAAAGGACTCAAGCTGAAAAATCTGCCATGATGGCACGTCTTGCCAATTTAAAGGGAAAAAAATACCTTGAAAAACAACAAAGACATTTGAAACATGAATTGGAAACCAGACAAGCAGCATTAAATAACTTACAAGAGGAGCTTGAGATGAAAACTGTCATTGAAGCTGCAGATGCAACATTAAGGACACTATCAAGTTGTGAGGAACAAGAGCATGGTCAAGACAAAGATGCATGTTCAATTAAACACCATGACAATGGAAGAATGAAAGATCAACTGCATAGTCTACATGATGAAGACGAGGAGGAGGACAGTGATGAAGGAGAGGAGGACAGTGATGAAGACGAGGAGGAGGACAGTGATAAAGAAGAGGAAGACGATGGAGTAGAAGAGGTGGACCAGTGGCCAAGCCATACTGCTAAAACAAGATGTGCTGCCCCTGCTGGTCGAAGCCGGCATGTGTTGCCAACAACCTCTCATACCCAAGCCCCTCAGTCTCACACTGATCTACATCAAACAAGCGGAAGCAGCATCCTGGCAAAGGTGATGAAAAAGCAGAACAAAATAACTGAAATGCTAATAAAAGCACAACGTCATTCATTACTTCCTACCAGCCAGATACCCATGTTTAAAGGAGAATTCAATGTTCCCCCTAAGGTGCGCCCGTGCGCGCGCGCACATGGCAAAACGCTCCTGCGCACATCTGAAATCAGCAAAAAAAAAAAAAAAATCATTTTTTTAAACAATTTTTTTTGTATTCAACAAACATGACCATGTTCACGTCTTGAACTCATACTGAGGCCTTACTTTGGTTTTAAATTGCATATCATCATTCATTTATTTATTGTCACACAGAGCAGAAGAATTTTGCCAAAACAAACCAATAGTATCCAGCTGCAGAACGGCAGACCAGCCACACTCTCAGACCCAAACGCATTTCCTTTGATTTAATTATACATCAAATGATTTATGTCAAGGATTGCAATGCCTCGCTTGAATGAAGTTAACTTTTCACCTGGATAACATTCACATTCAGGGTGAATGTAATGTGAGAACTTGGGATAAAAAAGAAATATATATATATATATATATATATATATATATATATATATATATATATATATATATATATATATATATGGTCGGACAGATCCGACCAGCATTGCTGGCTCCTCACAATGCAAACGCGAAAATGTACATTACAGATGAACTGCAGAGAAAATTTCCAATTTATCATCCCGGTCGAGACTAATTGGAAGCGGAGTGCAACGCGTGCAAAGCTTGACCATATGTTTATGTGTCTAATAAAGGTGCTGACAATCTCAAAGCTCACATGGACACAGCAAAACATTACAAACAAAGCAGTGCAAGGCGAGAGTTTGATGGCAAAGTTGACCAAATTGATTGAAGAATGCAGCTATACAGAGAGAGAAAGAAAATAATTGAAAACTATTTTGATGCCTCAAAATGATGTTTTGGTTTGATAAGATGCTTATGATACAATCATAAGGATTATGTGTGTAATAAATTAGTTTAGTACACTAATTGCAACAAATCTGAAACTGCATAGTACACTTTTAAATTAGTATCTTTGTGAGGTTACTGTTTTATAATTTACATTACATTGAAAAGATAAAGATATATTTTCTAAAGCTGGATTTTCTAATACACAAGAGGTATTATTTAGAACATTACATCATATTTTTCTTGTTATTTATTTTGTCCAGTAAGACTTGAAAATATATATTATTTTGTCATAGGTTGATTTAGTTATTTTCTTGAGATTTGTCAGATAGATTACTTTAGGCATAATACAGCATGTTGAGTAACTTTGGTTATAGAGAGATATTATTTTGTTATATAAAATAATATAAACAATAATTGTATATCCATACAGAGGAGGTATACTTTAAATTAGAGCTGGGCCGTTAACGGCGTTAACGTGCTGCGTTAACGCTATACTAGTATCGCGCGATAATATAATTAACGCATTCATCTAAAAAAAAAGAAAAAGATTTTTTTTTTTTTTTTTACATTTTTTTTTTTACCTTTATTTACCCAGGGTAGGTTTGCTGAGCACAGATGCTCTTTTTCAGGAACGCCCTGCTTCACATTCACACAGTTCCATTCACACCTGGGAGCTGCCCAGTACAACCACAGTTGACACCATTGGCCACTGAGCAACTCCACTGGAGCAGTTGATTCAAGCCATGTCACATAGTTCAAGTTTGAAATGATTCTTTCTGTTTTGCTCCTGAGAGTGCTAGATACTGTACTGTACTGGTAATATTATTTATTTGTGTTAACTTCTGAATAAAACAACTTATTAAACACAAGTACATCTTATTGAACATTATTTTGATATTGCATTACCAATTATCATAGCAAAACAGCTTTTTCAAACAGTCTGTAATGCATTTTGGAAACGGGAGATGGGCTCATGGTGTAATGGGCCACCTGGCCTGAGAAACATAAGGAGGAAAGAAAAAGTAAGGACTTACTTCTGGTCATTATTTGGGTAGAACACACATATTTTGAATGCCTTCGGCAGGTTTTTTTTTAATTTTTTTAGCCATTTTAATCTAGATTAATCTAGATTAAATCCAGGATTGCAGATAGATTAATCTAGATTAAAAAAATGTATCTATGCCCACCTCTACTTTAAATATATTATAATGATAAGGCATCTTTGAGTAAACTTTGATTAAGTATCTTGAGGCTGAAGGCAGAGTGTCCTCTTTTAAAAAAATCACAATATGGTCACCCTTGAAGTCGCATTATAATTCACTTAATAAAATAATGACTAGTCAGCCTCCTAAAAATACAAAAGTGACACGACTCACACAGCCGCCGCCAAAGTAAGGACTATGCTCTGTATCGTCAATCAATGGTCAAATAAATATTTGATTAAGGAATATAATATGCCTTTTTGTATTATTTCTCTGTGTATCAGCTAAATGTATATATTTTTATGTTAGACATTAAGGGAAATTAAGATTCTCAGATTTTTTACAAACCGCTGCTTATCAACTAACCGGTTAATCGGCAGGTGACGTATGTTGCTCAGTAGTTGCTGATGTCTGCTCAGGAGGTTTGAGTGTTTGCTCAGACCAAAAAATAATTAGAGGGAACATTGAAGGAGATCCACTACAATACCATCATTCATCCGAGTCTTTGAGCATTCAATTGAAGAGAAAACTGACAACTACAAAGACCGCCTTTTCTTTCTCTAACAGTTTACCGAAGGCCAGGCAAAAGAGCTTGTAAAAGTTGTCGGTATACAAACCACAAGAAGGGTTACAACGAAGCCAAAAGACTGCTTGAAGAAAACTTCGGAAATCAACTCCTAATCGCAGTGGCTTGTATGGAGAAAGTTTCCAAGTGGACTACTATCAAAAGTGAGGACAAAAGGGCACTGCATGCCTATTCAATTGCTCTCCGTGGATGTCTAAACACAATGCAAGACATTGAATTTTTGGATGAGATGAGCACCCCATCTCAAATGAAGCTGGTGATCCTAAAGTTACCATACAAGCTCAGGGAGAGGTGGCGAGCTACTGCTTATGACTTTTATGAACGTAAAAGAAAAAGGGCAAAGTTTCCTGAGCTTGTTGCTTTCATAGAGCGACAGGCTAGTGTTGTGGAAAATGTGTATATGGAGTGAACTAGTTTAATATAGGTCAACTAGCAGTACTGAAAGACGGTCCGGCTGATGTTCTTAAAACAACTTTGAGATAGACAGATAGACATTTCAGTACATCACGTCGTGTGCTTTTAATCTTGTAACATCTTGTTCTCTCTTTCACACACACACATATACACACACACATCTCACTCAATCATACACACACTCATTTTAATCTTGACTCTCTCTTTCACACACACACATATACGCACACACATCTCACTC
>NC_140165.1:216913500-217186000 GCF_963971535.1 Notolepis coatsorum | reverse complement strand
TCCAAGGGAGCTGAGCAAGAACCTATTCTGCAGGTCCTAGTGGAGGGCAAATTAACAGAGATGATGGCAGACACTGGAGCAGGTTTTTCCTGCATAAAGCAAAAATACGCCGCTCACTTACCCCAGTCTGGACAGTATGTTCGGACGGTCGGATTCTCGGGAAAAACACAATTAATACCCACGTCAGATCCAATCTCTATGACGTTTAACAGCAAGACCATAACAATACCTGTATTAATTTCTGACAGCACCCCGCGCAATCTCTTGGGACGAGATGCAATGTGTAAACTAGGCTGTAAAATCCTATGTACGCCTGAGGGGATTCAAATTGAACAAGACGTGTACCAAATTATGTTACAAGGGACAGGGGAGAAAGAGGCCACTGTGTTCTGGCTGGGCAACATAGATGCAGAGCTGCAAAGGGTCTGTGACCCCTGGGAGCCATTTCTGAAAACCCAACTGCCTCAGTCTAGACGAACAAACATGGAGGCACATTGCACACTACAGTATTTGACGAATAGTGACCTAGTTAGGAACAAGGCATGGTTGCAGGGACAGCCCGAGCAGGTGCAGATTAACTCATCTACGATAATTGTAGGGAGACAGGGCGCGGCGTTGAGGGTTAACACAAGTAAGTATCTACGGGAACAACATAGACTAAGAGACGCCGCCCCACACATCACTCTGAGAATAAATCCTGGTTACGAATCCGAACATCTAGGTTCAATGATACAGGAATCCGAGACTCAAAGGTGGGTCTCCACGGAATCTCCGCTAATTTGGAACAGCGCAGATGGGAGTTTCATAAAAATAATGATTTCCTTTTCAGTTTTGGCAAAACCGCAAGTAATCAGATTACCAGGAGACCCTTGCGTTATTCCAGAGGCGGATGCTTTGCTGGAACAGGACATGTTGGCGCGCACCCCAGAGCGGTTGTGGTCAAAACACGACACAGATGTGGGTCTAATATTGTCGGCACAGCCAGTGAAGGTCAGGTTAAAGAAGGGTTGTAGACCACCCTTTATCAGACAGTATACGATGAAGCCAGAGTCGGAGGAAGCTATATCACATCAGATTGAGGGACTGTTTAAGGCAGGAGTGCTCGTCCCTTTCAAATCCAGATGTAATACACCTATCCACCCAGTGCTAAAGGCGGACAGGGCTAGGTACAGACTGGTACACGATTTGAGGGCGGTGAACGACGTGGTGTCTGGACCAGAGGCGGAAGTCGCTAATCCACACACCCTCCTGACAAACATCCCGAGTAGCTCGCAGTACTATACGGTCATTGATCTCACGCAGGCATTCTTCAGTGTTCCATTGGAAAAAGAGTCTCAGTATCTGTTTGCTTTTACCCACAGGGGGAAACAATACTCTTACACCCGGTTGCCACAAGGGTTCGCGCACTCGCCACATTACTTTTCGAAGGCGCTCAAGGAAGACTTGCAAGGAGTGTGCGACACACTACTCAGCACGGTCTTACTGTATGCAGATGACATTCTAATCTGTTCGGATACACAGTGCCATGAGGACTCCATCAAAGTTTTGAGTGGATTGGCCGTGGGAGGCCACAAGGCATCCCGTTCAAAACTGCAGTACTGCCAGCCAAAAGTTGAGTACTTGTCTCGCGTCATTCAAAAGGGCATAAAAAACATCTCACCCACGCAGCTCGAAGCTGTATCCAAGGCACCTAGGCCATTGACGGTCCGACAGATGATGACGTTTTTAGGGATGACTGGGTACAGCTCTGAGTGGGTGGAGGACTATACGATAGCGACAGCGCCGTTGAGGATGATGATAAAAGAGGCGGGTACAGACAAGCTTTGCGCTCCCTTGACATGGACCGAGGAGGGGGAGGACGCGTTCATAAACATTAAGCGCCTGTTGTTACAGGCCCCTGCCCTGGCGCTGCCGGATTATGAGAAGTGTTTCCACCTATTCGTCTCACATAGAGCGCAGCATGCGACAGCTGTCCTGACTCAAACACAGGGGGGAGTGGGAAAAAACAACCGATAGCATATTACTCTAGAGCTCTTTCGCCGGTAGAGCAGGGTCTGCCACCTTGTTATCAGGCCCTGGCCGCAGCACATTTGATGTATGAGAAAGCAACGGCCGTGACAATGGGATATGACATTTGCATTTGGACACATCACAAATTGGCAAACTTGATTGAAAGAGGCAAATTTGTGCTGACCAGCCAACGGCAACAGGCTTACATGAGGCTCCTGCAGTACTCGGACGTTACGATAAAAACATGCCACGGCAGTAACCCGGCGGATCTGGTACCACTCCCGAGCGAGGGTCAACCGCATGAGTGCGAGGTGGAGGTACAGGCTTTCGTGAAACTCCGTCCTGATTTGGGAGTCGACCCGCTCGTGATAGCAGAACTCTCACTTTTTGTGGATGGGTCCTGCTATCGGGAGGGGGAAAATTTAAGGTCAGGATACGCCGTCGTACAGTGCAAACCTAACGGAGAAACACTAACAAGAAAGGCCGGACAATGCATGCAACCATGTTCGGCCCAGCTTGCAGAACTAATAGCACTAACAGAAGCATGCATAATAGCTAAAGATCGCACGGTTAACATCTTTACAGACTCTGCTTATGCGCATGGCGTATGCCACCTATTCGCGGCCATTTGGAAGGCAAGAGGCTTTAAGAAATCGGACGGCTCACCGATCCTTCACCACAAGCAGGTTGTGGCGTTTATTCAGGCTGTAAAGTTGCCCAAAAGCATTGCTATCGTAAAGTGCCAGGCACACAGAAAAGACCTGTCCTTTGTGACGACGGGAAACAACGCGGCGGACGAGGCCGCGAAGGCGGCGGCTGCGGTGCCGTCCACGGCTGTTCTGATGTTTGCGGCCGAACTGACGACTGAGGTAACTGAGGATAATTTGAGTGATCTTCAGGACTCAGCCACGCAGGCCGAGAAACAGTCGTGGACAGAGAGGGGGGCTGTAAGGGGGGCAGATGGTCTGTGGAGGAGTCATAACGGTTTGATAGTCGCCTCCATCGATCTTCTGTCCTTGGTGATACCTGAGGCTCATGGTGTTGATCACTGTGCAAGAGCAGAGACCCTGAAACGAATCACGAAAATGGGATTTTGGTCCCCAAAGCTTCAGGCACAAATTGACGTTACACTAGCCAGGTGTTTAACATGCTTACAGGGCAATGTGCGCAAAGGAGTACCGACAGTGGCGGCTTACACACCCCTCCCTGAGGGACCATTCAGACACCTGATTATGGACTACACAGATTAGGGAGGGGGTAGGCACCCCGAACCTCTAGTCTGTAACAGGCGGCAGTGGGCTCGCAAGAGTCTGGGCGCACGTTAAACACAATCCTATAGTGCTGGGGAGAAACTGAAGGCCCTCGTGCGTAACGAGGTATGAAATAACATACCACTGTGGTACCGTCTAGTCGGCCCAGGAAACGTCGCACGTAAGTTGGTGTGGGCACTGGGTGGTACGTGGGCGACAGTCCACACCTAGGAGCAGGGCGGTGCACCGTAGGGGGCACAGCTCCTGCCGTGAACAGGCAAGGCTGGCGAAAACTGTCAATATTTCCATGCCCAGAGCAAGCGGGGTGGGGACAAGACCGTCGGTTTCTAAACTGAGTGGCTGATAGGTACTACGGACAGTCAGCCGCTTGGGGTCCTGACTTGATGACGGACTATGAGGTCGCTATCGACTGGGTCGCCAGCCGGTTGGGAGAGCGTTATGACCCTGTTTATAGTCACAGACACGCGGGATGTGGGACCGTGAGTGACTGGACAACAGTGGCATGAATGCACCTGGCTCAATGTACAGTCAGGCCACAGTAACCTTACTAACCGATACAGGGTTAGTAGGCGAGTTGTGCTTCTGTGATCAGCTGGTTTGAAAAGAACCACTGGGAAGCAGAAGGGTAAGGGGTGTCAATTCAGAGGAATCTGGATTGTCTCTCCTAAGGTTGGAAAGGGACCCAGCCTTAAACTGCACCTGAAGGTAAAATAAGGGGACTGCTTCCGTTCATGAGAGGAGACCTTACCGCCGGAAGTGGAGACCTGCATCTCTGTTGGGGGAGAGGGGCCGACGTCGGACAAGGCAGTCCTAAGAAAGGAGCTGGTTGTTTCGTCGTAGTGGACTGCCTAAACCTTACGGGGAGAGGTGCATCTAAGTAGGGGAAGGAGTGCATCCGAACGGGAGGAGGGTACTCTTAACTGGAAGGAGGTTAAAAGGGTCAAAGCGATGATAACGCCAGTGCAGGGCAAACGATACCTCCTGGTAGTAGAGGACTGCTTTAGTCGCTGGATTGAGGCCATTCCATCTAAACACAAGAAAGCGGACACAGTGATCAAGTTCCTGTGTCGCGAGGTCATTCCGAGATTTGGAATTCCCACGATATTACAAAGCGATAATGGCTGCGAGTTCATCGACAAGGTGGTTAAAGGGCTGATGCAGAAATTAGGTATAAGACAGCGCCTTTCCTGTGTCTATAGTCCCGGGTCGCAGGGAAAGGTGGAAAGGGCCAATCTGGTAATTAAAAACAAACTGTTGAAAATCTGTATGCAAACTAAGCTTAACTGGATTGATGCTTTGCCACTTGCTCTGATGGCTATTAGAAGCAGCGTAAACCGCCAAACACAGCTAACACCGCATGAAATGCTTACAGGCCGCAGCATGCCAGCACCGCCATTTAGACACCTGGCTAGGGGCCCGGCATTAGATATTTTTGAGCAAGATCTGAAAAAATATCTTCAGCAAGTGACTAAAATACATGAAGCTGTGTTTCGACAGGAGCAGAGAAAGGAGAAAAGGGGGGTGAAGGAGGCGGAGAAGGAAGCCACCAAACCGAGGCTGATCCCTGGGGACCTGGTCTTCGTAAAGGTCCACAAGAGAAAGTGGTCATCACCCCGGAGAGAGGGCCCGTACGAGGTGATCCGATCAACTGGAACGGCAGTCCAAGTCAAAGGATCAGCGACCTGGTTCCACTTCAATCACTGCATAAAGGCCAGCGGCGATCTCTTGGGGGATACAATCGATCGCAGTTATGCAGAACCCGACATGGAGGGCCCGAGACGGCAACTGGAAGGTGCAGTGCCTGCTGATGCTCCCGCAGATGTTGGCAGCAGTGTGCGGACGGTCGGCCGGGGGCAACGGCGTCATTGAGAACCGTCACGGTCGACCCGTCCTTGAGGATGACGGGTTTGAGTGGGTAGGAGTCCCACGGGGTCCCGCTCAGGCTCAAGTACCGGCAGGCTTTCATGACCAGGCTCAGAATCAGGCGCCCCCTCTGCCCTCCATCGAGGAAGGGGGGGAGAAGATAAGACTACAACCAAAAGGGGTGTTTCCCGGAGGACCGCAAGGGCATGTTTTTGATTTTGACCATTCCCCCGTTACAGGCGGGGATACTTACCACTATACTAACGAGGATCGGGTTGTGAAATGTGCGGTGTCAATGTTGGTGTCAGCAATACGCCCTCAGCAGTATCACAATATGTGTGTAATCATCATCCATTGGAGTGCAGAGCGTAACAGAATGAGATTGAGTTTAGGGGTGGGACGGTGGACGGTGACGCTAAAAGAGGCAACGAAGTTCTGCTCGCTACCATCTGCCTCTAAATACTACTTAAGATCCGTTTCATGTTGGGCCGCTGAATGCACGGTGCGCATAGACCGTCCTGAGAGGCATATAGTGCGTGCATATGCCAACGCTACATTGACGGAGGTAGTAGACGTGGACGGGAGAGCTGACGTCTCCATTTGCGCAACTGCGGTGGGGGTAGATAGGAGGGTTGAGCCTGTCCCGAACCAAGCACAGGGGACAGGGGTGAGGGGAAAAAGGGAGGTCAAGGACACTGAGTCGGAAGAGGTGGGGGGACAGGATATGTTCCAGAGGACAGCCGGAACGTTGAGGGACTCAGTGGGCTCACTCTGGGCCAGGTTGAGGGGTTTGCTTCCTCCCGGGGAACAAGATGGGGGCGACTATGACTATGACGAGGGAGACCCGGAGGCTGACCCGATGTATAGGGCGGCTTTAGGGAATGAGTGGTTTAAGTGGGTACAGTACACGAGCGCGCAGAATCACATAGAGGATTGTTATGTCTGCTCCAAGGCACGTCCGGATAGGCTGCTGGTGAAGGGCACGAAGTTCAGTTGGGCTCAGTGTGACAGGGACGCAGAGGCATGGGAGGGGCCCCATAATAGTCGCCCTTGGTGCGAGGCAGAGTGTTTGGGGTTTCTCGGCTCTAGTCGTTTTAAGGCGGCAGGAAACGTCACGGATTTCAAGGATGTCACTATGCGGGAACGTTGTAGGAAATTGGATGTACGTGTGCAGGGGGTAGCGACGGGGTTGCCAATACCCAGAGGTGTCAAACTATGGCTGACCAAGGATTTCGAGTGCTTGCAAAAGGAGGGGACCCGGGACGTAGGGGAGGTGGCAGAGGGGCGGTGCACTACTATTTGGAGCATCACGACTAACTGCACGAAAGAAGGAAAGTGTGGACACGGGGTCGTGTTAAAGGGAGTGGATACCAACCCACGGCCTGTAGCTTGCCCTTTTCATGTCCAGGATATAGCACTGGCGGACCAATACTGGCTCTGCGGCGGTAGGAGGTTGAGGAATACACTTCCTTTAGATTGGTCAGGTAGATGTGCCCGGGTTCAGGCGATTATGCCAATGGTGGTCCTACCATTATCAGTGACGGAAGGACCTTCTGAGTCTCCTATCTCTCGAACGAAGCATAGCTACAAGGCAGACCCAAGGGTGTATCTGGACAGCATAGGACAGCCAAGGGGCATTCCAGCCGAGTTCATGGCTAAGAATGAGATTGCGGCAGGGTTTGAGTCTATTCTGCCATGGATATCGGTCAATAAGAACACCGGGTGGATCAACTATTTGTTTTACAATCAGCAGCGGTATCTCAACTACACCGAGGAGGCGTTGGATGCAATGGGGGACCAGATGCACGCGACCAGTACGGTGGCGTGGCAGAATAGACAGGCTCTGAACTGGTTAATGGCGGAGAAGGGTGGAGTCTGTTCCATGTTTGGACAGTACTGCTGCACATTCATTCCGACGAATGTGGGGCCAGGGGGAAAGTTCTCCGAGGCCATGGCTAAGCTGAAGGATTTGAGGGAGGAGTTGAGGGGGAATTCTGGCCGGAATGAAGAATGGTGGGGGAGTGGGGTGTTGGAAAGATTGGGACAGTGGGGAAGCATAATGATGCAGACGGGGATATCCATTGGGGTGGCAGGGTTGATATTGGTTCTTCTTTTCTGTTGTGGTATGCCTCTCTTGGGTAGGCTGGTAATTTCACACGTAACGAGACGAATGCTGATGGTGGGGCAGAAAGAGATTGAGCCACCAATCGGGCCATGCCCTCAGCTCTATGCTGCCTTAGAGGGAGACGAGGGGATAGAGGATTAGGGGTATGGTGAGGTAGGGACATTTTCTTTTTGTTTTGTTCAGTTTTGTTTGTTTTATTCCTTTAACTAGGCGTATGGTGAGGAAGGGACATTTTTTTTCTGTTTGGTTCAGTTTTGTTTGTTTTATTCCTTTTACTTCTAAAAAAAAAAAAAAAAGAAAAGAGAAAACAACATGTAAAGGTTTTTTGAAGACATTTTGTATTGGTTCTTTCCTTTAAGAGTGACGGGGGATGGTCTGAGTGATGGTTTATTTTTTGTTATTTTTGTTTATTTTACTCATGGTCCTGGTCAAACCGGAATGGGAAGGGGCATCGGTATGGAATGGTACGGAGTGTCGGTTCTGAGCCTGAGGAAGCATTGAGAAGAAGTGTTCTGGGGATCGGTTCTGGGGACTGAAGGGACAAAGGGGGGGGCTGACGCAGTGGGCAAGATGGGCACCTCCCGTCGAAGATGGGGGGACACGTGGTGAACACTAGAATAGCAACAGATCCTCTTTTTGGGGACATACAAGACCCAAAAAGCACCCAAAAAGGAACAAAGAGGAAGCAAACCATTCAATGCAAAGTTCAACCCAGATTACAAGCGGAGTAGCTTTGCAACTATTGCAACCCCTGGTTTCCATGACGAACGGAAGCCTTACAAAGGTTCAAAGCTAAGCGCTTACCGCTTAAACGCCATCGTGCGCAGACTGTGTGTATTCTGTGCAGGAGAACATGCAGATGAATCATGTAAAATGAACAAAAGACCTCACAAGGAGAACATTTAATGCTTGATGTCTAAAGGAATATGCTTCGGCTGTTTGAATAAGGGACATAGAAGCAAAGATTGTCCGAACAGATTGAATTGTGATGTGTGTTCCCAAAAACATCCAACAATTCTACACATGTATAAAGGAGAAGATGATGGACAAAATGCTGCTGAGACAAGTACGACAATCAGCAGTGGAATGGTTTCTCTGGAAGCTCATGGCATTACCGGGGCCGGTGATGGCCAGACACTTTCAATCATACCAGTACAAGTGAAAATGTCCAACTCAACTAAAATCATCTAAACGTATGCTTTCATGGATTCAGGGAGTACAGCATGTTTTTGTACTGAAGCAGTTGAATACAAAGGTAAAGAAAACACGAATCCTGCTGAGGATGATGGGCCAAGAGCAAGCTGTTAGCACTTCATTTATCCCTGCTGGTCGACTTGAAGTAAGCAACATTGACAGTTCTGAGTTCTACGAGCTACCAAAGCTGTACATCCAAGATGAAATCCCTGTAGCCAACGAGCACATGCCTACACAAGCTGCACTAGAAAGGTGGGACTACTTGAAGAAGATTCACTTGACGGAAGTTAATGCGCCTGTTGGACTGCTCATTGGAACCAATGCGCCACAACTAATGGAACCGTGGAAGGTCATTAACAGTCAGAATGAGGGACCTTATGCTGTTAAAACAGTGTTAGGATGGATAGTAAATGGACCACTAAACAAGGATGGAGACGGACTGCACTCATCTGTCACCGCTAATCAGATTTCAGTAGCGGACTTGAACGACCTTCTCATTGGACGATGCAACCATGATTTCCCAGAAAGGAAATATGAGGAAAAGAAGAAGATGTCTGTTGAAGACAAAAGATTTGTGGAAATTATGTCGAACTCTGCTGTGAAAAGTGATGGACATTATCAACTTGCACATATCAGTTATGCCCTACTAAAGTCTGCAGAGGACAACACAGAAGCATTCTCAGCTGAAGCAGTTGACACTGTTCGAAGCTATTTCTATGAAAATGATTGTTTTAAGTCTGTTTCCACAGAAGAAGAAGCAGTGACAGAGGAAATCGCTGTGTTAGACATTGAAAAGGAGAAATACAGTGTGACAGCTGTGGAGGAGAATGCTGCAAATGAAATGCAAGAAGAACCTGAAACAGCACCAGCAAAACCAACCATTAACTCTGCTACATGTACACCTGATGAAGACGAGGGAAATGATGATGAGAGAGAGGCATCAGATGATTCCACAGATGAAAAGTGTACTGGGAAACCAGATGATGTGCACGACTGCAGCTCCTCAGAGAATGAAGCAGAGGAAGAGGAAGATGCACATAACGAAATCACTACTGAACTTCCAGTGTTTGAAACAAGAGCTCTCAGAAGCAGGACAACAGCAGTCGCAGCCGGTCCAAAAAGGATGACCAGACGGCACTGTCCTGAAGAGGAGAAAGACGGCAGGATAGAAGTGCATCTCCCAAAGCGTAGCTCTACTCTGCAAAGACCTGCTGAGGACAAGAGTGTAAAGAAACCTGAGAAAGAATGGCTGAGACTTCCTGACCGACTTACCGCAGACAGTCCTGATTAACCCTGATGGAGAGTCACAACCAATGAACATTGAACATTGTATAGACATTGATTAGACATTGGCTATATGCCTATCAGAGCTATAGGGCTCTGTTGAACATTGAATGAACATTGAATAGACATTGGCTATATGCCTATCAGAGCTATGGCTCTGTTGTTAAAAAAATAAATAAAAAAAAAACATTTTGAATTTTATTGAGTTACCTTGACTGTTACTTGACTCACTAACTAATTTGTTCTTCCCATGCTCAGGGACAACAGGTGAAAACCAGGACCCAGTCAAGTTTCTTTGTGTTTAGAATTATGATTTCAAATTGATTATGTCGGTAGCTTCTTTGATACATATATAATTTTATAATTGTGTTTGTTTTGGTGACCAATTAAGGGGCCGGGGTGGAGAAGCAGAATCCGACGTGGTGGATTTGTATTGCTAGAATATCAGAATATCAGAATATCATATCGTTTAGACTAGTGTCTTATTTATGTTTGAACACTAGGGGGCTCACCACCTCCATTACAGCCCCACTTCTATAAGTAACCTAGGTGATCACTGCAATCTCATGCACCTGCCGAGGATTTACTTTCAAACCTGTCTCACTGTTGGAACTGCTTATCCGTAAACAAACAATTGACAACTGTTCTGTTCAACATCATTCACTATCATTCACCTTTGGACAACAATAAAACCCTGTAAACCGTGCCAGCAGCAACTCGGGACATTCAACTCATTTAACATCCACAACTTTGGTACTGAGTAGAGAGGTAATTGCGGGTGCATCGTGGACGCTGTCAGCACACCCAGGAATGACAGTCGGCCACTATATCAAGGATCCTACCGCACAAAGGTTCCTATACAAATATAAACTAATACTACATCTCCCTTCCTAGGATAAATAACTTTCCCTGAACTTAGGATAAATAACTTTCCCTGAACTTATAACATGACAGTCTCAACAATCAACAATAGTAACTAAATATAACTAACTAATAATTTCCGCTTCTTCTGTATAAAGTTATTTGCAATTATACAACACATTAGAACGGTAACTTAACTTCTTTCTTGGAGAAGGGTGGGGTAGACTGCCCAGCCCTTCTGCAGAGTGTGGGGATTATTCTGCCCCATTTCTCACTCTGTTCTTTTTTTTTCTTCTTCTTTTTATTATTATTATTAGGGACTTAACTACATGTGCACACAAAGTCCTTTAGGTGCCCTGGAGGCCCCCTCACTCTAGGTGGGTATCGTCTCTCAGTCATTAAGCTCTGTGGCTGCTGCTGCTGTTGGTTTTGAGTCACCTTAGCGACATGTGTCTCCACTACATCTGTTTCACGGTTCACCCATGGTGTCGTCTCAGGTAAGTTGGTGTCAGTATCTGGAGCCACCATGGTTGGGGAGAGGTGAGACCTGTTTCTCCGTAGGGTACCTCCTCCGGGTGTCTCCATAAGGTAAGACCTGGGTGTGCCTGCCGTAGACACCACTGTGCCTCGCTCCTTAGTGTCTCTGATCCACACATGTTCACCCGGTTGGATGAGGGGCAACTGATGTGTTCTGTGTCTTCGATCGTAGTTCAGTCGCTGTTTTTGTCTGTAAACTTGTTCTGTCTTTCTTAGTTTCCCTATGTCGGCACATCTTGGTTTTAGTTGGGATGGGATGACAGGAACAAGAGTTCTGATTTTTCTTCCCATGAGAAGCTCCATGGGACTGAATCCGTTTGCGAGTGGGGTGTCGCGGCCGGTAAGCCATTAGAGCAAGGTAGGGATCACTTGACTTTTTGATCAGACTTTTTATAGTTCTCACTGCGCGCTCTGCCTCCCCATTGCTCTGTGGAGAGCAAGGACTGGACGTCACATGGCTGAAACACCAGTCCTGTGAGAACTTGCGGAAACACTCTGATGCAAACTGTGGGCCATTGTCCGTGCGGGCCTCCTCTGGGATCCCATGACGAGCAAATATTGACTTGAAATGCTGGATCATTGCCTCTGATGTTGTGGATGTCAGTTTGGCGACTTCCACATATCTGGAATAATAGTCAACAATGACTAGGTAGTGTTGGTTGTTGTTTTGAAACAGATCTGCTCCGACAGTGGACCATGGTCTTGTTGGGAATTCTGTTGACATCATCGGTTCTCTTTTGTTCACCCTCTCACATGCACATGTGTCACAGTTCTCTACCATCTTTTGCAATTCCTTGCTAAGGCCTGGCCACCATACTGACTTTTTAGCCCTCTCCCTACATTTTGTTATCCCGAGATGTCCTTTGTGCAGCTTTTCCAGTATGTCAGCTTGGAGTGCTGCTGGGATGACTATTCTCTCCCCCTTTAGCATTAGTCCATTTTGCACCGTGAACTCTCCTGAGAGTGGCAGGTAGGGCTGAATCACACGTTCTATGGAGAACTTATCTGGCCATCCTTCCACACAGTACCTCTTAAGCTGGCATACTATGGGGTCATTGTCTTGGTGTGTTTGGATCTCTCTGAGCCTTTTCTCTGTAGCGGGCAGGCTTGTCATGATGGAGTCGACATACAGGTTTATTTCTTCCTCTTGTAGCCCATCTGCTGTGCTGCTTACAGGAGCTCTGGAGAGCACGTCTGCTGTCGCAATGTTTTTGCCCGCCACATGTGATATGGTGTAGGAGAACCTCATCAGTCTCATCCTAAGACGTTGTATGCGTGGTGGAAGTTGGTCTAGGGTCTTCGAGCCTAGCAAAGGGACCAGAGGTTTGTGGTCTGTCTCAATGTGGAAGTCTTTCCCAATGAGGAATTCAGCAAACTTCTCACAGGCCCATGTGGAGGCCAGTGCCTCCTTTTCTATTTGAGCGTATCTCTGTTCGGTGTTGGTGAGGGCTCGCGAAGCATACGCCACCGGTTTCCATGATTGTTCAGCTTGCCTCTGGAGAAGGACTGCACCCAGCCCATATGACGAGGCATCAGCAGAGACCAAGGTTTCTGCGTTTGGGTCATACAGTGTCAATCCAGGGGGTGTAGTCAGTTGTTTTTTATATTAACGAAGGCCTCCTGCTGTGGGGGCCCCCATGCCCACATGTTTGACCTCTTTAGCAGATCTCTGAGTGGAAGGGTCTTCTCTGCCAGGTGAGGCAGAAACTTTCCAAGATGATTTACCATCCCCAGAAATCCTCTCACTTCTCTGACGTTCCTCGGTTCTTTCATGGCTTTCACTGCGTACACTTTGTCTGGGTCTGCGCTCACCCCTGACCCCTCAATGACCTGTCCCAGGAACTTGATTTTGCTCTTGGAGAACTCACATTTTCCAGCATTGAGCATGACCCCTGCCTCCCGAAGTCGTGTCAGTGCTGTGCGTAACCTCTCATCATCAACCTTCCCCCTAAGGTGCGTCTGTGCGTGCGCGCACATGGCAAAACGTTCCCGCGCACATCTGAAATCGGTCGCACAAAAAAAGAAAAAGTTAAAAAAAGAATCATTTTTTTTTGTATTACTTTTTTTTTTTATTCAACAAACATGACCATGTTCATGTCTTAAACTCATACTGAGGCCTTAGTTTTGGTTTTAAATTGCATATCATCATTCATTTATTTATTGTCACACAGAGCAGAAGAATTTTGCCAAAACAAACCAATAGTATCCAGCTGCAGAACGGCAGACCTCAAACCCAAACGCATTTCCTTTGATTTAATTATACATCAAATGATTTATGTCAAGGATTGCATTGCCTCGTTTGAATGAAGTTAACTTTTCACCTCGATAACGTCAACATTCAGGGTGAATGTAATGTGAGAAATTGGGATACAAAATTTAATAAAAATAAAGAATATATATATTTTTGTTGATCGGATCGGGAAAGATCGGTATCGGTAGATACTCAAAATCACATGATCGGGATCGGATCGGGAGCAAAAAAATTTGATCGGGACATCCCTAACGGTAACCTGTTGCGTGTGACGTTACCAAGAGAAGCCCCGCTTTCAGTGCTTTGTGGGCAGCACTACTGCACGCTCACACAGACACACACAACAGATGAGGAAGTGGACAGATCCGACCAGCATTGCTGGCTCCTCACAATGCAAACGCAAAAATGTACATTACAGATGAACTGCAGAGAAAATTTCCAATTTATCATCCCGGTCGAGACTAATTGGAAGCGGAGTGCAACGCGTGCAAAGCTTGACCATAATGTTTATGTGTCTAATAAAGGTGCTGGCGATCTCAAAGCTCACATGGACACAGCAAAACATTACAAACAAAGCAGTGCGAGGCGAGAGTTTGATGGCAAAGTTGACCGAATTGATTGAAGAATGCAGCTATACAGAGAGAGAAAGAAAATAATTGAAAACTATTTTGATGCCTCAAAATGATGTTTTGGTTTGATAAATGCTTATGATACAATCATTCTAAGGATTATGTGTGTAATAAATTAGTTTAGTACACTAATTGCAACAAATCTGAAACTGCATAGTGCACTTTTAAATTAGTATCTTTGTGAGGTTTCTGTTTTATAATTTACATTACATTGAAAAGATAAAGATATATTTTTTAAAGCTGGATTTTCTAATACAGAAGAGGTATTATTTAGAACATTACATCATATTTTTCTTGTTATTTATTTTGTCCAGTAAGACTTGAAAATATATATTATTTTGTCATAGGTTGATTTAGTTATTTTCTTGAGATTTGTCAGATAGATTACTTTAGGCATATTACAGCATGTTGAGTAACTTTGGTTATAGAGAGATATTATTTTGTTATATAAAATAATAATAATAATAATTTTATATCCATACAGAGGAGGTATACTTTAAATATATTATAATGATATGGCATCTTTGAGTAAACTTTGATTAAGTATCTTGAGGCTGAAGGCAGAGTGTCCTCTTTAAAAAAAATCACAATATGGTCACCCTTGAAGTCGCATTATAATTCACTTAACACTTTAATCGCCGATGACGTGTTTAGACGTCATTCCTCGCCATGCTCATTCTGCCGAAGATGCCGTAACTCGTCTTTGATATCAATAATAAAAAAATCTGTGATCGAAATCATATTTCTCCTCCGGAGACATGAGATGTACTGGTGAGCTCCACTCAACTGTCTAACGGTTCAAGAGCGCCATCCGGTGGCCGATCGGCAGATCGGCCAAGAGGGAGGGGCGCGCCAAACAGGAAGTGCTCATCCATATGTCGTCCGGGCACTCGCGATCGGTAGCCGGACTCCATCTCAACACACTGGATAATCAATCGCTCGCCCTAACTCAATAAACAACGTTATTTGGACATATATAGTATTATACAACCTGGAAATGGTTCATCAGGATCAACATCCCATAATCGAAAACTGTCTACTCCACGCTGATCGTCCAACGGCGCGAGGAAGATACGGTGTGTTCCAACGTTATTTTCTAACGTATTCTATACTAACTGATCTGATGATCATATGACCCACACTAGATGAATGGTATAACGTTGCCCACGGAATTATAAACGCCCCCTCGCCCATCCGGTCAATATCAGATGATACGTAGTAACTTCTAGAAGTACCTCCAGTTGAAATCTTTCATCTGGCAACGATCGCTACCAAACTGTATTTGATCATCAATATAATGCATTTGGAGCTATAAATCAAGTTCTGGAGAAAGCTGCAGAAAACGATAAAAACATACTTATACTTTAGACCATATTTTAGTATGAATATGTGAATGAAAAAGTATATCGTTGCTACACCCTGAACAATGGATATAGGACATTGAATGGGCCATAATAATGGCAATTTAGCAATAGAATTAAAAAAGTTATAGCCCTGCAAAGAAGGGGAACTTCTCCATAGACAAATAGAGCTGGCTAGGGATGGTAAATTATGAATTTGAACCATGGCGATCAAAGTGTTAATAAAATAATGACAAGTCAGCCAGTAAGGACTATGCTCTGTATCGTCAATCAATGGTCAAATAAATATTTGATTAAGGAATATAATATGCCTTTTTGTATTATTTCTCTGTGTATCAGCAAAATGTATATATTTTTATGTTAGACATTAAGGGAAATTAAGATTCTCAGATTTTTTACAAACCGCCGCTTATCAACTAACCGGTTAATCGGCAGGTGACGTATGTTGCTCAGTAGTTGCTGATGTCTGCTCAGGAGGTTTGAGTGTTTGCTCAGACCAAAAAATTATTAGAGGGAACATTGCTCATCATGCTGTTGTTGTGTGGCTCCCGAGATGAGCACATCATCCATCTGACACACAACGCCTTCCAGACCCTCTAGGATTTGTGTCATGCGCTTCTGGAAGTGCTCTGGTGCAGACGATATTCCAAAACACATGCGGTTATAGCGATACCGTCCAAATGGTGTCATGAAGGTGGTTATGTTAAGCCTCATAAATCGATCAATAGAGACCATATTAGATCCTCAATTATCAGATCATGGGGTATCATTGGAAAGCCACACGCATTGGCTACAACCCTGTGCAAAGGTTTTCGAGATCGCCAAATGATTGACGGAGCTAGAGTCCCGGGAGTCGGGGGTGGTAATGTGTACTTTTGCGTACTTTGGGGCACGCCTCACATATCGGCATGTAACTCGAGAACCGCTGAACGGATTTTGTCACCTGAAAGGGCAATCGACAGACAACAAATAGGGCTTTAATTATATCTATATATTGTATTAAAAGAAATGCACACCCGAGCCACTAGAGGTCGGCAAAGAATCGTCCACATGTGGGCCCTTGGATGTTAAGAGGTTAATGTTTTAAAAAAAATAAATGTTGTAGCCAAGAGTAAATACCATAACCCTATCAAAAACAGTAGTCAAAGTGTATATTTTCATTTTTACCGATGTTTTATACGATTTATCGGAAATAAGAATTTATCGGAAATAAGAATTTATCGGAAAATGCTAATTATCGTAAAAAACGCAAGGAAATGACTAAATCCAGATTCAACCCTGCCATTGGAAAGAGGAGCAGTTTCCCTATCCATAGATGTATGATTTGGCCATAATAAGGTCAAGGTCAAGTTCAAGGTCAAATATGAATTTATAATTAAAATCGATTATCATTAATTACTGTATCTACAAATCCTTCTGTTTAATCATCTTCCCGCGGTTCATTTGCTTAGATTTCTTGTACATATGATCTCAATAAGGTGGTGAATGAGCTCAGTGAGCATTTTCTCGTGCCCCGCAGATTTAACATGATCAAATATGCAAAAATCATAAATCTTAATTTATATTCTCCTTTTCTTCATTACAATTTACTCAGCCTAGTAACAGACACAATATTTCTGACACTGGAAATACATACCCCCAGGTCCCTAGATGTTCCTAGATACCAAGAACATGCAAATTGACCTTGCAGAAGTGGAGCAATCTTCCATTTACTTAGGCATGTACCTTTAGGCGAAATACAGCCTACAGCTTAACAGCGATGACTCATTTGACAGTGGAATCAGCCAGAAGCTTGAGTTTACATCCAGCTTAGAGAACACTCTGGCTCCGGCGAGCTGTCCCAGTGTGTGTTCAACTGAGGGAAGTGGATGCCTCTCCCTCTTGACAGATTTGTTCAGTTCAGTGAGGTCTGTGCATATTCTCACCTTTCCCGTCTGCTTGGGAACCACCACCATTGGTGCACACCAGTCCGTTGGCTGTCCCACCTTTGAAATTACTCCCTGTTGCTCCATGTGTTTTAGTTTTTCCTTTACTTTTGGTAGGAGGGGGAGGGATATCCGCCTAGGAGTGGAGTCAGAAAAGGGCTTAGCCCCTGGCTTTAATACAATATTGTATTCTCCCTGCATCTTCCCCAGACCATTGAAGAGCTTTGGGAATTCCTGTTTCACATCTTCTTTTGAGACTAAAGCTAGGCTGATGGCATCCAGCCTTGCCACCAAGTGCAGTGCTATGGCAGCTGACCGGCCTAGCAATGGTACGGCCAGTTCCTCCACAACGTAAACATCCTGTTTTGTGATCCTCTCACCTTTCTTGAGTGTGGCTGTGAATTTCCCCTTTACATGCAGTGGCCTTCCTCCTGGCCCCTTTAAAGGCTTTGTTGATCTCCCCATTTTACTGAGCTGATCCTGACTACACATGGTCTCTGGCACTGCTGTTACATCCGCACCTGTGTCTATCTTCCACACAATGTTGCAGTGGTCCATTTTTACTTCCGTCATCCATGGACCTTCATCTGAATCGACAGTCAGTGAGCCAAGGAATGAAGCCTCTTCATCCACATCGTAGTCATCCCCCTCATAGTCATCCCTGTCATCTGTCAACGTGGCTATGTGCCCCTCAGTGCTCCTTCTAGCTCTGCACACTCTGGCATAGTGTCCCTGTTTCTTACAGTGGTTACACAGCGCTTCCCTAGCCGGGCATTTCTGTCGGCTGTGGCCTTCCATGTCGCCACACAATATACACTGTCTGCTTAAAATGACTGTGGCTTGGCTTGTGTGTATTTAGCTCTGCCACGCTGCTGGGCCTGCATACTATCAAGCTGTGTATTTGTAAAGTCCTCTTTAAAGTTTCTCTTGAGAGCTTCTTGTTGTTTCTTTACCTGCTCACTCTGTCTAGCCTTGGTTACACCTACAGTGTTAGGTCAGGGTCCATTTGCAACTGTTCTGAAAGTCTTGAATCCCTCAGCCCAACCACGAGTCTGTCTCTCACCATTTCATCATGCAGTGTCCCATATCCCCAATGTTCGGCCAGGCAATGCAGTGCAGTAATACAATTATCTGTTGACTCCCCCGGCTCCTGCTGCCGCTGGTTAAACTTGGCCCTCTCGAAAATGACATTTCTGCATGCTATGAAGTGAGCATCCAAACTGTTTTTGACCGTCTCATACTCAGCCTGTTCTCCGTCGCTCAGATGCAGAGAAGTCAGAATATCCTCAGCTTCTTCTCCCATAGTGTAGAATCATGCATTAACTTGGTTTTCGTCTGCTTGGGTTTCTAATCCCGACGCAATCCGAAATCGTTCGAATCTTTTTATCCATTTTGTCCAGTCTTCTGACTTGAAGGTGAATTTCTCTGGCGGGGGAACTTGAAACTGACTCATACTTTCGCGCCATTGGGCTTGTGCCGTTAGCGCTAGCTACCCTGCTGTCTCTAAACTCAAACTCAAACTCTAAACTAGTACTAACATTACTGTAGCAGCCTACTCTAACATCATGTTGAGTTATAATCATGAGATCTTAGGTTTGTTATAATCAAGAGACGATATGACACAGGCGATAGCTTTCGAGTTTGTCCATGCTTTATTTAACTCCCCCCTCTGTCACACATCAAGGTTCCTACCTGTAATGGGAAATATTAAAGGACAAAACGATGAGCCGTTTTATATAAATCATTCTGAGTCATTATTAATAATAGAAAAGTTTATTTTAGACTAGGCAGAATTTCAGAAAATGTGCTTGTATAAAGTGCTGAAGGCATTTCGTGTTTATTTTTGGTACACAACATTTCTAGGGGTATTAAGGGGTGCTGGATCCAAATATGCTGTATACCAAGCTCAAAAATGTCAAATAAGGCCTCAAAATTGAGAAATCCAACATGGCCGCCAGCACCAGGCCCTCTCTCCACAAAAACAGGTGCTAAACCCACAGTTTTTATTCTACTGACATGAAACTTTGCACAGAACATCTGCACCTATGGAGGAATAAAGTAGGAATATAGCTGGGGTGCAACCATGAGTAACAGGGTGTGTTTGACTGTCTAACCCTAATCTTTGTATAGGCAAGGATACAAAAAATTACATTTCTTCAGTGTTTGCAGGAATACTACAGCATTTTGGTAATAACTGTACAGAGTTGGATACCAACATTAGAATCCCCCAAGTATTAGCTTTCTTCAGGTACCAAGTTTATGCAAGTAGCTCTTATAAATCTGGATATATAAGCATTTTAATGTAAGCATGCTGTTTTAGGCGAATTTTCTAAAAATAAATGGTGGGGCTTAATGAGTTAAGTGTGACTACACAAGGTACAAACCTGAATTAAATGTGCTTTTGTAAGTTTTCTTACATACATCAACAAGGACGTAGTCACACCGGAGATTCAAGAATCTATACTTGGCGCAGAACACCTTGGGCAGGCACAACTGAACATGTTTGTGGACAAACGTTTGTGTGAACCTCCAGATAGTGACCAGCACCTGAACCTGAAATCACCCATTCGAAAGAACAAAGCCAAGACATTTGCCTCTTTGTATGAAGTTGTGCAACTTTCCAAGAACAAGCAAAACACCATCAAAGTAGACAGGCAGATTCTACAAAGGCTCATCATAGCTTACAGAGCAGGTCGTAAGGTAGACCTTGACAATATCCTCCAGCATGAGTTCATGCCCATCCCGCCATCTCTGGCCACAACTAACGGGAGTCTACATTCCACCAACAAGTCTGTGTTCGCAAATATACTGACGAAACAAGTTAAAACCCCTGCAGATCTTACCCTTCAGGGACCCAGCTGCCTGGTCATTGATGGCCAAGCTCTGGTAATGGCACTCGGAAAGCCACCTGACACTACAACATTTGGTGACTATGCCAACAAGTTCACTGACACCGTGTTGAAGATGGGAGCAAAATACCAGAGGGTAGATGTCGTCTTTGACAGATACCATGATCAATCCATCAAAACAGGCGAAACGAGGGTGAAACGCAAACAGCGCCACAGACCAGTACGTCGTGAAATCAAAAACAAGTCTGTTCCACTTCCTGCCGATTGGTCGAGCTTCATGGCCCTTGATGACAACAAATCAGATATTTTGAAGACAACAAATCAGATATCGCTCAACTACTCTCAAACCACCTGATAGAACACAGCCCGGATGATGAACCTGTAGTTGTAGTATCAGGGAGGTTTACTGAAGCGACAACTGTCAAGTCAACAGATCCAGATCTTGAAGTCTCCTGTCTGAGTGCTGACCATGAGGAAGCTGATACACGTCTGATTTTCTCATCCAGGCTCCAGTGGAAACAATCGTTGTGTCAGCGCGTGACACAGATGTGCTGCTTCTACTCTTAGCTCACTATGACAGAATCCGATGTACGCATCTATACATGAAAGCTGGGACATCGAAGGATCCAAAATATTCCGGTAAAAAGCGGGGAGGTGGAATAGCTTTCATGTTGAACAACAATTGGTGTGATCCAGGCAACGTGAAGGAGCTTTCAAACCACTGCTCCCCAAACCTGGAGTATATATCCATCAAGTGCCGGCCATTCTTTCTCCCGAGAGAATTAACGTTGTCATTCTGATCGGAGTGTATATTCCACCACAAGCAAACACAGGCGATGTGCTCTCCAAGCTCCACAACGAGGTAAACAAGCTCCAAGCAGCTAACGTTGACGCTGCTATTGTGGTTGTGGGTGATTTCAATAGCGCTAATCTGAGAAAAGTGCTGCCAAACTTCTACCAGCATGTGACTTGTGCTACCAGAGGCGGGAATATTTTAGACCATTGCTACTCAGAATTTAAGAGTGGGTACAAATCACATGCTGCCAGTCCTTTCGGCAAGTCAGATCACGACGCCATCTTTCTTGTACCGCAGTATAAACAAAGTCTCAAGCGCATTCCTGTAGTATCGCGAGAGGTGAAGCGCTGGATGGTGGCGTCGGAGGAGACGCTCCAAGCTGCACTAGAATGTACAGACTGGGGGGTGTTCCGCGATAACACAGATAATATTAATGACTACACGGAAACAGTGCTGGACTTTGTTCCTACTTTGGTAGAAGAAACAATCCCCTCTACCACAATTAGAGTTTACCCAAACCAAAAGCCCTGGGTAGACAAATCCGTCCGCGAAGCTCTGAAGGCGCGCACCTCAGCATACAACGCCAGGCTTGTGACAGGCAACATGAATGACCACAAGGTGGCGAGATACAATGTTAGGAGGACAGTAATAGAAGCAAAAAGGCGCTACAGGGATAAAATTGAACTTCAATATGAACAGGCTGACTCTAGAGCTATGTAGCAGGGCCTCAGAACGATGACAGATTACAAAGGCACCTCCCTCAAACTGAACAGTGACATCCAACTGGCAAATGATCTCAATACCTTCTATGCGAGGTTTGAGGCTGGGAATAACAGCACCAGCCTACAAACCACTGCAATGGAGGGGGGGGCACTGCTGATGGAGACTCAGTGTTCAGGATAACAGAACATGAGGTGAGGAGGACGTTTAAGAAAGTGAATAACAGGAAGGGAGCAGGACCGGACGGTATCCCCGGCCGCGTCCTAAAAGTCTGTGCCGACCAACTGGCCCCGGTATTCACTGACATATTTAACCTGTCCTTAGAACAGGCTGTCATCCCCACCTGTCTGAAGAAGTCCACCATTATCCCTGTACCCAAAAAATCCAAGCCTGCTTGCCTCAACGACTACTGCCCTGTATCTCTCACCTACATAGACCATAGACTACATAGACCAAGGCGGCACGGTGGTGTAGTGGTTAACACTGTCGCCTCACAGCAAGAAGGTCCAGGGTTCGATTCCCGCTTGGGGACCAGGTTTCCATAATGCCAGGTACCCAGGTGGGGTATCTCCCAGGCCTTTCTGTGTGGAGTTTGCATGTTCTCCCCGTGCTTGCAAGGGTTTCCCCCCCTGATAAGATAAACCCAATGGAAAAACATGCACAACAACAGATCGCTAACGCTGTGGCGTCCTTGACGAAGACGGACAGGAGCACTTGGATTGGTCCCCTGGCGCGGCTCACGTTGACGCCTATCTGCTCCCGGCTGCCCTTGGGGGGGAAGGACGACGGGATGGGTTAATCGCAGAGACGAATCGCATCAGCGATCCTACAGAGACAATGCATGCGTGTGTGTTCCGGTGTGTGTGTGTTGAGGATAATTGCATGCCAATTAAAGACCTCTGAGCAGGTCCTGCATTATTATATTATTATTAAGACATGAACTGCTTTGAGAAGCTAGTGAAGGGCTACATCTGTTCCTCCCTCCCCATCAACCTGGACCCCCTGCAATTTGCATACCCCCCCAACAGGTCCACGGAGGACGCCATAGCCCATGTGCTGCACACAGCAGCATCACACCTGGACAAGAGGCAGGGGAACTATGTGAGAATGCTATTCATCGACTACAGCTCAGCATTCAATACCATAGTCCCCTCCAAACTCATAGCCAAGCTCAGGGACCTGGGCTTGAACTATGACCTCTGCCAGTGGGTCTTGGATTTCCTGACGGGCAGACCCCAGGTGGTGAGAGCAGGCAACTGCACCTCCTCATCCATCACTCTCAACATAGGGGCCCCCCAGGGCTGTGTCCTGAGTTCCCTCCTCCACTCCCTGTACACACATGACTGTGTGGCACAGCGGAACAACAACACAATCATCAAATTTGCTGATGACACAGTAGTGGTGGGCCTGATCTCTGCAAACGACGAGAGGGCCTACCTGGAAGAGGTTAAGGTTCTAGCGGGATGGTGTCAAGAGAACAGCCTCTCCCTGAACGTCAGCAAAACAAAGGAGATGATTGTGGACTTTAGGAGGTCGGGGTCAGGGACTACAGCCCCCTCAGCATCGACGGGGCACCGGTTGAGAGAGTGAACAGTTTTAAGTACCTCGGAGTCCACATATCCGAGGACTTGACATGGACCACACACATTGACAGTGTTATCAAGAAGGCACGACAACGCCTCTACTTCCTTAGGCGCTTAAGGAAGTTCAACATGAGTCAGAAGATCCTCAAGAACTTCTACTCATGCACAATAGAGAGCATCCTGACTGGCAATATCACCTCCTGGTTTGGGAATAGCACTGCACAAGACCGCAGCAGACTACAGAGAGTGGCCCGTTCAGCCTAACACACAATTGAAGGTGGGCTTCCCACTCTCCAAGACATTTACAACAAGCGGTGCATGGGCAAGGCTAAGAGAATAATCAAAGACTCCAGCCACTCAAACAACTGCCTCTTTGAACATGGCAAGCACAGAGAGACTCAGAAGGAGCTTCTATCCCCAAGCCATCAGGATGCTCAATGAATGAACAATGAACAATAAGCAAACCATCAACACACCCACAGCGCACATACACTCACTTAAATAAACAACACACTGTAGCACCCACTTTACCACTTTAGACACACTTTACACTTTATATTTATATTATTGGTAAGGAAATTGCACATCATTCTCATTCCTTATTGCACCTCACCACTACAAGGTGGCACCACAAGCTAAGCTATACCTCACCATTTTTGTACCAGCTGTACATACTTATAGATACACTGAACAATTTTGTTGTTTACACTTGTTTACGTACTTGACTTCTTGACTTTCTATTTTATACTTATTATACTTATTTTATACTATCTTGTTATTATCTAGCACACTCTCAGGAGCAACACAGAAAGAAACATTTTGTATTCTGTATTCTGTATGACAACTAATAAAGAAACTTGAACATTCACTTATATTGATATGGTAAAATAATCTTTTTATTTTATTATATTATAATCTATTCTATTCTATTCAGGAAAAGTGGCATTGGATGAATCATGCAACTGCAAGACACCTGCGACACCTGCCTGAATACGATTGATGACTGACAATAAATTACTGTACCTAAGCTACTGTACGCATATTAAGGACTATCTAATTTGCATAAATGGCATGTTGATTAAAAAAAGTCAAGAGAAAAGAGTTTGATGAATAAATCCATGGCAACATTTTCACAACTGATCTAAAATCAGGATATGATTTTAAATTCCTCATGTATACAAACATATAAAAACACATTTCATTCATGTTTCTACCTTGTTTAGTCAAAAAGATATGCACTTAAATAGATTTCAGCCTGGCGCTGGCGGCCATGTTGGATTTCTCAATTTTGAGGCCTTATTTGACATTTTTGAGCTTGGTATACAGCAGATTTGGATTCAGCACCCCTTAATACCCCTAGAAATGCTGTGTACCAAAAATAAACACGAAATGCCTTCAGGGTTATGATTTTCTGAAAATTGACCCTGTCTATTTCACCGTGGCCACAATGAAAGGACAGTTTACAGACAGATACATCATGTTCACACAGTAGCATCTGGCCATAAAGTGACGAAGAGCTCTGGTCAGACGTACATTAAATACACAGTTGTCAGACGTAACATAATACATCAGATATGATGATGAAGGTAAATAAAAATGGTTCCCAGTTATGGTAATCAACCTTGGCTAGACGGTGATGTTTGTTATGTTCTTAACTGGAATGCTAAACAACCTTGCTAGCAGAGAAAAGGATTTAGGTCAAAAGTCATCCTCTCCTCACATTAAAGGGACCGTAGTCTCTGCCAGTGTCTGACAATGATAAAATTATATCTCAACACAGATCTATAATGACATGATAATATATTCCACTTTGGAAATTACTCAATAACCAACTAGGCTGCAGTAAAAAACTTAAAACCAGATTCTCAAACATAAACATAAAGACAGACAACACGCTCATCACAGAAAAGCTGGATGTAGCCAATTACTTAAATAGTTTCTTCACAAACATAGCCACAACACTGGTAAACAAACTACCCTCCCACTCAGGGCATTATGGGGTAGAACACATAGTAGCATACTACAAGAACCTAGGGGTCCACAAAGACGACTTCAAACTGGAAATTGTGAGGTTTCTGTCCTTGCCTTCTCACTCGTTCTGTTCCTTTAACCACCCTCGCTTTGTTTTCATTCATTTTTTCTGTCAAGTATTTCAATTCCCTCGTTCACACGTTTCTCCCCGTTGACGTCATCTGAGACGCCGCTGATTGGTTCTCTCACTTCCCCACGCTTGTCAATCACATTCCCCAGCTGTCACTGCTTTTCAATCAATCGATCCCTCATTATTTATACCCCGTTTTCCCCACCCTAAGTTGTTGGTTCGTCTTGATTTGTCGCTGGATGTTTTTCCCTGTTGCTGCTGTTTCACTGTGCTGTTCTCCAGGAATTCCTAGAAGCCTTCGCTTGGATACCTGCTCCGTGGCGCGCGCTCGCCTCCACTGTTGTTCCTGTTCCTTTTACGCAGCTCGTCTGGGTGAGTTTTTCTAGATTGACTGTCTTGACCTATTTCCGATTTTCGTGTGTAAACCTTTACACTGAAGTCTACCACCTTTTTGTCAAACAGTCACTCACCCAGCCATTATCGATTTTTGCTCTTTCCTTTATGGAATAATATTTTTGGGATCTTCCACCTCCCTCTGTGTGTTTGCTCACGCCGAAGATATTATTTCACATTTGGACAGTGTTTGGATTTTTGCTCACTGTGTGTTTACACGAAGATATAATTTCACATTTGGACAGTGTTTGGATTTTTGCTCACTGTGTGTTTACATGAAGATATTCACTTGGGATGTTTTTGGATTATTGCACATCACTGTGTTGTTAACACGAAGATTATTACACCCTGTCCTCCTGCTCGTTTCAAGTCTGCTCTGTCATTGACTCGTTCCCTCTCTCCCTCTCTCGGTCTTGCACAACATCTGAGGCACAACATCTGAGAGATCCCCCGTGAGAGTTCTGCAGAGCGGTACTGAGGTCTGCTCCTGCTTCCCAAGACTACCCTTCCGGGAGAAGCTGCAGAGCAGCAGAACTTTGCCCCTTGTTCATTATACCTGTTCTTGTTGACCTGCTTTCCCTGTTTCACTTATTCTTATTACCAAATAAACAAGCCCTCGTATTTGGCAACTCTGAATCCAACTCTCTTGTGTCGTAGCGTTTGGGGTCGGTGTCAAACCATAACATTACGAACCAACCAATATGACGACCCCAGCCGACACAGAGGGGGTCAGAACCGCACTTGCAATTCAAGTCGAGTTGACCAGGGATCACGGTCTCCAACTAGAGCGGGCTGCGGCTGCGGTGCAGGACCTCAGGGACCAGGTCCTGCCTATGCAGGGTTCAATGGCCGCTATGGCGGGACAACAGTCCGAGATTCTCGCCCAGCTTAGCTCGCTGGGCGACGCCGTTAATACTTTTCATCTCTCACACCCTTCAGGAAGATTCCCCGCAGCCCCAGCAGATCTCGCACCTCGGGAACCCCTTCTCTCCGTCCCACGGCTGTTCGACGGTAATCCCGAGGAGTGTGCCACATTCATCATGCAATGTGAGTTGGTTTTCCGTCATCAACCAAGCCGTTTTTCTGCTCAGGGGTCCCGAGTGGCTTATATAACCAACCTACTTTCAGGCCATGCTGCCCAGTGGGTCACTTCCTCCTGGGCAATGGAAGCAGATTTTTTGTTCTCCTACCCAGACTTCGTGGCGGAGCTCCGCAGAGTGTTCCACCATCCAGCCCGAGGTCTGGACCCTGGAGCCCGGTTGGGGACCTTCCGACAAGGGAGCAGCAGGGTGACGGACTATGTCATGGAGTTTCGACTGGCGGCGGTGGAGAGTGGATGGAACGAACCTGCTCTTCGCCTAACCTTCATTAGGGGGCTCAGTGACGCAGTCCGGGACCAGCTCGCTACCAGGGAGGTGCCCGACTCCCTCGAGGAGCTGTTTAGCCTTGTCATCCGTATTGACGGACGCCTCCTGGAGAGAAGGCGCGAGAGGACCCGACTGTCACCTCCTGAAGCACCCCGGACTCCTGGACGCCCCGTCCCCAACACTACTGATGGTAACAGGCTTCCCCGTCCGGTGCGCGAGGAGGAACCCATGCCACTGGGACGCTCTCGTCTGAGCCAGGTGGTGCGTCAGGCTAGGCTCAGGTCCGATCTCTGCCTCTACTGCGGAGGTACGGGACACTTTCTCGCCGACTGCCCTATCCGGCCAAAAGATCGGGCTCACCAAGACCCCGGGAGATCCTGGTGAGCCGTTTTTCCCATTCCCAGCGCCGCGCACCACCTGACCATCTGTTGAGCGTCACCCTGGCCTGGGGGGACCAACGTGCCACGGTGGAGGCCCTCATCGACTCTGGGGCAGACGAGAACTTCCTCGACTTCGAGTTTGCCACCCAAGCCAACATACCTCTTGAGGCCCTTGTGAGGCCCTTGGAGATCTTTTCGTTGGACCAACACCGCCTGGCCGACATCTCTCAACGGACCGGCCCAGTCTTGCTGACCATTGCTGGGAACCACGTAGAGAGGATCCAGTTCCTCATTACCCAATCCCCCCTTGTCCCGGTGGTCCTGGGTAGGCCCTGGCTCGCGCTGCACGAGCCCCACATCGCCTGGTCCTCCGGTACCATCAGGGGCTGGAGCTCCTCCTGTCACGCCCGCTGTCTGCAGGCGGCGTCTTGTCCCCCGCCCCGGAGACCGGCTGGTGAGTTGCCCCCGGATCCCTCGTCCATTCCTCCCGAGTACCACGACCTCATGGAGGTATTCAGTAAGACCAGGGCTCAGTCCCTTCCACCTCACCGCCCCTATGACTGCGCCATCGACCTCCGCCAAGGGGCTCCCCTTCCCGGCAGCCGCCTCTACAGTCTGACTGTCCCGGAGAAGAAGGCGATGGATCTCTACATCTCTGAGTCATTGGAAGCAGGACTCATTCGGCCTTCCTCCTCCCCGGTGGCGGCCGGGTTCTTCTTTGTTGGTAAGAAGGATGGGGACCTGCGACCCTGCATCGACTATCGTCAGCTCAACGAGATCACCATCAAGAACAAATACCCCCTACCTCTCATGAGCTCCACCTTCGAGCCACTGACCCAGGCCTCGTTCTTCACCAAGCTGGATCTCCGAAGTGCCTATCATCTTGTCCGTATCCGTGAGGGCGATGAATGGAAGACCGCCTTCAAGACCCCCAGGGGCCACTATGAGTACCTTGTGATGCCGTTCGGCCTCACCAACGCCCCGGCGGTATTCCAGGCACTCATGAACGATGTCCTCCGTGACATGCTGGAGGTGTTCGTGGTGGTGTACCTGGACGACATTCTTATCTTTTCCAGGACCCTCGAGGAACACATCCTGCATGTCCGCCGGGTGCTGGAGCGCCTCCTCCACAATCGGCTCTTCGTCAAGGCGGAGAAGTGCCGTTTCCACTCCAACTCCGTCGACTACCTGGGCTTCATCGTGGAGAAGGGCTTGACCCGAGCGGATCCTCGCAAGATCCAGGCTGTGGAGGATTGGCCGGAACCCACCACTCGGAAGGAGCTACAGAGTTTCCTCGGGTTCGCAAACTTCTACCGAAGGTTCATCCGGAACTACAGCCAAGTGGCGGAGCCTCTTACCAAGCTGACCTCCCCCGCTCTGCCGTTCGACTGGTCCCCAGCGGCATGCGCTGCGTTCCGCTCCCTAAAGAGAAGGTTCACTTCCGCTCCTATCCTGCTCCACCCTGACCCCAAGAGACAGTTCATCGTGGAGGTGGACGCCTCGGATTCTGGCCTGGGCGCTGTCCTATCCCAGCGTTCTCCTTCCGACCAGAAGGTACATCCTTGCGCCTTCTACTCGCGTCGCTTCCTCCCCGCCGAGAGGAACTACGACACCGGCAATCGGGAGCTACTGGCGGTCGTGGCTGCTCTGGAGGAGTGGCGTCATTGGCTAGAGGGTGCCGAGGAGCCTTTTACCATCTGGACGGACCACAAGAACCTAACGTTCATCCGCGCTTCCAGGCGCCTCAACGGTCGGCAGGCGAGATGGGCCAGTTTCCTCAGTCGGTTCGACTTCTCGCTGACCTTCCGCCCCGGTTCCCGCAACACGAAGGCCGACTCCCTGTCCCGGATGCACTCCAAGGGGGCTCCACCCTCTGAGGACCCATCTCCCATCATCCCGGAGGCCCGAGTGGTTGGAGCCATCACCTTGGGCATCGAGGGTGTGGTGAGGCGTGCCCTACGCTTCCAACGTGCTCCAAGCAACGTCCCTAGGAGCCGTCTCTTCGTCCCTGACTCTGTCCGGTCCCAGGTACTGCTGTGGGGCCATACCAGCCGGTTCGCCTGCCACCCAGGCGTCCATCGCACGTTCTCCTTCCTGGCTCGTCGTTTCTGGTGGCCCACCATGCGGAACGACGTCAAGGAGTTCGTATTGGCCTGCGCGGTCTGTGCCCGCAGCAAGGCCTCTCACCAGGCACCCTCCGGGCTCTTGCAGCCACTTCCCGTTCCAAGCCGTCCGTGGTCACATGTGGCGCTCGACTTCGTCACTGGACTACCCTCCTCCCAGGGGAACACCTGCCTTCTGACCGTGGTGGATCGATTCAGCAAGGGGGTCCACCTCGTGGCCCTCTCCAAGCTTCCCTCAGCAGCCGAGACGGCGGACCTCCTGACGCACCACGTGTTCCGCCTTCACGGTTTTCCCCAGGACATCGTCTCTGACCGGGGGCCCCAGTTCACCTCCCAGGTATGGCGGGCTTTCTGCAAGGGATTGGGGGCAACGGTCAGTCTCTCCTCTGGCTACCATCCCCAGACAAACGGGCAGACGGAGAGGATGAACCAGAGCGTGGAGTCTGCTCTTCGGTGTGTGGCAGCCGAGAGGCCGGCATCCTGGAGTCGTTTCCTTCCCTGGGTTGAATACTCGATCAACTCAATGGTCAGTTCCGCCACCGGCCTCTCCCCTTTTGAGGCCTCCCTGGGCTACCAGCCCCCTCTTTTTCCCGCACTGGAGACGGAGGTGGCAGTTCCCTCCGTGCAGGTCCACCTCGACCGCTGCCGTCGCGTTTGGGAGATCACCAGGACCGCGCTGCTCCGGACATCTGAGCGCGCCTGTCGTGGTGCCGACCGGCGCCGGGTTCCCGCGCCGACTTACCGCCCTGGGCAGAGGGTGTGGCTCTCCGCGAAGGACCTCCCGCTACGGTCCTCGGCCAAGAAGCTCAACCCTCGCTTCGTCGGTCCTTTCGAGGTCCTGAAGGTACTCAGTCCGGCGGCCCTGCGCCTGAAGCTTCCTGCATCCATGCACATCCACCCCGTGTTCCATGTCTCCCGGGTTAGGCCCGTCTCCCTCAGTCCCCTTATGCCTCCAGCTCCTGATCCACCGCCTCCTGTGCTAGTGGATGGTCACCCCCAGTGGCAGGTCCGCCGGTTGATGGGCGTTCGTCGGCGGGGCCGGGGATTCCAATACCTGGTGGACTGGGAGGGTTACGGCCCAGAGGAGCGTAGCTGGGTCTCCCGGCAGCTCATCGTGGATCCCGGCTTGATCACCGACTTCCATCGGGCCCATCCTGACGAGCCGGGTCGGCCTGGTCGCCGGGCGGCTCCCGTGGAGGGGGGGGTACTGTGAGGTTTCTGTCCTTGCCTTCTCACTCGTTCTGTTCCTTTAACCACCCTCGCTTTGTTTTCATTCATTTTTTCTGTCAAGTATTTCAATTCCCTCGTTCACACGTTTCTCCCCGTTGACGTCATCTGAGACGCCGCTGATTGGTTCTCTCACTTCCCCACGCTTGTCAATCACATTCCCCAGCTGTCACTGCTTTTCAATCAATCGATCCCTCATTATTTATACCCCGTTTTCCCCACCCTAAGTTGTTGGTTCGTCTTGATTTGTCGCTGGATGTTTTTCCCCGTTGCTGCTGTTTCACTGTGCTGTTCTCCAGGAATTCCTAGAAGCCTTCGCTTGGATACCTGCTCCGTGGCGCGCGCTCGCCTCCACTGTTGTTCCTGTTCCTTTTACGCAGCTCGTCTGGGTGAGTTTTTCTAGATTGACTGTCTTGACCTATTTCCGATTTTCGTGTGTAAACCTTTACACTGAAGTCTACCACCTTTTTGTCAAACAGTCACTCACCCAGCCATTATCGATTTTTGCTCTTTCCTTTATGGAATAATATTTTTGGGATCTTCCACCTCCCTCTGTGTGTTTGCTCACGCCGAAGATATTATTTCACATTTGGACAGTGTTTGGATTTTTGCTCACTGTGTGTTTACACGAAGATATAATTTCACATTTGGACAGTGTTTGGATTTTTGCTCACTGTGTGTTTACATGAAGATATTCACTTGGGATGTTTTTGGATTATTGCACATCACTGTGTTGTTAACACGAAGATTATTACACCCTGTCCTCCTGCTCGTTTCAAGTCTGCTCTGTCATTGACTCGTTCCCTCTCTCCCTCTCTCGGTCTTGCACAACATCTGAGGCACAACATCTGAGAGATCCCCCGTGAGAGTTCTGCAGAGCGGTACTGAGGTCTGCTCCTGCTTCCCAAGACTACCCTTCCGGGAGAAGCTGCAGAGCAGCAGAACTTTGCCCCTTGTTCATTATACCTGTTCTTGTTGACCTGCTTTCCCTGTTTCACTTATTCTTATTACCAAATAAACAAGCCCTCGTATTTGGCAACTCTGAATCCAACTCTCTTGTGTCGTAGCGTTTGGGGTCGGTGTCAAACCATAACAGAAATGGTAACAACAGATGAGGTACTCAAAAAACTGAGCGCCCTCCAACCCAATAAGGCCACTGGCCATGACAACATCCCCTCCAAATTCCTCAGAGACTCAGCAGCCGCCATCACCCCAGTCATCACACACATAATAAACCTCTCCATAAAACAGGGACACGTCCCCAAGGACTTCAAAATTGCGAGAGTGACCCCTCTGCACAAAAAAGGCAGTAAATTAGACCCAGGCAACTACCGCCCTGTTTCTATCCTTACCTCCATCTCGAAAGTCATGGAAAAAATTATATACGAACAGGTCGAAAAATACCTTGCGGAAAAAAATCTAATCTACGAATTCCAATATGGCTTCAGAACATCCCACTCCACTGACACACGCCTTCTCTATTTAAACGACCACATCAAACAAGAGGTGGACGCGGGCAAATACTGCGGCATGGTCATGCTGGACCTACAAAAGGCCTTCGACACTGTCAATCACACCATTCTGATTGACAAGCTAAAAGCAATTGGTTTTGATAGTCTATCAGTGAGCTGGATGCAATCCTACCTGGAGGGGAGAGAGCAGATGGTGGAGGTAAACGGTACCCTATCCCCCCCCCCCCTCACAGTAAGCTGTGGTGTTCCACAAGGAAGCATACTAGGTCCGCTACTGTTCCTAATTTATGCAAATGACATGTCGTCAGCTTGTGACTGCAACTTGTTCCTGTTTGCGGACGACTCAGCCCTGCTGGTCTCTGACAAGAACAAGTTACAGGTTGAAAAAACCCTCAGCTCAGAACTAGGCAAAATCTGCATATGGCTCGCTGATAACAAACTATCATTACACATGGGCAAAACAGAGTCCATTCTCTTCGGTTCAAATAACAAACTCAGCAAGACCGACGGCTTCTCAGTTACAGTGGGTGACAATATTGTCACAAGGAAAGAAGATATTACCTACCTGGGTTCCATCCTAGAGGCAAATCTTTCCTGTGACAAAATGGCATCCAATGTAATAAAAAAAGTCAACCAACGAACTCGATTCTTGTACCGGATCTCCTCACTGGTAAACAAGAATACCCTGAAGACTCTAGCAGGAGCACTCATTCAAGGGTACTACGACTATGCTTGCACCTCATGGTACCAAAGCACCTCAAAGGCGCTAAAAACAAAATTACAAACATCTCAAAACAAACTGGTCAGACTACTGCTTGACCTTACTCCTAGAACCCACCTCACCCCTGCCCACTTTGACAACCTAGGATGGCTTAGAGTAGACGACAGAGTACAGCAACTTGCAATGGGCCTGGTCTCTAGATACACTACACGACCAAGGTACCCATGTACATGACAAAATACTTCCCAAAGGTCAGTGAATACCACGATCACAACACCAGAGGGAGCTCCACAAATCATGTTAAACCCAGATTCGGCTCAAACAAGGGACTAAACACGTTTCGCAATTATGCCACATCAATGTGGAACTCCCCTACCCAAAGCTGTAAAGGAATGTGAATCACTACCCACTTTCAAAAACACTCTCAAAAAACACCTAAGGGAGACTGCAACTCGAAACTGGCCCCTGTAAATGTCCGAACACAACCCCCTCCAATGTACAGTAAATTACCAAGTATGGTCTTGTCAATAATCCAATGTACAGTGTTTGTTTGTACAGGTGTACAGTGTCCCCCACCCACCCCTCCTACCCAACCCCCCCCCCCCCCCCCCCCACACTCCTACCCAACCCCCCCCCCCACCCACCCATCCACCTCCAATGTACAGTCCCCCCCCACCCCCACCTACCCAATCCAATGTACAGTTTCTACGTCTAATGTATATACTCTTTTCTTTCTGGACTCTTTTTGTATCACAAACAGTACTGTAATTGCAAATCTGGTATGTCATAAATGTATAGATGTAGCAGTACTGTCTATCGGTATGTCATGTATGTCACATATGTTACGATGAATTGAAAATGGGGGACCCTGATGTAAACAAGACGAAAGTCTTTCTCTGGTCTGCATCCCCTTAACAATTGTATGTATTGAGCTGTACTGTACTGTACCCATTCTGCAATCTGTTAATAAAGTTTTCAATCAATCAATGATCAGTTACTCTCCAAATTGACATTAATCCTTGCCCTATAACGTGTAGGCTATATTGGGTGTAAAAATGGACACTGCTCAAGCAAAGATTGTAAATAATATTGTAGCACTGGCTTTTCTAGCATGCAAACGGATTATTTTAATGAACTGGAAAGAACGCAAACCGAACTGCTTCAGTTTGGAGAACTGGCGCAAGGACTTCATGGACTTGTTATCAATGGAACAGGCTGCTCTATCTCTTCAAGAGAGTGATAGGCCCGATGGCCTTCAAGGTCCCCTGAACTTTATTAGATCACTATCTGGTTTGTGTACTGAACCTTTGTAACACTCTGCAACCCCCCCCCCCTCACCCCCTTGTTGTTGTTATTATTATTATTATTATTATTATTATTATTATTATTATTATTATTATTATTATTATTATTATTATTATTATTATTATTATTATTATTATTATTATTATTAATATTATTATTATTATTATTTTTGTCTTAGTTTGTCTTGTCATGTATGTATTGTCTTGCTTGTGAAAAATAAAAACTTTAAATATGAAAAAAAGGACAAAACGATGAGCCGTTTTATATAAATCATTATTAATAATAGAAACGTTTATTTCACCGTGGCCACAATGAAAGGACAGTTTACAGACAGATACATCATGTTCACACAGTAGCATCTGGCCATAAAGTGACGAAGAGCTCTGGTCAGACGTACATTAAATACACAGTTGTCAGACGTAACATAATACATCAGATATGATGATGAAGGTAAATAAAAATGGTTCCCAGTTACGGTAATCAACCTTGGCTAGGCGGTGATGTTTGTTATGTTCTTAACTGGCATGCTAAACAACCTTGCTAGCAGAGAAAAAGATTTAGGTCAAAAGTCATCCTCTCCTCACATTAAAGGGACCGTAGTCTCTGCCAGTGTCTGACAATGATAAAATGATATCTCAACACAGATCTATAATGACATGATAATATATTCCACGACACTACCGCACAAAGGTTCCTATACAAATATAACCTATTACTACAAAAGTAAACAGTATACACTACTACTGTTGTCACGATACTGGAATTTCGACTTCGATACGATACCTTGAAAAGTATCGATACTTCGATACCATTTCGATACCAAAAAAAAAATATATATATATATATATATTTTTTTTTTAAACAAATTTAGCTTTTGTTGCTGGTTGATTCTCCTCAGCTTCTCTCTGGTACTATAAGAGAAGATAAATATAACACTTTTAAAACCCTTTGTTTATCTTTAGATCACACATTTAAAAATAACTGTTCATCTCACTTCAATTATTTTTATTGCAAATGCAGAACATGGTATTTTCTCAAGCAGACAGATGTAAACACTGTAATCTGTGTTGCATGTACCTGACAAACTGAACTGTTTGTATTACAGTTAGTAACAGTTTCGATTTTTATTTAAAGATAACGAGAGCGAGAGAGAGAGAGAGAGAGAGAGAGAGAGAGAGAGAGAGAGAGAGAGAGAGAGAGAGAGAGAGAGAGAGAGAGAGAGAGAGGGAGAGACTAGAGGGGCTATGCTCGGAGCATTTTAGTAACGTTACATTTTCAACAAGATTGCTGCTATTTAAACACTTGATGGAAACGGGGTAACGTTAACCTTATGTCGACTGTAGTATTGTATGACCTCGACATAACGTTTAAACGTTAACGTTACTCCGTTTCCATGCAGTAATTATAAAGGTGGCCAGCTAAGCTAACGGAGCTAACTGCTAGCAGTAGCTAACGTTAGCTGGTAGCTGTAACGTTACAACGAATCAGCTGTTGATATTATGCGCCATCAGTAGACAACGTATCATGTATTAAACTAGAGTTAATGGTTTAATGCTTCAGTCACAGTGACGTTGAAAGAGCAGCTGTCACGAACCTCTTTCATTTCTTTATGGAGATCCGCGCTGGCACTGCTAAAATGTTTATTTACAAACTGAAGACGGCTCTGTGACTCTGTGAGGGGGAGGGCTGGAGCAGGCAGAGGGGCAAGCGCGCTCTGAACAGCGTGTCAACAACTTGCTGTAGAACACTCGTCAGCTCGTACCGATACTGCAGAAAGTATCGGTATTTCGGGAAATGAGAATTGAAGCCGTTTTAAAATATTCAGTATCGATATGTATCGATACTACGATATTTTTGACAACACTATACACTACACTAGGTGCAGTATACACTGTATAACTGGCATACGTTGTAGTCCATCCATGTTTTAGTAGTGTCAGACACACTTAGTGGTCAGATATTCCTAATAGTTCTTGAGTTCTGCAGCTGTTAGTTCTCCAGCTGCTAGCAGCAGCCCCTGCCCACGGTTGTGGAGCCTGCATGGCCGCTGGCGTGAAGGACTGGCCGAGGCGATTAGTGGAGTGTCTGGGGGGTTTGAGTCTGTGGCTGAACGTGCTCATCATCTTGGCTAGCTCCTCATAGAGGGGGTGGGAGGGGTTTTCCAGGATAGCAGCCAACTTCCTTCTCATCCTCCTCTCTGCCACAACCTCTAGTTTGACCAGCTGGATTCCCACCACAGAGCTAGCCTTCCTCACCAGCGTGTTCATTGTGTTGGTGTCCCTTGAGTTGATGTAGCCCCCCCAGCATACAACAGTAAAAAAGAAGACGCTGCCTACTACAGACTGCAGCAGTCTATTGCACACATTGAAGGACCTGAGTCTCATCAGGAAGAACAGCCTGCTATGTCCCTTCCACAAGTCTAATTTGTTGTTCATGTGTACTCCAAGGAACTTGTATGTCTCCACCATCTCCACCTCATCCCCTTGGATGGTGATGGGAGTTATTGGCCTGTAGCCTCCCCTATACAGTAGCTGTCCTCTCTGGTGTTATTGGCCTCCCCTCCAGTCTGTCTCTATAGCTGTCCTCTCTGGTGTTATTGGCCTGTATCCTCCAGTCTGTCTCTATAGCTGTCCTCTCTGGTGTTATTGGCCTCCCCTCCAGTCTGTCTCTATAGCTGTCCTCTCTGGTGTTATTGGCCTGTAGCCTCCAGTCTGTCTCTATCGCTGTCCTCTCTGGTGTTATTGGCCTGTAGCCTCCAGTCTGTCTCTATCGCTGTCCTCTCTGGTGTTATTGGCCTGTAGCCTCCAGCCTGTCTCTATAGCTGTCCTCTCTGGTGTTATTGGCCTCCCCTCCAGTCTGTCTCTATAGCTGTCCTCTCTGGTGTTATTGGCCTGTGGCCTCCAGTCTGTCTCTATCGCTGTCCTCTCTGGTGTTATTGGCCTGTGGCCTCCAGCCTGCTCTGTGTCCCTTGCCATGAAGGCCCTCTTTTTCTGTTTAGTAGGTTTTTAATGTCCTTATTGATCCAGTGTTTGTTGTTGGGGAAACAGCGTACCTTTTTGGTTGGTACAATGCTCTCCTCGCAGAATCTGATGTAATCCGATCTGATGTAATCCGATGTAATTTAGTATTTCAACTAAACGCGGACGCCAGCTAGCCATATAACTCTTCTGTAGCTCTCATCTCTTGTCTGTCTCCCTCTCTATCATCAGAACTAACCACCAGGGAACTGGAAGCCATTGTTTTGGTGCGTGTCTAGACTCTCATTGATTGATGTGTTACAATCTATGGCTCCGCGAGTCCGCAGTGATGTAGAACTGAGATGCCAGACTCTGGGAGGGAAATTAAATAAGGCTGCATGCTAGACAGGTATTACTGCCAATTTGATCTGAACGAGAGGTGGGTGGGGAATTATATTATATAATTGTGATTGCATATAGAGAATTGTGAACACTGAATGAGTTATTCACTGAAAAATTACATATATCTGGTAAGCACTAAGGTCCATATGCATGCATGTGAGAGACATCGTTTTACAGATTTAATCAGCAAATGAAATCAACAAATCAATTAATCAGCAGGTTATTAGGATAGTAACCGACCCCAATCGCACAACACAAGACAGGTATGAGAGTAAGCCAAAACAGGGCAAATATTTATTATAGAACAAAAAGCGGCACAGTCCCTTTAAGGGAGGACAAAAAAACACTAGAGTCAAAGAAATATGGAAAATGCGGCACTGTGCCTTTAAGAGGCGAACAGGCTAAGGGACTAAGGCTAAGGGCCAGGGCTAAGGACCAGGGCTAAGTGCCAGGGCCAGGACCAGGGGCACTGGAGAGGGGGACAGGGGCGAATTCACAAAGGTATTGCGCAGCTTTTTCTGATGCTATGCCTGTGCAAATAGCTCCAAAACAAACCATGCTATTCACAAAGCACTCGCAAAGGGTGAAATACCGTGCTAACTGCGTTGCCATCATCATTGCGTCTATGTGCGCCCGTGCTATTTGCGGGTATTTAAATGAGGTAATATGGGCGGAACATGTGCCCCTTTCTTCTTCTTTTTTTTTATTATGTTTTTGGTAGATTTTTATTGTTTTTTTCTTTTTTACTACCGGGCAGCCCGGTAGAAAGAGAGAGGAAGAATGGGAGATAGACGGGGGGGAGACATTCAGCAATGGTCGCCTGGTCCGGGAGTCGAACCCGGGACGGCCATGTTGCGACGCAGCTCAGTATGTGGTGTGCTACTTGAGCGCCCCATGTGCTCCTTTCTATGCAAATGAGCAACATTGCCAAAACACTCCAATCCACAAAGATCGGCGCTAATTGCCACACGCAGTTAAAGTGACGCTATTAACGTCTTCAGAGATTTGTTGGTAACTAAGCACATTTATAAGGGGTGTCATTGCCAGCGTCTCCGGTGATCCATTGGGTTAGTTAATAATCACATTAAAAATAATTGAACCTGCACACTCATATGCTACAGAATAAACTTTTAATGTATAATGTTTCGTCACTGTCAGATCCATGAGGAGTAGACGTTGGAAACACGGTCAATGAAAAGTGTATTCTGGAGTATATGAGAATGCGGGTTCTATTCTCTTAACTAAACATTAAATACAACTTAATTTCTAACTCTAAAAATATTCCTAAATCTGAAATTATGTTCACTGGAACACAGTGCCTAACTTCGGCTGAAAGATTCAGCACCATGGACAGGTCTGCTATAACTCATTTCTTTTGGGATGACATTACCACTACCATCTGGGTGGGTAAATTCTAGATGTGATTTCTTTTTATTCCTATACATCCCTAGATTGTGTTTTGATATGATAGACATTTTGTTTTGTGAAGTTGCTAATAATAATAAATGTTATTTAACTTATTTGTATAGCACCTTTCATACAGGAATTGCAGCTCAAAGTGCTCCACAGCAGTAACAAAAATCTGTATGGAATGAGACAGTGTGTGGTTGTGGGGATCAGATGAAGTCTATCTGTATGGAATGAGACAGTGTGTGGTTGTGGGGATCAGATGAAGTCTATCTGTATGGAATGAGACAGTGTGTGGTTGTGGGGATCAGATGAAGTCTATCTGTATGAAATTAGACAGTGTGTGGTTGTGGGGATCAGATGAAGTCTATCTGTATGGAATGAGACAGTGTGTGGTTGTGGGGATCAGATGAAGTCTATCTGTATGGAATGAGACAGTGTGTGGTTGTGGGGATCAGGTGAAGTCTATCTGTATGGAATGAGACAGTGTGTGGTTGTGGCTTGTGGGGATCAGATGAAGTCTATCTGTATCGAATGAGACAGTGTGTGGTTGTGGGGATCAGATGAAGTCTATCTGTATGGAATGAGACAGTGTGTGGTTGTAGCCAGTGGGATGCCTCGGCAGGTCTGGCTCTAACCATCTGTCTCAGCCTCACTACAGCCCAGCTCTGCCTGAAACCCCACACTGTTTAGCAGGCATACAGAGTACATTATAGCTTAGGGCCATTTGTGAAGTTGCTATTTGATGTAAAATGCCAGGGGAAAAAGAGATTGCTTTGATACATTTTAGGATATCAGACCAAAGACAGTATACTCACTGGAGTTAATAATAGTAGTGTAATTTAGGCAGGCAGAAATGGGTATAGATTATCAAAACGCCGGCCTGAAGTCCTTCAACGCTATTCCGGTACCTTGGGAAATATCACCATAGCTAGAAGCTGTCCATAAATGTATGAGTTGTAGCAGGTTTTGTGAGGGAACCAGTGGTAATATTTCTTGAGTTATCTCCACGCTGTCAAGCCCTCAAAAAGTTTTGATCCTTTGAAAGACAAATTATCCTGATTTTTACCCATAGGAACAGGATGTGACTGTGATAGTCTCTTCTCTGGAACACTTGTATTATATATATATAATATATTAAATAATGATTCGTTATTAAATGATAAGTTACAAGTCATTTCAGGTCAAGAGTTAATATGTTTGTGTAATGAGAATGTCTGTCTCTTCGTTCCACTGTCCTGGGAAAAGTGGAGAGACTGGATCTTACGGGAACCGACACAAAGGTGTCAAAAAGTCTGTTTGAAAAGACACTTGAACTGAATGACATTCAAATATTCCAGGTCCCAGAAGAGCCAATCCTTTGTCTTCCAACAGACAGACAGACAGGAGACGAATGGGAAGTTCTTTGTGTGTGATGTAAATATCTAACCTTTGAAGATTTTGGGAAGGCAAATGTAATTTTGAATGTAACCACCTAGTGGCACATGTGAGTAATCAAAATTGTATAGGAGGGGCTAGTAGAAAGTTTTAATTGATTGGTCTAAAAGTGTGAATGACCACTCCCTCTTCTGATGAAGTGATGAATTATGGGAAATAATGGGAGGAGTTACTTGTCTTTGTTTGTACATGATCTGAAGATTATTGTAATAAATTGAGAACCCTAGAAGTTGTAAAGACTAATAATTTTTTCCACCAAGGTCTTTTGTCTTCGTTTTGATCTGATATCCTTTCTCCAAAACAACCTCACACTGCCTAGAACATTGGTTGGTCCAATGTATCACCCACATCACACATGGATAAACTCGTCAACCCTGGAAAGCAATAGGGACTTGCTCGTTTGGTGGTTTCATATCATATCAAAATACAATTGGCCGCGTTGTTAGTATTCAAAGGCACCCTGCCCAGTAGCAGCGTAACAATTTCTAAATACAAATAAAAGAATAATAAATTAGGAGCATTCAATCTCCGTTATCAAAAATAGACACAGGATTGACGATTCCTTCATAATCGAGTGATGTTATGGTTCGCCAATTACTTTTAGCCTGTGTTCCAACTTTGACGGCCCAATGGGTTGCCAGGTACTGTATGTAAACTGTGTCTACCTAGCGTATAGCCTACCTCTCTCCTAAGATGTAACTGAGCGTACAGAAAGGTGATGCGGCACTGCAGATGCTGTGGTTGGCTCGCGTGCCTTGAGTCGTTTCCGGGGATACATGAGGATGGCATTGCTCTCGTGTGGAGGAGAGATTTAGAGCAAAGACGGTCCGCCAATATAGTATTTGTGTGAGGATTCGCCTGTTCCCTGAGCTTTTCCCTGTCTACTCTCTTCACCAGCCCCCACCCTTGTGAGAACTTTTGCCTGCCTCCTACTCTTCACCAGCCCCCACCCTTGGACATTCTGTTCCTCTACCCTCACGCACCTGTTGGGAGTTTGCAATCTGCTGGAGAGTACTTAGGTTGCAGACTCCCCTCCTGTCCTTGTCGGGTCGTTCTGTGTTCTGGATTCTGTGTTCTGGATTCTGTGTTCTGGATTCTGTGTTCTGGATTCTGTGTTCTGGACTCTGTATCTGTGTTCACTCTGTGTTCATGGAGTTCTGTACGTTACCATCCTGTACGTTACCATCACCTGCCGCGTCTCCGGCGTGAGACGACGTGCCAGCCATCACCACCTGTCGCCGTTTGCCTGGAGTGGGACACAGTCTTCGCTCTCTACGGGAGGTTTTCCAGTGTTCCCACTCCAGACGTCAAGCCGGCTCGCCATCGCTCCCGATTCCACGGGAGGAAGGCGTCTCTTCGTGATCCTCGTTCCTGGGGTGAGGCTCGTCGTCGCTCCCTAGTATTCCATGGGAGGACGGCGTGTGCCCATCCCGTTCCCCTTGGACCGAGCCTCGTCGTCGCTCCCTAGTATTCCACGGGAGGATGGCTTGTTCCCATCCCGTTCCCCTGGGACCCCCTTTGTTCTGCGCTGCCCGTCTGCAGCATCCGAGGAGGATCTCCGTGCCCGGCCCCCGCTGTCGGGCCCCTGTCCCCGTGCCAGGCCTCCGCCGTCGGGCCCCTGTCCCCGTGCCAGGCCCCCGCCGTCGGGCCCCTGTCCCCATGCCAGGCCTCCGCTGTCGGGCCCCTGTTCCCGTGCCAGGCCTCCGCCGTCGGGCCCCTGTCCCCGTTCCAGGCCTCCGCCGTCGGAACCCTGTCCTCATCCCTGTAAGCAGCTCTGGCCCTCGCCCTATGCAAGGCCTTAACCCTGTTCTCTGTCCCTGTCTCCAGCCCGCCTCTCCGGGCCTCTGTCCCTGTCCCCCTCTCCAGTGCCCCTGGTCCTGGCCCTGACACTTAGCCCTGGTCCTTAGCCCTGGCCCTTAGCCTTAGTCCCTTAGCCTGTTCGCCTCTTAAAGGCACAGTGCCGCATTTTCCATATTTCTTTGACTCTAGTGTTTTTTTGTCCTCCCTTAAAGGGACTGTGCCGCTTTTTGTTCTATAATAAATATTTGCCCTGTTTTGGCTTACTCTCATACCTGTCTTGTGTTGTGCGATTGGGGTCGGTTACAAACCATAACAGTACGACCCGACCAGTCGACGACCCCAGCCAGCACAGACAGTGTATGTGAGTTAGCCCCTGTTAGTTCCCTCTAGTTCCCTCTAACCCACTCTAGCTCCCTCTAGCTCCCTCTAGTTCCCCTGTTAGTTCCCCTGTTGGTTCCCCTGTTAGCTTCCCTGTTAGCTCCCCTGTTGGCCTCGTTAGCTCCCCTGTTAGCTACCCTGTTTCCCCACAGCTAGGACTGTCCTTCCAGCTAGCTTGTTCTCCTTTGCTAGTCCAGCCCTGTCTGCTAGCCTAGCTCCGGCAGCTAGCGCAGCCTCTATGCTAATGTAGCAGTACAGCTAGCATAGGCCCTGTAGCTAGCAATGCTCTGGCAGCTACCCAGTCCCTCTGCTAGCCCCACTTTAGGTGTAGCTTCCCCTGCTTGCATGGCCAATTTTATTTTTTTTTGTTGCTTTGTCATGTCCCCTGCCCCGCTGTCTGCTTTTTTCGGTCGCCCGGTGGCTCCCGTGGGGGGGGAGGTACTGTGAGGATTCGCCTGTTCCCTGAGCTTTTCCCTGTCTACTCTCTTCACCAGCCCCCACCCTTGTGAGAACTTTTGCCTGCCTCCTACTCTTCACCAGCCCCCACCCTTGGACATTCTGTTCCTCTACCCTCACGCACCTGTTGGGAGTTTGCAATCTGCTGGAGAGTACTTAGGTTGCAGACTCCCCTCCAGTCCTTGTCGGGTCGTTCTGTGTTCTGGATTCTGTGTTCTGGATTCTGTGTTCTGGATTCTGTGTTCTGGATTCTGTGTTCTGGACTCTGTATCTGTATCTGTGTTCACTCTGTGTTCATGGAGTTCTGTACGTTACCATCCTGTACGTTACCATCACCTGCCGCGTCTCCGGCGTGAGACGACGTGCCAGCCATCACCACCTGTCGCCGTTTGCCTGGAGTGGGACACCGTCTTCGCTCTCTAATTCTCTACGGGAGGTTTTCCAGTGTTCCCACTCCAGACGTCAAGCCGGCTCGCCATCGCTCCCGATTCCACGGGAGGAAGGCGTCTCTTCGTGATCCTCGTTCCTGGGGTGAGGCTCGTCGTCGCTCCCTAGTATTCCACGGGAGGACGGCGTGTGCCCATCCCGTTCCCCTTGGACCCAGGCTCGTCGTCACTCCCTAGTATTCCACGGGAGGATGGCTTGTTCCCATCCCGTTCCCCTGGGATCCCCTTTGTTCTGCGCTGCCCGTCTGCAGCATCCGAGGAGGATCTCCGTGCCCGGCCCCCGCTGTCGGGCCCCTGTCCCCGTGCCAGGCCTCCGCCGTCGGGCCCCTGCCCCCGTGCCAGGCCCCCGCCGTCGGGCCCCTGTCCCCGTGCCAGGCCTCCGCCGTCGGGCCCCTGTTCCCGTGCCAGGCCTCCGCCGTCGGGCCCCTGTCCCCGTGCCAGGCCTCCGCCGTCGGAACCCTGTCCTCATCCCTGTAAGCAGCTCTGGCCCTCGCCCTGTGCAAGGCCTTAACCCTGTTCTCTGTTCCTGTCTCCAGCCCGCCTCTCCGGGCCTCTGTCCCTGTCCCCCTCTCCAGTGCCCCTGGTCCTGGCCCTGACACTTAGCCCTGGTCCTTAGCCCTGGCCCTTAGCCTTAGTCCCTTAGCCTGTTCGCCTCTTAAAGGCACAGTGCCGCATTTTCCATATTTCTTTGACTCTAGTGTTTTTTTGTCCTCCCTTAAAGGGACTGTGCCGCTTTTTGTTCTATAATAAATATTTGCCCTGTTTTGGCTTACTCTCATACCTGTCTTGTGTTGTGCGATTGGGGTCGGTTACAAACCATAACAATTTGCAAAGATTGCAAGAAGCCACAAAATGCATTCAGCCCATTTGGACAACTCGGAATATGTGCAAACACTTTAATAAGAGAACAGACCAGAGGGAATATACCTACCCTCTGTTGTTTCCTCTTCCCCATATTAAAGCAGCTACAAGGAGAATTCAACAATATATAATTGTCATATTGGTTGTTATACCTTCATATATATATATAAAGTAAACAAATGAGACCATTGCTGAAACAACAGGTAGCCTAATTCTCATGATAAGACCACATTTCCCATAAACCCTGTCACATCCTGTTTTGCCGTTAGCTCCGCCCCACAGCATGGGTAAATGTTCTGATGTGAGAGGAGAAGCTGAGAAGCCTTGCTAACACTGAACGTGAAGTTGTTGATGACGCAAGTTCTGTTTGAAAAGGCTTCCTTTGTGCCGCATGCCTTCAGCAGAGCCCCGTGGAGTTCACACACTGACACTCACTATATCAATAGAAAATAGAAGTAACAAGCCCTGATCACTCCTCTAGTTATACCATGTTGTGCCAATGTTTCAACTGTCCAAACTTAATTGCTATGTACGTGTGCAGAGCTATGAATGCTTGTGCCCCACCGCGACAAAACACCCGCCACACTGCCTGCAGAAGCCTGCCTCTGGCCTCTGCCTGCAGGATATGTGCAGGCAAGGCTCTTTTCCGATACAGCTTTTCATAGTTTTCCATGGAACACCACACTCCGGTGCTTTGCTCGCTCCCAATGGGACGCGCCTCATATCTTTTTGCACATATTGAAGTGGAAAGCCATTCTGGTCTCGCACGAGGCGCGATGGAAAAGGGCTGGCGACGATCAATCAACGTGGGACTTGTCTCTCGCTGCCAAGAAGCCGGGTCTGGACGCAGCCTCGCTAGGCTTCGGGCAGAGCTACTCTGCTACCTCGGCTCAGCACACCGATGCATCACCGCAGATGGTGATGTGTAATACAATGAGACACAGGGACAGTCTTTTCCCTCCGGTCGTGGGTCTCATTAACAACTGCACTAAAGTCCTCTGGTCATCCACCACACACCAGCCCTCACACCCTACAACTCTGTATAGTATTATTCTATATACTAGTGCGGTGATAGTTATGTCAGCTTGCAACTTTCTCAAGAACCAGTCATCCGATCAATTTCACCCTCGACACTGCACTTTTTTGGGTCGTCGGTGATACACCCGCCAAGTGTAAAGTTGATCGGATGAACGCTTCTCGAGAGGATCGAAGGACAGTCAGACGGACAGACGGAGATTCCTTCCATTTTAGTTAGATAATACCACATCCACAAGCAGATATTCAAAGATATTCTTTCCACCCCTGTAAATACTCCTATATTACTGTCAATTCTATACAGCAGTGACTCTTCTACAATTCTGTTTTGCACGACACCTCTCATAGTGCTTTGTATGAAATGGTACTTCTACTGTACCTGTGTGATGTTTTTTTTATTTTTTTTTACTTTCAATAGAAATTTTGCATTTCTATATTTCTTTTTATATTATTCTAGATGTGTTGTTTGTGTCCTCTTTCATGTGTGAGCAAGCAGCAAGCAAAATCCCTTTTATGTGCGACATGCTTCAAATAAACATGATTCCATGTCAGCAGGGTAACCTGAACATAATGTTCAGCACTAGGCCTCCCCCTCGCCTCTATGCCTTCTACAACGGCGCTCAGTTTCCGGGTTCCTCTGATTGGCCACTAAGCCCACGTGACCGCGCGCTAGCACGCCCCCCTTATCGCCCACTGTCGCGCTGTGAAGCGGAGCATAGAGGCAGCGGGGCGAGGCGGTGATTTCTCCCCGGCTCGGCGGTGGTTTCTCCCCGGCTCCGTGCACCGCTGACTCGGTCCAGCTCCAGCGGCTCCGAGGCAGCTCGTTCTTATTAATCCCCCATTGTTCAGGTCAACATGGTCGCACAAACACCCGTTGGAGGAGTAGTGGGGGAGAAATGAATGAATGAAAACTTTATTTAACAGATTGCAGAATGGGTACAATACAGTACGGCACAATACACACAATTGTTAAGGGGATGCAGACCAGAGAAAGACGTTTGTCTTGTTTACATCAGGGTCGCGTCTATGCCTTCTACAACGCTGCTCGGTTTCCCATATCGACATTTATGACATACACAACATAGGAGTAGTGGGGGAGAAGAAGAGGAATATTTTTAACAAGCAAGAATTATCGACTGGCAACTCTGTGCTCGGCAGACATGTTAATGTCATGTATGTTGTGTATGCATGGGCGGGGGTGAAATTGCTTTTTTTTTTTTTTTTTTTTTAAATCAAGATTATTTTTATTTTAATAAAATTATAATAATTGTGAGAAACAAATCTGAATTCTATTATGTTTTGTTTTACAATACATTCATTTTATAGTAGTAATCATGTCACATTATATTATTTTCGTAATGACTTGCGACGGAAGTGAGTCAGTCAGACAGACACGCAGGTACCAACCCACCTCTGACCTCTTCCTTCCTAGTACGACCTACCTTACCTGTAGTATTGGAAAACGTAAAGTAAATATGGATATCCGTAAATTTCTAAAGCCGCGGCCTCCACCCGTCCAGCAGCAGCAGCAGCAGCATCACCCACCAACAACGAGCACCGGCGCCACCGCTGCTACCAACCCCGTAGAAGAGTCACCGGCGCTGAGGGCTCCAGCAGAGAAGCAGCCGCGCCGCCTGCCCCCCGCACCCCCGCACAAACAAAAAGAGCCACAGCCGCGGCCTCCACCCGTCCAGCAGCAGCATCACCCGCCAACAACGAGCACCGGCGCCACAGCTGCTACCGACCCCGTAGAAGAGTCACCGGCGCTGGGGGCTCCAGCAGAGAGGCAGCCGCACCGCCTGCCCCCCGCACCCCCAGCAGAGCAGTCACAACCACCGTGTCCGGGCAGTTTGGACACAACAAACCCGCCGCCCCCCCCCCCCCACCGGCCCCGGGGCCATCAGTGGAGGTGGTGGATGGTGATCTTGGGGAAAAACACGGCTGTCCAAAGCAGCCTATCTTACAGCAATTCCCCACAAAGTTAATAGCAAAAAACAACCGTTCATTTTCCACCTTCTATTACGAGACGCATGCGTGGATGGAATATTCCGTTTTAAAGGATGCAGTGTTTTGTTTTGCCTGCCGACACTTCCAGAATGACAGCAACGTCGTGGACTCATTTCGTAATACCGGCGTGAGTGCCTGGAATAGACTGGGCTCGAAACTGGATAAACATGCGATATCCGATGCCCATAAGAGTTGCATGATTAAATGGGATCACTTTAAAAAGAGTGCATCTTCAGGGTCTATTGCAGCTAAACTTTCAGAAAGTCACAAAGCTACTGTAGAGAAGAACAGGTTGTATTTGTATCTGTCCAAAGTTGTTGATATTATTAGGCTATTGTCTAAACTTGGATTGCCTTTCCGTGGACACAGGGAGGGGATAGATTCAGAAACACGGGGCAATTTTATTGAGATGTGCAGCTTCTTCTCTAAATATGATAAAGGATTTGAAAGCATGCAGACAAATTATTTTAATTCAACAAGCCCAGAATTCCAGAATGAAATAATTGATATCTGTGCAAACTTGGTTTATGCAGATATTGCAGAAACAGTACAGAATACTGGTTTCTTCAGTATTATGGCAGACGAGGCCAGGTCCTCTAAAACGGAACAATTGTCAATTTGTTTAAGATACGTTGAGCAGCTTGAAATCAAGGAGCGTTTTCTGTGTTTTATTGATTGCTCAGCATCTCGTGGTGCAGCTGCTATAGTGGACGCTATAAACACAGGACTGGAGATGGGTGGTTTAAAAAACATCACAATTGTTGCTCAGAGTTATGACGGCGCCTCCGTAATGTCGGGTCACGTTTCAGGCGTGCAGCAGCGCATCAAAGATACCTATCCGTACGCAGTCTACATACACTGCTTGGCACACAAACTAAATCTGGTGCTTGTTGAGTCTTGCACTGCCAACCGCAGCGTGAAAACATTCCTGAATATCATTGATAAGCTGTACTGTGTATTTGCACAACCGTCAAATCACCATAGATTTATTGAAATCCAGAAATCTCTGAATTTGAAGCAAACTGAGATTGTACAGCCCAGTGAAACGAGATGGGCATGCAAGTGGAAATATGTGCATGCGGTTAAGACCCACTATTCCGCTATTATAGCCTGCCTCAAAGAAATTAGTGAAGAGGGAGGAAGGTGGTCTCCTGACGCCACTGGCCTTTATGAACACTTGACAAGAATGTCATTCATTACATGTCTCATTGTATTTGAAGGCATACTGCGTACGATTCATGTTACGCACAAGTGCCTACAGTCCACCAATTGCACACTCTCCGAAGCTGTAGGATACACTAACAATCTGAAAGCGCACTTCAAATCTCAGAGGCAGACAGATGCATGGAGCGACGTGTGGGAATCAGTCAAAACGTTCTGCAAGGACAACAACGTGCATGATGATGATGATGCAACCCAAACTGCTGTTGACCCCGATGCAGCGACAGCACCCAAACGTAAACGGGCCACGAGACCTCCCACTGCCCTCGACAGTTATTTGGTTACGTCTACTTTGGGCCAAAGGGAAATGCATGAAACTGAACGTGACAGTGCAGTAGTGACTGTCAGAGGGTGACACTGACACAGCAGAGAGACACACACACACACCTGGATTTCGTCACCAACACCTATTTCTACCTGTACTGGATACTCTCATCAGCGAACTGGACAGGCGATTCACAGGAGAGGCAATACCACTTGCACAGGCATGTGCAGCAGTGTTTACATGTGACAAAAAAGGAATCGAACCTCTCCTGGAAAAATATGCACAGCCGCTGAAAATCAACCCTATTCTGGTTGGATCAGAGATGGATCTTGTAAAGGCGTCTTGTGACACAGTTGTTTCACTTGATCATCTTAAAAAGACTGTTACAAAGGGCAGCTATCCAAATCTGTACAAGTTGCTACAGTTGGCACTCACTCTACCCATTGGATCTGCTACCACAGAGAGAAGTTTCTCTGCCATGAGAAGGATCCGAAATTGGCTGCGATCAACAATGGGTGATAAAAGGTTTTCTTCTCTGTCCATTCTGAACATTGAGAATGATATAACGGCAAAGCTGGAACCGGAGAAGATTGTGGACATTTATGATGGACGCAAAAAAAGGCGCCTGCTTCTCCACTAGGTGAGAGTCGTGACTCGTGAGACACTTTTGTTTGTACAGCCTTTGACAACCTACTGTATGCATACGTGTGCGCGGCTGTGCGCTTGGCAGAGTGTTGCACAGTATTTTGTTATTTTTGTATGTCATGTTTGGTACAGTAAAGTGGTCTAGTGGAGCAGCAATATACTTGTTGTGGTCTTTTTATTTTAGTATTTCCTTCTTTATCTTTGTCACTTTGTCAATGATTAAGAGTAAGTCAGTTAAAAATGATCCCCCGTAGTGCTGTGTGTGTGAGTGTGTGTGTGTGCTGCTGTACTACCTAAATAAAATAAAAAATTAGGGGTTAGGGCATTGTAAAAACGCTAAAATAATAAAATAAAGGCGTGCGCGCGGGTGTCGTTCGCCAAGCAGTCGCACCCCCTGGCGTCAAGTTCAAACTCCGCCTATGTGTGTATGTCATAAATGTCAATATGAATTGAAATTGGGGGACCCTGATGTAAACAAGACAAACGTCTTTCTCTGGTCTGCATCCCCTTAACAATTGTGTGTATTGCGCCGTACTGTATTGTACCCATTCTGCAATCTGTTAAATAAAGTTTTCATTCATTCATTCATTCATTTCTCCCCCACTACTCCTCCAACGGGTGTTTGTGCGACCATGTCGACCTGAACAATGGGTATTAATAAGAACGAGCTGCCTCGGAGCCGCTGGAGCTGGACCGAGTCAGCGGCGCACGGAGCCGGGGAGAAACCACCGCCGAGCCGGGGAGAAACCACCGCCTCGCCCCGCTGCCTCTATGCTCCGCTTCACAGCGCGGCAGTGGGCGATAAGGGGGGCGTGCTAGCGCGCTCACGTGGGCTTAGTGGCCAATCAGAGGAACCCGGAAACTGAGCGCCGTTGTAGAAGGCATAGAGGCCTCCCGCTCTCCCAAATGGGATGTCTGATACTAATTGATACCACTGTGTACCCAGCAGTGCATGTGAGCGGATCGGAGCGTGAGCGGCGCGGGGCGCGGAGCGGCCGGTTTTGACGTGAGCGAGGAGTGGGTTTTAAAATGAGTCGGCGCGACGTCCGGAGCGAGAGTTCTCCTCCGCTCCAATCCACTCCAGGCCGCTCACAGTGGTTTAACACTGATGTAATATATACATGCAGTACAATGCCAAAGCAACAGATGGCGATGTACAAACATGAAGGCCATTTTCAACCAATGAGAAGGGTGAACCTGTGATAGGCTGTTCGTTCAGGCTTTGTCACTGTAGAGACGCCCACACTCACTCCAGTTAGAAAAAGTATATCGACGCCATTGTTGTTGACGTTAGCTTACATGCTAACGTTAATGGCAGCGACCATAGCATTGTGGCTCGGCTAGCCTATCATCGCTTAATAGAGATAGTGAATGGATAAACAACGTTATTTAACATTGCAGAATGGCTACAATTACAATGCGGCTCAATACAAACAATTGTTAAGGGGCCCAGGGGGTGTAGACTGTTGTAGTTTGAGCTCATTTACACCATGCTCCAAAAAAAGAAGAAAAAAAACTGCCGAGCGATCTGGCGCGGGGAGCGGGGAGCGCTCGATTCAAGGTGAGCGGGGAGCGAGCGGAGAGCGACTTGGGGGCGGGGTCAACATGAGTGATTAGCGGAGCGGACCAAGCTTTAAAGAGCGAAGAGCGGATTTCTCGGCCGCGCCGATCCGCTCACGTGGTCTGGTACCCAGACACAAGGAGAAAATGTGAGGAGCAGAGAAGGGAGGGGAGAAAGAGAGGAGAAGAGAAGAGAGAGGAGAAAGGAGGAGTGGAGGTAACACACTGGCAGGGGGTGAAACTAGTAACACTGTCAATAGTTGTAATTCCATGCATTTATTTCCATGTCTTTTGAACTGTCTTAGGGACGAATTCACAAAGAATGGATTGCGCAACGCTAATAGCATCCTTATTAACTGCAATTGCGCGCCATCTGCTCCGTCTTTGCAACCTATTCAATAAAGATATTGCGCGGATGATACTAGCGCAAACATGCCCATAGGTGTGCAATTTGCTCATGATTTGCTCCAGTGCAGTTGGCTCGTGGAGCAGTTTGCACCTGGCAGCGCTGTTGGCAAATATCAGGAAGGGGAAATTACAATTACATTTTCATAGCATAATATCATAACACAGAGGCTGAGACTCACTTTTTTTGCTGCCGGTAGAACATCGCTTACGAATTGGAAGAGCCGTTGCGTGTCGCGCTAACCCTTCGAGAAGCTTTGTTGTACAGGCTTGAACTTTCCATAAATGTGTCTCCATAAATCCATTTAGTTAGATCCAGCACTGAATGTATCTTGTGATTATTATAAATGTTCGACGACAACAACAAGTCAACAACTATTAGCGTTAGTTATTTCCTGGTTGGCGTGATTTCGGATGTGATGTCAAACGAATGCCACATGCTCAGCCTAGTGTGACTTACGTATGATGCAAGCACGTAAGGGCTTGCACTAAAACAGCCCATAGAAATGCATTGGAGGTTGTGGTGTTAAAAAAAAAGAGCCAACACATGAATGAACGAGAGGACTGAGGGGCAGCCAGAGTGAAGTCGCCCATGGAGTGTCAGACAGTGATTTATTCCAGAACTAAATTAGATGCTGTGGCTGATTGGACTATGATATTCAGAGGCAGGATTATTTGTATTATTATTATATATATATCATAAATCATCATTATTTTGTAAAACATCAATCAATAGCGCCGACAACATTGGGGAAGCCGATAACGTTAAATAATAATATTTAAATAATAAATAAGATTGTATGGGATCTCTGGGTGGCTGGCTCAATATCATCCTTGATTTCATCGACTAGATCAAGAATTGCTTGAGCTAGCAACCTCTGTCTCCGGATGATTTCGTTCTCGCCTAAATCAAAAAGTGATATTCTCATTAGAAATATTCTTTCACAGAGATGTATATATCCACTACTGTCTGGTGATTTAAAAGGAAAAACAATGTTTAAGAAATGCTTAAAAACGTTTAAGAATTATGATGTCTGGTATAGGGGTGGGGGGAGGGGAGGGTTTTATTTAACTTTTTCTTTCTTTTGGCCCATGTGGGCCTAACTGTAAAAATAAATCTTCAAATAAAAAAACCTTGATACAAAATAAATATTCTTTCACAAGCACGCCTGGCATTACGATGCCTTCGCCTGGCAACAATTACTGCTGCCATGATCACCTGAGACGCTGGCAATGACACCCCTTTATAAATGCGCTTAGTTACCACCAAATCCCTGAAGATGTAAATATCGTCGCTTTAACTGCGTGTGGCAATTAGCGCCGTTCTTTGTGAATTGGAGTGTCTTTGCGATGAGGTTCATTTGCATAGAAAATGGTATATGTTCCGCCCATATTACCTAATTTAAATACCCTCAAATAGCACTGACGCACCGAGACTTAATGCTGATGGCAACGCAGTTACCACCGTATTTCACCCGTTGCGCTTGCTTTGTGAATAGCAAACTGTGTTTCAGATCTATTTGCACAGGCATAGCATCAGAAAAAGCTGCGCTTTTTTTTTATTGGTATTGGTGCATATCTCTTCCTACAAGGGCAGGAGAGAGAGAGAGAGAGAGAGAGAGAGAGAGAGAGAGAGAGAGAGAGAGAGAGAGAGAGAGAGAGAGAGAGAGAGAGAGAGGGAGAGAGGGGGGGGGGGAGTAGGGTAACAGAGGGAATGAGAGAGAGATATGGTAGGATGGGCAGGAGAAAGTGGTTAAAAGGGTGATAAAGATATTGGGGGCCGGATGATGGGAAGTGAGAGAGGGAGGGAGGGTTAGATAGGAAGAGAGGGTGACAATGAGGATGAGAGAGAGAGAGGCAGGGTGGCTGGGAGAGAGAGTATGGTGGAATAAGTAAAGGGGCAGGAGGAAGACCAAGGGAGAGGACGAGCGAGAGAGGCAAATGTTTGCCTTTGTAGGTCAGCACTGATACATACACATGTAGAGGTGTATTAGTGGTACACATACACATGTAGAGGTGTATTAGTGGTAGGGGTGTAACGGTACACAAAAACCACGGTACGGTACATACCTCGGTTTTGAAGTCAAGGTTCGGTACAGGTTTTCGGTACAGTGGGGGTGTTACGTATGGGGGTGAGTAGTAGTGAGTCCAATGGTGGAGGAGACAAGGAGAGACGGAGATAGGTAGCTATTTCTAAGGATGTGTCTTTATTAAAACACACAGAGCAGCGATAATCCAGGAAAGACGCCGGGCGACAACAGAGAGAACAGGCAAAAGTAATATAAGTGCATCGCGAGTGGCTCAGCTAACTCTGACCAGCTCCTTCCCACACGAACGGTATTCTGAAGCCTCAACAACAAACAAGGGAACAGAGAAGGAATAAGTAGTCACCAACCAAACATTCCAATCAATTAGCAGTGACGAAATTGACAGCACAGTGACAGCAGCAGTGGAGAGTACCAATCAGTGACAACACAGGAATGTGGGCGTGACAACCAAAATGCAAATACCAACCACCAGGTGAAAACATTCCAGACTGACAGCTGGGTTCCCGGGAGAGGGAACCCAGAACGTTACAGTACCTCCCCCCGACGAACGGCACCAGACGTTCAACTAGGGGCCTCGGGATGCAGCAGCCGGAAATCATCGATCAGGCTGGGGTCTAAAATATCCCTTTGAGGCACCCAAGAATGCTCTTCTACCCCGTACCCCTCCCAATCCACCAAGAACTGAAACCCCCTACCCCTCCACCTACAACTCAGGATCCTCCCCACCGTATAGACAGGCTGACCATCAATAATGCAAGGCGGAGGAACCTCGGGGAGTGGCAGGGACAAGGGCGATGAGAGGAATGGCTTCAACAGGGACACATGAAACGTCGGATGAACCCTCATAGAGGCCGGGAGCCGCAGCCTGTAAGCCACAGGGTTCACCTGACGAACCACTTTAAAGGGGCCTATGAAGAGAGGAACGATCACGGGTGGAATGCCAAACCCGCTGCCCAGGACGGAAAACCGGAGCCAGACGACGCTTACGGTTAGCCTGCTGCTGAGCCTTAACAGAGGCCTTCTGCAGCGCCGTACGCACCCTGTTCCACGTCCTGTGACAGCAAGCCACATGTGCCTGGGCCGATGGCACCTCAGCCTCCTGCTCCTGTTCGGGGGAAAGAGGAGGTTGAAAACCATATTGACACTGAAAGGGAGACATACCAGTAGAGGAGGAGAGAAGGGTATTATGTGCGTACGCAGCCCAGGCCAACCTCCTACATTTTACATTTACATTTAGTCATTTAGCTGACGCTTTTATCCAAAACGACTTACATGTTCTGTACGACAAGCCATCAGGAAGGGCACAACTCTATCAGCTGAGCAACAATGTTCATCAAAGTGTTGAGTGCTACAGTGTAGGTTAGTTTATTAGGACAAGTGCATGACAGTAAGGTTAGTTAGTTTTTTTTTCCTTTCTTTCTTTTTCTTTTTTTTTTTATTCAGATAATGGTTGAAGAAGTGCGTCTACTCCACGTCGCCGGATAACCGTCTGCCCGTTTCGACTGCAGATGGAACCCAGACGACAGGCTGACGGAGGCGCTGAGGCCAGCGGCGAACGCCTTCCAAAACCTGGAGGCGAACTGAGGGCCCCGGTCGGACACAATATCCACTGGAAGCCTGTGGACCCGAAAGACGTGCACCACTAGGTCAGCCGTCTCTTGAGCCAAGGGGAGCTTGGGAAGGGGAATGAAATGACATCCCACCGCGATGTCAGAGGCATCCACCTCCACAATGAACAGAGTCTCTGCATCGTGGCTGATCAGTACAGGGGCGGAGGTAAATCGACGTTTGAATAAAGCGCCTGTAAAAATGTGCAAAGCCCAAAAAACGTTGTAACTCCTTGAACGACGAAGGCCGTGGCCAGTCCAAGACTGCACTCACCTTGGCTGGATCCATGCGAAGATCACCCTTCGTCAACAAAAAGCCCAGGAAGGAAACGGTGTCAGTGTGAAACACACACTTCTCTGCCTTAACAAATAGTTGAAGCACCTCACGAACGTGCAGTTGGTGTTGCACCATATCGCGAGAAAAAATTAGGATGTCATCTAAGTACACATAAACTGACACCCCAATTAATTCCTGGAGCACATCGTTAACCAGGGCTTGGAAAACTGCCGGAGCGTTAGCTAAACCAAAAGGCATGACTACATACTTAAATGCAGTTTTCCACTCGTCCCCCTCCCTAATCCTAACCAAATTGTATGCATTACGTAAGTAAAGTTTAGAGAAAACCTGTGCCCCCTGTAAGCACTCAAAGGCAGTGTCCATGAGAGGCAACGGGTATCAGTTCTTGATGGAAACGTCGTTCAATCCCCTATAATCAATGCACGGCCGCTGACTCCCATCCTTCTTAACAACAAAAAAGAAGCCAGCGCCTGCAGGAGATGTGGACGGACGAATATGCCCTGCGGACCGTGCCTCTCGAATATAAGTGTTCATGGACACTGTCTCAGGGCGAGAGAGAGAAAACATCCGCCCACAGGGTGGAGAAGTACCAGATAGAAGATTAATCGGGCAGTCGTAAGGTCTATGAGGCGGTAGTGCGTTTTACTAAAAACGTCCGCCAGGTCAAAATAGACCGCAGGCACTCCTGCTAAATCGGTGTTGGGAGATATGAAGGAGTCTGCAACGCTCACCGTCAACCTGGAGAGAGACAAAAGAGGGGACGGGTGGGGGGGCAGGAGAACTCTCGCCAGCATCAGCCTTGACGCCGCTTCCCATGAAGAGTTCACCCGTAGCCCAATTAATACAGGGGTTATGTAATGCGAGCCAGGGGTGGCCTAATACAATCAGAGAACAGGGCGACATGACAACAAAAAATCTCAACATTTCCCACACATTACCCGCCACCTGCACCCGTAGCTGCCCGGTGCGTTGCGTAATGAGGCCACATCCCAGGGGTTGCCCATCCAAAGATTGGACAGGAATGGGTACCTCTAAAGTTTCTAAGGGGACCCCCCACTCGATAGCCAACCCCTCGTGCATAAGGTTCCCCGCCGCCCCAGAATCCACCAAAGCCCTGGTGGTTTTTACAACATCCCCCCACCCCACAGAAATGTCAAATACAGTGCGATTGTCCTCGATGACCTGCTAGAGGCTTCCCTAAGCCTAGTGCCCCCCCCCGTTTCCTGGCTGTCGCCGACAGGTGGAGAAGCACTGCCCTGTGCGGCCACAACGAAAACACAGCTTCTCATCAATGTACTTGTGGCTGTCCGCCTCGGACAGGCTGAGGGCGCCGAGTTGCATGGGTTCGCCACCCAGGCTCTCTCTAGGGTGGGGAAGTGCGGGGAATTTGACACCGAAAGAGGGGCGGAAGAGTGCCTGCGACAAGGCTCCCCTCTCGCGCTCCCTCTCACGATGTCGGTTATCGACCTTGATGGCCAAGGAAATGAGGTGGTCCAGGCGCTTGGGTAGCTTACGAGTTGCCAGCTCGTCCCGCATGCACGCTGAGAGCCCTTGGGCAAACAGCACGCATCAGCCACTATGCGGAAATTTATCGCATAATCTGCAACAGTGTGAATGCCCTGCCGGCAGGACAGGAGTCGACTGCCGGCCTCATAAATGGAAATCACCCGGAAGGTATCAAATACATGATGCATCTCCCGGGTGAAGGCATCCACATTGTTGCAGATCAGCTACCCATTTTCCCATTCCGCAGTAGCCCAGGAGAGGGCCCGACCAGTAAGCAACGTGATGATGTAAGCTACCTGAGACAGAGAGAACAGGCAAAAGTAATATAAGTGCATCGCGAGTGGCTCAGCTAACTCTGACCAGCTCCTTCCCACACGAACAAACAAGGGAACAGAGAAAGAATAAGTAGTCACCAACCAAACATTCCAATCAATTAGCAGTGACAGCAAATTGACAGCACAGTGACAGCAGCAGTGGAGAGTACCAATCAGTGACAACACAGGAATGTGGGCGTGACAACCAAAATGCAAATACCAACCACCAGGTGAAAACATTCCAGACTGACAGCTGGGTTCCCGGGAGAGGGAAGTTTGGCTTTCCATGTTCCACTCAGGGGTGATGTGGTGTGCAGTAACTAATTGTACTTGTAGGGCTGTCAACGAATATTCTATATTGAAATTAATAATCGACTTGTAAAGAAAAAAAATATATAATAATAATAATTATATTAGATTGTGAAAAAAACAGCCCCCAGTGGGCGGTCGTTAGTGGTTAACACATTGCCAGCCGGATATGACGATTTATTGCTTGGATGCCACCACGTTAATCAATGGGAGGACAAGCACATTTGCGAACGCATAAACTATATCTTAAATTATGGCTATGTGTCTAATACACCCGTCGCTTATCAATGACTTGCTTGCAGTCAACATGTACAAAACAGATTGTCTATTCATCAGTACATTTCCGTTTTATACCGTTTTGTATACGAGTATAGTTTCGGAGAGTTCTAGTAATTTCAGAGAAATTCAGCGAAAATACCCATTTACTTGAATACACAAAACACGTTGTCATTTTCCAGCTGATTTATGAATTGTTTTTAAAAAAACGCTAGATTATCGAGAGTATTTGTGTTCTTATGCACGATACAAAAGCTGTCTGAAAAATAATTTATTCGTGCCGCGCTAAGCGCCTAACGCCACACACACACACACACACACACACATTGTGAAATCTGTGAAAAACAACTCTGATTAACCCAAAACTTGTAACATAGATTCCTTACCTCAGATCAGATGTTCTGCAAAAAGATTAATCCAATTCCTGATCGCCATTCCAAATATTGATCGCGTTTATTGATCCAACGTTATAGTCCGAAACGCATAATCCAAGCTGCTTCCAGCCTCGCCAGTGAATCTGGTAACACGACACTGCTTGCCAGAGATAGGAAAATCCTGGACCGGAGTATTTCTCTGATGCACTTTTTCACTCAATCCAATCCAATGATGTGCATTACCATCCGGGAGACGATAGGGGGCGGTATTTGCCCTTTTCGAGCTCAGAGCCATTCCCAATGATAATATCAGGCTGGACGGATGAAAAATGAATGGATATCGCTAATAAAAGAAATAACGATTAGGGCGGCTAGGTGGTGTAGTGGGCAAGGCACTCGCCACCAATGTGGAGACGCTGGGTTCGCGTGTTCGAATCCAGCTCTCCACATTGTTTTCAGTTTAGCTGGTCGTCCGCAGTAATACACATTGGCCGTATTACGGGGAGGGAAACTGAAGGGTGGGGATCGGGCGTTGTGGACAGCGACTCCTACAGGTCGGTTGGTGCGCCTGCGCAGTAGAATCAGGAAGTGTCGGGGGCAGCGTGAGCCTCCCACGCGTTACTCCTCGCCACTGAGAGATCGAGCTGCGCAGGTGAAAAGATGCGACTGCTGTTACCTCAAGTACCGGAGGGGACTTGTGCTATGTATGACTTAGTCCACATTGCAGCCAGCTTGTGGGAGGCAAGAAACAGCGTTCGTGACAGGGGAGGGTTGAATTGGACGATACGAAATTGGGATGGGAGAAAATATAGAAAATGGGAGAAAAAAGTGGATAAAAAAATAAAATAACGATTAAATAACGAGAAATCTCGTTATTGGCAACCAACGCATGGCGGCCGTGGCAACCAATGTGTTAACATACAGATACAGCCGGGAAAAGTCCAGGAACAGCTGTTTGCCTGCCGTTATGATGTCGTTTGGCATGGTTAATGTTAACAATGACCAGCGGGGGCGCTCTCATACAGCTGGTGACAACTGCCCGACGCGCCGGCTTTTTGTTCATTCATGGAGGAGCTCCGCGCTGGACTAAGCTCGAGTTCCATTCAATTCCATTACAGCTGGTGACTTCATTCATAGGATGCTACAACGTCCTACAGTATGTCTACAGACTGCATGAATGAATGTTGCTGAATTAAAGAATGAATAAGTTAAACGTGTCAATTCAGCAGTCAAAGTGTATATATTAAAACGTGTCAAATCTAACTTCATTAGATGGCCGACGTACGGCTCTCTTGTCTAGGGGTGCACCGATATATCGGTCGGGTATCGGTATCGGCCGATAAGTGCCTTGTTGACTGCTATCGGCCTATCGGCTCAAATGTGCCGATAGCAGTCGCCGATAAATACCCATCAATTTGTGTAGCGTCAAAAGGCAAAAAAAGTTCACTCGTGACCTACCTCCTGCACAACGCCCGCCGTCCCCCACACACACACACAAGCTACTGCATCAAAGTAACTAGTACTTATGATTAACAAGGCATTCGTTTTGTGGCATTAGCGTTATATAGTTAGTGTTACACGGACAATAACATCAGCATATTATTATTACCCATAGCAGCAAGGCATTACTCCGAGTCCGTTCATTAGCTACCGGGAGATGCAAGACCAACGTTACTGGTGAAAATGTGATTTGCGTTGGAATACTCCTTTGTCAACTTGCTGTACTTTGCTTGCAGGTCTGCAGCCATTATTGCTGCATTATTAATAGCCCCAACTTTAGCCAAGGTAACGTTATGGCTAAACCTTTAACAATAGTTAACGCTAGCTTTCGGTTAGCTGTTCAATGCTATTAATAACACAACTCCCCGTCAACACCCTCTCTCGGGAAGATGGCATTTAAGAAAGTATCTGCTGTTAAAATGAAGTGTTACACGTTCAATAACAAGCATATTATTTACCCGAAGATAGCAGTAAACAAGGCATTACTCCGTTAGTCCGTTCATAGCTCGGTTCCATTCCGTTGCTCATTCCGTACCCAACTACACATTCTGCAATCTGTTAATAAAGTTTTCAACCAGACAAATGTATAGAAAGGCTTTGTTTTATTATAACATTTGTTGCAGTAAAATCATTATGTCTCATTTGGTCATGCGTGGAGCGCCGGTCGGCGGGCGCCGGGCCGGGCAGCTAACGTAGCTACGTTAAGTGTGTTCTTCTGCTCTCGCAAACAGAACAATGGCGGCATGCCCGGAAGTAGAAAAATGTATAAACGCTTGCCGATTGGTGGTAAGGACAGCAGGAGGTGGGTGCTAGCGGTGTGGCGTAATTGGCCGAATCGACTGTCAATCAAAATGGTTCCATTGCATTGGTTGAAAGCTCTGGTTGAGAGAATAGTATCCCGCTGCAGGCCGCAAGAATGGTTCCATTGCATTGGTTGAAAGCTCTGGTTGAGAAAATAGTATCCCTCTGCAGGCCGCAAGACGATACTGGGAGAGAGATAGTGATACCATAAACATATTTCTTGATGTTTCCTTTTTTTAAGTAAGTAAAGAGGCCTACAAATACAAACATACACATACAAATATACAGTAGTTTCATTTAAAAAAATATATATATTAAAAAAAAAATATTAAAAAAAAAAAAAAAAAAAAATGTTTACAAATACTTATATACAAATATACAAATATCGGTATCGGTATCGGCCGATAGTGTTAGTTGAACAATCGGTATCGGTATCGGCGGCCTAGTGTAATGCTTCTTGGTAACAATAAGTTTGTGTACGCAATGTTGCTGAATAAAATAATTAAACCGTTAAGACCTGTCGAATTAGCAGTCAATGTGTATATTTTGTGTAGTGCCAGGTGGGCTCTCTTTATAATGGATATATTTTGTCTAGTACCGTGGTCTAGTGGTTTAAGGTTATTCCTTTCAAGCTGACGCCCGGGGTTCGAATCCCAGCGGGTCTAATATATATATTTTCTTTTTTATTATTTATAAAATGAAATTGCCCGCAACGATGTGCATAATACAATAGTAATAATATATAATAAGAATCCAACCAATAGAGCGACATTGTGCAATAAACAAGTAAACAAAGTAGGGCATATTTTACAGTAGGGCACTTTGAAACAACCAATCACGTTGCGCAATAGCACGAGCGATGCACAGTCAGGAAGTAATGTTACAGCTGAGTTCACTCATTCCGAACGGCGAAATGTAAAATGCTACCCAGGATTGTTGCGTTTCGTTATAAAAACTATGCGGTGATAAACAAAAAACGAATCGCAGTATGCAAAACGTGCGGTTCGAGGATCACAGATGTACTATGGTGACAGATAAGGGGGGGGACCCTGATGTAAACAAGACGAAAGTCTTTCTCTGGTCTGCAATGTACAGTGTTGTTTGTACAGTTGTACAGTGTCCCCCACCCACCCCTCCTACCCAACCCCCCCCCCCCCCACTCCTACCCAACCCCCCCCCCCACAAACAGTACTGTAATTGCAAATCTGGTATGTCATAAATGTATAGATGGAGCAGTACTGTCTATCTATCTGTATGTCATGTATGTCATATATGTTACGATGAATTGAAAATGGGGGACCCTGATGTAAACAAGACGAAAGTCTTTCTCTGGTCTGCATCCCCTTAACAATTGTATGTATTGAGCTGTACTGTACTGTAGGCCTACCCATTCTGCAATCTGTTAATAAAGTTTTCATTCATTCATTCATTCATTCCCTTAACAATTGTGTGTATTGAGCTGTACTGTATTGTACCCATTCTGCAATCTGTTAATACAGTTTTCAATTAATGTCAGACGTCCTCTCCATAAAAAAAATGATTGAATTGCTCAGAATTTTAAATTATGTCCCCAATAGGACATATTAATATTATTCCCCAGTATGACACAATAAACACAGAATGAATGCCCCCCCCCCCCCCCCCCCATAAAAACATACTGCCAAATTACTTCCACCCTCATCTCCAAAACAGTTGGCGTGAACAAATAATACTAGAGACAGAATGAGTTTTGCTTCTTTTTTTGGTTTTTCTTTTAATCAGTGAATTATATTCCCATCCATATCCCCAACTTTGTGATTTTTACATACTGATCAGACGGAGGCAGAATAGCCTGCACATACATCAATGCATCTCTTGTAAGATATGAATTGCGGCATACATTTTCCCAAACATGGTGCTGTTGGCGTCAAGCACAGGAGGTGAGGGGTGGATTGTCACCACCTGTTTAGCTAGGGCAGAGCGCATGTAGAGGGCATAGAAGAACCAGACGAGGCTGAAGATGCACAGGCCGATGGAGATGTTGATGAACACTTTGCCCATGTCAACCTTCTTCTTCTTCTCCTTGCGGTGCCGCTATATATATCAACAACAATCATTCACAAATAATAGACCGGAACAGGAATGGAAAGGAAACGTCAGTGACGTCACATACTGGATTTACTACATCGCCCTCTGTAGAACACAAATGAGCAAGGGCGCACATAATAATAATAATAATATATTTAACACCCCCACTCGAACTTAGCTTATTGTGGTACAAAACAAAATATATATATATATATATATATATATTCTCCCTCTTTGGCCTTCAATACAAAATAAACAACAACAACAACAACAAAAAAAACATATTGGCACATCCATGCTTTTCTTTCACTCTAACTAAGTGCCAAACAAATACTGAGCAAACTTCTTCAGTTGTAGCTTAGTGGCTGGTTTTGTCATCACATCAGCAATCATGTTGTCAGTAGGACAATATTCCAAACATATCCTCCCACTATTCACAGTTTCTCTTATGAAGTGATATTTTATATCAATATGTTTACATCTTTGCCTGTTTACAGGATTCCTGGCTAGTGCAATAGCTCCTTGGTTATCATCATAAACCTTGGTTTGTGCATACTGACATCCATCAATACCCTTGAGTAGCTGTTGCAAATACATACACTCCTGTATGGCTGATGCTAAGGCCATGTATCCTGCCTCGCAGGTAGAAAGTGCAACTGTTGGTTGTCTTCTACTCTTCCATGAAATGAGAGAGCTTCTCTCACTTAGACTGGCACTACGTCTGATGCCCAGTCAGCATCACTGTGGACTATTAGGCCTAGTTCACCTGTATCATTCTTTTTAAAACATAAGCCACGGTCTGTTGTACCCTTAAGATACCTGAACACATGTTTTACAGTGTTCCAATGCTCTTCACTTGGTTCAGAAAGATGCTGGGAAAGTTTACTGACTACAAAACTTAAATCTGGTCTAGTGCATGTATGAACAGGCTACTCTAAGGCAAGCCAATAGAATAGTCTCGAAAACAAGAGATCTAATGTACATTAAACTTGAAAATAGTCTGTCTCGTCTCTCCCTCCATCCCAACAGGGGGGTAGAGTGAATGAATGAATGAATGAATGAATGAATGAATGAATGACTTTATTTGACAATATAAAAAATAAACATGTGACAGAAGAGCACAGTCGGGATATACTGCCAAGGATGTAACACAAAAAAGCTCAGAGCTTATTTCCATTGTGGTCCTTGTAGGGGGGTGGGGGAATGTGATGCTTAACACATGCATCATACAAAACGTGACATCACAACACATCACATATACCATTTAACATTTATATACATACAGACTCATACAACATGCAAGGGTGCCTTAAGCTAAGTGTCTAGGTATAGTCCCTTTTGAGCCATGTCTTCAGGCTGGACTTGAATCTAACGGCACTGTCTATGGTTTTCAGTTCACTAGGCAGACTATTCCAATAGACAGCTGCTGAATATAAAAATGACTCCTTCCCCATACAGCTCCTGAATCTGACTGGCACAAAGTCAGTTGAGCTGCGCCTTGTTTGGTAAGCATGGGTGTCTCTGATTCTGTTGAAGTAATTGTTAAAGTACACTGGCACTACCCCATGCACTATTCTGTGAACTAGGCACATCCCTATCTGGTTTACTCTGTCTTCCACCTTAAGCCATCTCATGACCTCAAAGTGAGATGGGTCAAGGTGGGTTCGAGCAGGTAGCCTTAGTATTACCCTGATTAGCTTGTTTTGTGATGTCTGTAGTTTTATTTTCTGACTTTTGGGGGCACTGTTGTACCAGGAGCCACACGCATAGTCATAGTGACACTGTATGAGAGCTCCAGCAAGAATCTTCATCGCTGACTGATCTAAAAAATTAGAGATTCTGGCTAGGTATCTAGTCCTGTTATTTATCTTTGTAAGTGCTTGGTGAGCCATGCTTTCCCCTGATAAGCTGTTTTCCAGGACGCAACCGAGATATTTCACAGGTGTTTTGTCTGTGAGAACAGTATCTCCTATTCTAATGTTAAAACCTGGCGATTTTCTGAGCCTGACCTTTGACCCGAATAAAATTGACTCAGTCTTCCCCACGTGGAGGGACAGCTTGTTGTGGCCTAGCCAGTTGCTAACCTTCTCTAGTTCTGCACTCAATGTCTGCTCAACCACTTTTTTGTCTTTGTGAGACTAGCCTGTGTAGGTGTGACATTGGATTGGCAACCCCCCCACACACCATTGAAATGCTAATTGTTGGGGGACCCTGATGTAAACAAGACGAAAGTATTTCTCAGGTCTGCACCCCCTTAACAATTGTATGTATTGAGCTGGACTGTACTGTACCCATTCTGCAATCTGTTAAAATTTGATATTACATTTACATTTAGTCATCTACCTATTGAAGCGTTGAGAGAAAAAGACAGCCAAGATTGTACTTTAAACTAAATTACTTTTATTTGCCTGTATTCTAAATTACATGCAATGCAAAGTAGAACTGTAATATGTACTTTCTCAGTCAGTGCTAAATGCAGTCCTCTTATGCAGCATCACTTTTCACATCAAAACAAAAGTAGAACTGTAATGTGGACTCAGTCAGTCACACTTATTTAACATGATCAAATAATTATTATAATATTTTTTACTTCACTTTGAAATATTATAGTGAAATATTTTGCAATGTTGTCGCATTTATCTTGTTGAAATCCTCCAACAGGCTCTTTTTTGTAAGTTGACTGGTTTGCACACCAATAATACAGTGCAATAATAGAATAGTAGAATAGATAGTAAAATTATGCAATAGAATGGCCAGAGTAAAATAGTGCTACAGTACAATCAACAGCGGGGTGTATTAGAAGGCTATGGTGAAGAGGTACGTTTTTAGCTTATTTCTGAAAATATTAAGAGATCTAGCTTCCCTAATGTCCATAGTGTGTTCCATAACTTTGGTGCATAGTTAGCAAAGGCTGCATCACTGATTTTCTTTAGACTGTGACTCGGAACCTTCAATAGTAGATGATCGCAATGTTTATACTTTGTATATAAGGAGGAGGACCTTGAAATCAATTCTAAATGTTACCGATGATTACTGATGTAAACAGGGGGATCCTGATGTAAACAAGATGAAAGTCTTTCTCTGGTTTGCATCCCCTTAACAATTGTATGTATAATTGTATGTAATTGTATGTATAACATCTGCCAAATTTTTTTATAGTTTTTGATTCGCAGCGGGATCCGGAAGCGCCACTGAACCGTGAGTCGAATCAGTGAATCGGTTCATTGCCGTGAGCGTGTATCGAATCGCTCACTCACTGAAATGATCCGTTGGGCACATCACTGACTGTTGCCTTTGACACACCTCTGATGTGGGAGATGAGGTCAAAGGACATGTCGTGACGCAGTTTGACAAGGGTGATAAATAGCTGATCTATGGGTGAGATTATGGTGCTCCTTGTCTTCTCTGTGTGCAAGAAAGAAAACAAGTGCTGAAGCACTGGCCAGGTAACACCTGTCATCATCTTGCATTTGGTGTCGTTGCTGTCCACAGATGAAGCGGTCAAGGAGCTTGACTCTCTGTTGGTCACCATCCTCCTTGGCTGCATCACTCTCCTTTTTTCACGCCGCTCATGGCGACTGATGTTTGTTGACGTAGATGGTGTAGACTGTGATGTTGAAGGGAATACAGATGGTATGTAGTCTGGGTGTGTTTGCTCATTGACCTTTGCTCCTGAATGAATGAATGAAAACGTTATTAACAGATTGCAGAATGGGTACAATACAGTACGGCTCAATACACACAATTGTTAAGGGGATGCAGACCAGAGAAAGACTTTCGTCTTGTTTACATCAGGGTCCCCCATGCGAGTTCTCTCTCTCTCTCTTGGATCAAATAACAAACTCAGCAAGGCCAACGGCTTCTCTGTTACAGTGGGTGACAATATTTTCACAAGGAAAGATGAAATTACCTACCTGGGTTCCATCCTAGAGGCAAATCTTTCCTGTGACAAAATGGCAACCAATGTAATAAAAAAAAGTCAACCAACGAACAAGATTCTTGTACCGGATCTCCTCTCTGGTAAACAAGAATACCCTGAAGACTCTGGCAGGAGCACTCATTCAAGGGTACTACGACTATGCTTGCACCTCATGGTACCAAAGCACCTCAAAAGCGCTAAAAACTAAATTACAAACATCACAAAACAAACTGGTCAGACTACTGCTTGACCTTACTCCTAGAACCCACCTCACCCCTGCCCACTTTGACTACCTAGGATGGCTTAGAGTAGACGACAGAGTACAGCAACTTGCAATGGGCCTGGTCTACAAGATACTGTACACTACACCACTAAGATACCCATGTACATGTCGAAATACTTCCCAAAGGTCAGTGAATACCACGACCACAACACCAGAGGGAGTTCCACAAATCATGTTCAACCCAGATTCGGCTCAAACAAGGGACTAAACACGTTTCGCAATTATTAAAATGATAATATTTTTATTAATATTAATTAGGCTACTGCTGGCCATTCATCAAGCGAGACATTGCTGATTGTTTATGTATTTTATAAGACAAGACTACAGCAGCCGTGTATCTTGGATGTAATGATTGATTGATTGATTGATTGATTGATTGATTGATTGATTGAAAGAAAATTAACAGATTGCAGAATGGGTACAATACAGTACAGCTCAATAAACACAATTGTTAAAGGGATGCAGACCAGAGAAAGACTTTCGTCTTGTTTACATCAGGGTCCCCCATTTTCAATTCATCATAACATGACATACATGACATACAGATACAGTACTGCTACATCTATACATTTATGACATACCAGATTTACAAATACAGTACTGTTTGTGATACAAAAAGAGTCTAAAAAAGAGAGTATATGATAACGTTAGCACACTGTCGATGGCTCATTGATTTAACTGTAGCTACTGTACAGTAGCAAGCCAAGTTACTATGGGGGACCCTGATGTAAACAAGACGAAAGTCTTTCTCTGGTCTGCATCCCCTTAACAATTGTGTATATTGAGCTGTACTGTATTGTACCCATTCTGCAATCTGTTAAATAAAGTTTTCATTCATTCGTTCATTCACTTACCGATCTTTGTGCACCTTCTTAGTTCAAGTGTCGAACGAAGTTGGACGTTGCATGATTGCATCTCCATCTGTGATCCTCGAACCGCACGTTTTGCATACTGCGATTCGTTTTTTGTTTATCACTGCATAGTTTTTATAACGAAACGCAACAATCCTGGGTAGCATTTTACATTTCGCCGTTCGGAATGAGTGAACTCAGCTCTAACATTACTTCCTGACTATGCATCGCTCGTGCTATCGCGCAACGTGATTGGTTGTTTCAAAGTGCCCTACTGTAAAATATGCCCTACTTTGTTTACTTGTTTATTGCACAATGTCGCTCTATTGGTTGGATTCTTATTATATATTATTACTATTGTATTATGCACATCGTTGCGGGCAATTTCATTTTATAAATAAAAAAATATATATATATATTAGACCCGCTGGGATCCAAACCCCGGGCGTCAGCTTGAAAGGAATGGGGATTAACCACTAGACCACGGTACTAGACAAAAAATATCCATTATATATCCCTTATATGAACCTCCACTAGCAATCGACAGGTTTTAACTGGTTAATTATTTTATTCAGCAACATTGCTTTAGACATATGGTATGGTATTTATTTTAGACAACAAAACATATACAGATCGTTATACAGTATACTGTGTAGGACGTTGTAGCGTCCGTCTAATGACTTTGCGCCTCCTGGCGGCATAAAATAGAACAGCAGCCTGGGTTCCTAATTCATTTCATCGACGTGATATAACCGTGCGCACGTCGCGGCAAAGCGCCCAGGAATACTAAAAGCTTCATCTGTACCGTTGTATTCGTTCGGTACACTACACAGCCGTTCGGTACAGTACGGTACACACTGAAATGGTTCGGTTCGGTACAGATACGTGTCATGGTCCCAGCCAGGGATCATGCCCGAACAATATGAACAGTGGTTTTCTGCCACCCTCTGGTGGCCAAACGCAGCAACTCCAGATATTGGACCTTATCACAATACTATCCACCTGCAGAACCACGTCTCCAGCAGGCTGAGGATACTGCAGGCTGAGGACACTGCAGGCTGAGGACGCTCGCTTCCATTGGCTGATTTGGGTCACGTGACCGTCCCACCCAATGGCTGAATTGGAGTGTTGCACTGCGGGCATTGGCTGATTTGGGTCACGTTGCACTGCGGGATTGATTGATTGATTGATTGAAAACTTTATTAACAGATTGCAGAATGGGTACACGTGACCGCCACAGGCCCTGATTGATTGATTGAAAACTTTATTAACAGATTGTAGAATGGGTACAGTGACCGATTGATTGATTGATTGTTTGATTGATTGATTGATTGATTGATTGATTGATTGAAAACTTTATTAACAGATTGCAGAATGGGTACAGTGACGTCACAGGCCCGGATTGATTGATTGATTTATTGATTGATTGAAAACTTTATTAACAGATTGCAGAATGGGTACAGTGACGTCACAGGCCCGGAATGATTGATTGAAAACTTTATTAACAGATTGCAGAATGGGTACAGTGACGTCACAGGCCCGGAATGATTGATTGAAAACTTTATTAACAGATTGCAGAATGGGTACAGTAGACGTCACAGGCCCGGATTGATTGAAAACTTTATTAACAGATTGCAGAATGGGTACAGTGACGTCACAGGCCCGGAATGATTGATTGAAAACTTTATTAACAGATTGCAGAATGGGTACAGTAGACGTCACAGGCCCGGATTGATTGAAAACTTTATTAACAGATTGCAGAATGGGTACAGTGACGTCACAGGCCCGGAATGATTGATTGAAAACTTTATTAACAGATTGCAGAATGCAGTACAGCTCAATACACACTATTGTTAAGGGGATGCAGACCATGCAGTACTGTTACATTTGTGACATACAGTAAATATATACAAGGGGGAGGGAACTGTACATTTACCTCTACCACCTGAGACAGTTAAGGAAGTATGTATGTATATACACTCTTTTTCTGGACACTTTTTGTAGCACAAACAGTACTGTATTTGCAAATCTGGTATGTCATAAATGTATAGATGTAGCAGTACTGTCTATCTGTATGTCGTGTATGTCATATATGAAATACTTTCGTCTTGTTTACAGGGTCCCCCATTTTCAATTCATTCATCAGTCTTTCTCAGGTCTGCATCCTCTTAACAATTGTATGTATTGAGCTGTACTGTACTGTACCCATTCTGCAATCTGTTAATAAACTTTTCAATCAATCAATCAATCAATCAATCAATCAATCAATCAATCAATCAATCTTGTACGAGGTGTTGCACCGCCACTCGGGACAATAAAACGGACCGGTCGCGAAGTCACTCCAGAAACTTGCCGAAACGATGCTTGCACTTCAACGTGATCGGGTCCCGATATGCATAACTACACAAAGGACAAGCCGCAGGGGTGTCCAAAGATGCCCCCATTTTGTCTACGTCTGTTCAGTGTTTATTATTATTATTTTTTGGTTCCTTTCCGCCGCTCCAAATCACGTGACCCAAATCAGCCAATGCCCGCAGTGCAACACTCCAATTCAGCCATTGGGTGGGACGGTCACGTGACCCAAATCAGCCAATGGAAGCGAGCGTCCTCAGCCTGCAGTGTCCTCAGCCTGCAGTGTCCTCAGCCTGCTGGAGACGTGGTTCTGCAGGTGGAAGCATCTCCCTTATCAGGCCTTTAATCCTAGGTCTGCTGGATAATATTAATGCTGTGTTTTCTCTGTTAATGTTGTGTGGTGCGTTTTAGCTTGTGTTTAAAAGGTTTTATCTTTTCATATGTTTCCTTTAAAGGTTCATCTCTTTTACATATGTTTTCTTTAAGTGTTAATACTTTACATGTGTTTCCTTTAAGGCTCATCCCTTTACACATGTTTTTAATAGTGTTAACATCTTTACATATGTTTCCTTTAAGGGTTGTTCTTTTACATATGTGTTCCTTTAACACATTAACTGCCACAGAGTTTGCCCGTCTCATACCACTCTCTGCCACCACTCTAAGAGAGATGGAGATGTTTAACTTCTTTGCAGGGCTATAACTTTTTAAATTGTATTGTTAAATTGACATTACTATGGCCCATTCAACATCGATTATCTATCGTTCAGGATGTAGGAACGTTATACTTTTTCATTCATAGATTCATACGAAAATACCGTCTAGAATATAAATATGTTTTTATCGTTTTCTGCAGTAATTCCTAGAACGTGAGTTATAGGCATAAACGCATATATAGATTATCAACTGCCATTTGTTGCCGATACACGCTATATTAAAAAATTCAACTGTACATGATCCTAAACGTTATGACTTATCATGCACGGATGAACAGGGGGGGGGTCGTTTATAATTCCGTGATCGTCAGTAAATGCTTTATGTAGTATGGGTGATATATTGATCAGAGCAGTTTGCATTAATAATAATAAACAAACACGCTGAAAATGACATCAGCGTCCTCTTACCGTTCGCCGATGAGACTGGAGGAAAAATATCCCACTTATTTTATGGCGACCTACTAGATCCATTTCCGGTTTGTATAATAATAATAAACGCCCAAATCATATCGATTATTGAGTTATGGCAGCGATCGATATACACAGATGTGTGTCTAGAGTCCCGCAACAATATGTGAGTGCCGGACGCATTTGCCAGATGCACAGAGATCTCCAGAGATCCATTTCCGGTTGTAACTCGCCGATCATCCACCAGGCGGCAGTATTGAAGCGTTGCAGAGTTGTGCAGGCTCCCACTATATCAGCCGAGGCTGGGTGAGGGAATTCTGAATACCATGGCGAAAAAATTAAATATGATCTCAATAACGTCGTACGCCGCGGAATGGCAGAATTTGCATGACCTTGAAATACGTTGTACGACGTCATTGGCGCCAGATGTGTTAAGATATTCCCCTTACACATGTGAGTTTTCTTTTACTAAATACCTTGTGTCACCTGTCTTGGCCATGCCTGGCCTATACCAGCTGGCACTCATTAGTAATTATTAATCACGGGCACTATTTAGACATGCCCGTTCCTCACATACATTGTCGCACCATTCTGTGAGGGATTCGGTGTGGGATAGGAGAGGAGACCCGAAGTGCAGGACACGAGCAGAGAGAGAAGATGCTGAGATGACGGGATGAAGTGAACAGGCTTTTACTGAGCAGTTTGCAAGCAACAATGATCACAAATCAAAACGGTTACTGTTACAAAGGATCAGATTAAACCAAATATATATATTTATTTATTGATATATATTGCATAGTATTTGTATATCGTTTGATATCCCTTGTATATTCCTTGTACATATACACGGAATATCCCTTTAGTCCAGCCCATAATATTCCATTCTCCTATTGGACAGTGGTCCACCGGCGCCAGGGACCGGCCCCCGGAGCCAAGTTCAAAGTCACCGACACGACATGTCTGTACTTGCCCCGGCCCTGCCTAGGGATACGGCGACAGAAATGAGAGTGGCACTATTTGTTCACCGTGCGTATAAATACGGCGCAGGTGAATGTAGAAGCCCCTTAGCCCCTTACCTCCGTACCCTTCGTCCATTTAGTATGTTACCGATAAGTTGAAGCCTCACCCACGATACAACGTGCGGTGAAGTATGGCCTGTTTGGCCTCAGAATAGAGCATCGAGGCCGCGTGCGAATTAGTAACTGAATTGTCAGAGTTTGGCGCTATACCGTCGAGTGCGACATATTTCTATTGAGTCTTTAATAGTCTATTCGTGTATAGTGTATCGTGCGGTTAGAATTCTATAGTGACCAGCATCTCCAACGCTTTCTCGTATTAGCTAGAGTTCTTATCCAGGCTGGGCCGACCGCATGGCGCTTTCACCCGAGGAGACCTAGGCGAGAACCGTGTGGACATGTACACTGGATTAATCTACCCGACGACTACATAGCCCTTTGCGGCTGGAATATATTTGCTTTGGTCCTATGATTTATGGAGCGGATAATCGCCGACGCCTGCACGTGTTGGATTTACCCCGAGAGGAGTCAAGTCGAGTCGGCGCTCAGAGAGCCTGAGGCCGCCTAGCTTTCTTCACTGTAGAGCTACAGTCTACAAGAGAACCAAGCTGTATTCGTCTGTGGATCAAGAGACTACTGCACCGGCTTCTGTACCTGAAGTCTCCCTAGTCATCGTTGACCAGACGTCCTACTACCGACAGATCTTCTACCCCCTTGCTGGCTTACAACCAGTGGGAACCCCTTCCAGTATCTCCCGCTATTACTAGTGTACCATAGATATAATTCCCTAAGATTCAGGTTGTATAATTACCTCCTGTGTAACCAGAGAATGGACATTCGTTATTGATTTGCCTACGCATACTCCTTTGCCTTACAAGTGCATTCAAAGAATAATGTAAAGTATCCTATGTACCTTTTGCTCCATTAAATACTTGATTAATACCTTTGACTGGAACCGATTTCATTGTGGGAAGTGTTCATCATATTCATATATCGTGTACTGTATGGCCAGTAATTAAAGTACATAAAGCGGTAGTGGTTTAATGATACCATACTTATCAATACAGTCAGGGAATTGTACCCCTCAGTTACAATTGGTCCTTCGAGCCGGATAATAACTAGTGTAATATTAATATAGTGGTATTAATATTGAAATGGCCTATGATGAACACTCCACAAAACGGTCCTCCTAAAGTAGATCGCCCGCAGCGTAGACGGCAGCCACCTCAGTACTTAGAGGATTACGTTGCCAGTATACTACCTAGCCTTCTACAGACGGTAAACGCGGAAAAAGTAGAAAGTAAAATTATGTCCGACCCTAACAACCAGGCTACCCCGCCAACAGAGGCCCTAGTGGGTTCTAATGTAACTGACCAAGCTCACGGTAGGGACCAGGAGGGAACTGACACGACTTTACCCCCCGCCAAGACCGAAGAAGTAGTCCCCGGAGAGCTCCAGGAGAAAGACAACCCTCCAGAGATGGAACTCTGCCCGGTACAAGAAGAGGAGAGCGCCCAGGAGATAGAGCTCCAGGACTCCCCGCAGGAGAACGCATCTCCAACGAGTACTGCCAGGAGCGGAACACCTCAACCAGCGTCTTCCCCCAGCGAGGCGGACAAGATGCTGGCACAGGCGTTCCTCGCCAGCCTAGCAGCCTCAACAGAGCGCGATCGACTCCAAGCACAGACGCTTAGTGAGCGCGAACATTCTTCCATGGAAAGAGAACGCCTCCAAGCGCAGCAACGGAGCGACGAAGATCGTATACGTCTAGAGATTAGACGCCTTCAGACGGAAGAGAATATGGTAAGAGACCACGCCGAAGCCCAGCGCGCCGCCGCCGAAGCCCAGCGCGCCGCTGCCGGTGCCCAAAGAGAAGCAGAGCGCGACATCGCTCTCACCAACCGCGAAGCAGAGCGCGACATCGCTCTCACCAAGCGCGAAGCCGAGCGCGACCGATTACAAGCACAGATAATGGAGCAGCTGATCGCCAGGGCGACACCCCCTCCCTCCGCACGGGGTTCCAGGGCCTCGTCAAGACACGGGTCAAGGGCACCCTCCCCTACCCGATCAAACGACCCTGAGCCCGACCACCAGAGAGAGCCTATACCCCCCTCCGAACTCCTTCCCCGACCGGTCCCAGTGAGACCCAGCTACAAGGAAGGAACGGTATACACCGCGGAGAGGCTAAATAGACGACTACAGGATCTAGAGGACCTGACAGAGGAAGAAGAAGAGGGAGAGGAGGAGAGTCAAGCCCGACAGCAGCACAGTACTCCACAGGACCAGGAGGTCCAGTACAGCCCAGGCTCTACCCCCACGGCTCTGCGCTACAGACCCCCGACTCAATTCACGGGTGAGATTGACGCACGACCAGTCCCGAGGAATAGCACCTGGATACGCGGGCCATGGTACCCTGCCGGTACCAGCCCACCGAGAGGCGTAAGAGGAGACTCGCCTAGGAGGCCTCTCTTCCAACGCTCACCGATGTGCCAGCCATCTACGGCATCATACATTGGCACACCGACGTTTCCAGACTTCACCCATGAGAACAGAGCACAGTACACGGAGCTACGGATGTGCTTAGAGACAATGATGGCTGATGTAGCTGATGAACGCCACAAGTATGCTATCCTATTGAAGCACCTCAAGGTGCCCCGAGCGCACAATATAGCGCTGGCCTATGCCACCTCTACTACCCCATACACAGCGGCTCTAGCAGCACTCGACCAAAGATATGGACGCATATGGGACTACGTAATACAAGAGATAAGGCATATTGACCGCCTACCCCCAGCAACAGACAATCGCTCACTAGACGACCTGTCTATCAAGGTACAATCCCTGGTAGGGATGCTGGGGGCGCAACGAGAAAAGGGTATGCACGAACTATACGCAAACTCTAATGTCGAGAGGATTTTAGAGCTTCCGCCCGCCCGACAAGAGCGCTTCAGGCGGCAAAGAGACCACCGTGATCCTAACGGTCCCGAGCCATCCCTCCTAGACCTAGCCGACTTCCTGGCGAGAGAAGTCAGCAGCCTGCGATTGGATACGTTCGTGCGGAGCACACCAAGCTCCAGAGAGGGACCTAGGAGAGCAAATGATGGCCGAAGATTGGTGACTGTCATGCACCAATCAGAACCAGTACCAAGCAGCAAGAACCACAGTACCCCCTCGATGAAAGAGAAGTGGAAGATGGTGTGCCCGTACTGCGAGAAAGAACACTGGTTGTCACAATGTGACACATTCAAGAAGATGACCGCCGACGAAGTGGGTCAATGGATAAAGTCCAACCGACGCTGTTACCGATGTGCGCGCAGTCACATGGCAGCCGAGTGCCGCTTAAAGAAGAGGTGTAGTAGGTGTGACGGAGCCCACCTAGATGTCCTACACGACAGTAACAGAAGAAAGCCCGCACCCTCAAGCAGCACAAAGGCAAGTGTTATGTACATTGACCCCGCCAGCAGCGGGGGCGCCCGAGTGCTCTTAAAGGTGGTCCGCGTAACACTGAGTTACCAAGACAAGGTCATGGACACTTACGCCGTCCTTGACGACGGGTCAGAGAAGACCCTTCTCCTCGCATCCGCTGCGGCCCAGCTGGGGCTGCGGGGGAGCGAAAACCAGATGACAATTCGGACAATAAGAAGAGATCTAAAGACGATAAAGGGCGAGAATGTCTCCTTCACTATCGCAGCAAGCGGGCAGCCAGAGAGACGGTATAGGATTACTAATGCTTTCACCAGCCAAGAAATAGGCCTGTCGCAGTACACCTACCCCATCGCCAAGCTGATGGATAAATATGTGCACCTGCGTCAACTACCTATCCCGCTCATAGACGGTGCCACCCCGACCCTGCTGATAGGCTCCGACCATGCAGACCTCATAGTCCCGATAGACCGGGTCCACACAGGGCCCAGAGGCTGTCCTGCAGCAGTCGAGACCCGCCTAGGAGGACATTACAAGGCCCCCTCGCTAAGTCTCTTAACCGAACAGCAGCCACTAGCTGCCTCCACTCCAGAGTGACAGAAGAAGACACCACCCTCCTACAGCATGTCGAGAGGCTATGGACACTAGAGACAATGCCCTTTAAGAACGAAAAGAAAGACATTCGTTCCAAGGAAGACATTTACGCCATAGCACTCCTCGAGCAAGGGACAAAGAGAGTCAAAGTCAACGGAGTGATGAGATACGCAACTCCACTCCTGAGGCGAGAGGGTATGCCCACCTTCCACGCCCCAAAAGAAGCGACGGAGCGGTATCTATTGAACACAGAGCGGCGCCTAGCCAGAGACCCCGCTCAAGAGACTGTGTACCGCGCTGAGATTAACAAGCGAATCACAGCGGGACACATAAAGAAAACTGACTGGCGACGCCGTGCGCTGCTCCGCGCCTCCCTGATCAAAGACGGCTTTGATCTCCGGCAGCGGGCCAGCAGCGACCCCCCAGTATTGCGCAGCCTCAACCCAGAGGACAAGCCCCTGCTGCGGTTCCTATGGAGAGAGAGGATCGGGGATGAGCAACCAGCCATCTATCAATGGGAAGTCCTCCCTTTCGGAACCACATGCAGCCCATGCTGTGCTACGTTTGCACTGCAAAAACACGTCGCAGAGGACCCAGCAGCTGATGAAGAGGTCCTAAAAAGTGTAGAAAATAGTTTCTACGTGGACAACTGTCTGGAAAGCGTCTCGACGCCAGAAGAAGCCGAGGCCCTTCTACTCAAGCTCTGCGCCTCCCTGATCAAAGGCGGCTTTGATCTCAGGCAGTGGGCCAGCAGCGACCCGCAAGTATTGCGCAGCCTCTCCCCCGAGGACAAGGCAGCAAGCAGCGAGACCTGGATGGCGACCATCCCAGGAGAAGCCCAAGAAATGACATTAGGACTAGTCTGGCGCTTCAAAACAGACTCGCTCCATTATAAACACACACCCCTGACCAAGGAGCAGGGAAGGTCGACTGCACTACCGACCACCAGACGGAGTGTATACAGAACACTCGCCAGACAATATGACCCGTTGGGATGTATTCTACCTTACACCACCAGGGCAAAGATGATTGTAAGAGCGTTATGGGACAAGGACCAGGGCTGGGACGACCCCATACCCGAACACCTTGCATCCACATGGAGAGAGTGGGAGACGGAACTCAGCTCACTCCCAGGTGTTAACATACACTGCAGCTACTTCCCACCCACAGTGAGGCCGGAGACGTGCCAGATGGACCTGCACGTCTTCAGCGACGCCTCCGAAGTAGCCTACGGCTCGGTGGCCTACTTGCGTGCCCGAGAGGAGGGAGGAGAAATACATACTGCTTTCATCCTGGCTCGCTCAAGAATAGCCCCACGAAAGCAACAATCTATCCCGCGTCTAGAGCTCTGCGCAGCCCTAGCAGGAGCGCACCTCGCCACGTTAATCCAACGTGAACTCACCATTCCGGTGCAAAGAACAATCTTGTGGTCAGACTCCACGACAGTACTCACATGGATCCGGTCTGATTCGTGCAGATACAAGGTCTTCGTGGGGGTCAGAGTCACAGAGATTCAAGATTTAACAGAAGTAGCAAGCTGGAGGTATGTGGACACAAAACACAACCCAGCTGACGTCATCACCCGGGGAATGTCCCTGGATGACCTCACCCGTCACAACCCATACAGTGACGGACCAGAGTTTCTCAAGCTCCCGGAAGAAGAGTGGCCTACACCCACCCCACGGGAGGCGAGTAAAGAGGAGGCCGAAAACAAGAAATCTGTGTTCTGTGGATTGAACACACTCGTCTCCACAGACCCCGACATAGACGATTGCCTCACCTTAGAGAGTGCGCAGCTAAAGACATTCCTGTGGCACCACCCAGAGGTTCAGCTCACTACTGACATTTCAGCAGCTGACTACGAAGAAGCAGAACTTCTTCTACTACAACGAGCCCAGAGAGACTCGTTCCCCGATGAGCTAGACTGTCTACAGGGAGCAAAGCCAGTCCCATCAGACAGCAGACTGCTCCACCTAGCACCCGAGAGCGACGCCCATTGTCTCATCAGAGTGGGTGGTCGTCTGCGGAGAGCCCCAGACTTACCGGATGACGTCAAGTACCCGATAGTCTTGAACAGCCGACACAAGGTCACAGAGCTGATCATAAAGAAATACGACGAGGATGTGCACCACGCAGGGGCAGAGAGTCTTCGCGGAGATCAGACGTCGTTATTGGATACTGCAAGGGAGAGAAGCAGTGCGGCGCTTCCAGCGAACCTGTCTAGACTGTCGTAAGTGGCGAGCGCAGCCCAGTATACCCCGGATGGCTGACCTACCTCCCTGTCGCCTCCGACTCGGCGACAAGCCTTTTCACTCCACCGGTATGGACTGTTTCGGCCCGCTGTATATAAAGAAAGGAAGAGGAACCGAGAAGCGGTGGGGTATTGTATTCAAATGCATGACCACCCGAGCGATACATATAGAACTCCTTCCAACCATGAGCACAGACTCATTCCTTATGGCCTTCCGAAGATTCACATCGCGGAAAGGCAAACCGTCTATATTGTTGTCTGATCACGGGACAAACTTCAAAGGCGGAGAAAGAGAGCTGAGAGAGAGCTTCCAAGCTATGGGCCCAGAACTTAAGACCCACCTCGGTCCATCCCAGATTGACTTCCAGTTTAATCCCCCGAACGCACCTCACTTCGGTGGAACTTGGGAACGAGAAGTACGTTCAATAAAGACAGCCCTGTACGCCATGCTTGGGGCCCAGACCGTGGCGGAAGAAGTCCTAATGACAGTCCTCACGGAGATCGAGGGAGTATTGAACTCAAAGCCCCTCGGTTACGTCTCAAGTGATGTAGCAGATGTCGACCCAGTCACCCCCAACACACTCTTGATGGGGCGGCTGGACCCCGCGCTACCCCAGACAATGTACAGGCCTGAAGAAGCGAACGGCCGAAGAATGTGGAGGTACAGTCAAGTATTGGCTGACAAGTTTTGGAACAGCTTCCTACTCCACTACCTACCGTCTCTACAGACCCGCCAGAAATGGGTAAAAGAGAGAGACAATTTGACAGAAGGAACAGTCGTCATGATTATCGACCAGTCACTACCCCGAGCTATGTGGCCGGCTGGCCGCGTAAGCAAAGTGATCACCGGTGCCGACGGAAAGGTCCGAGCAGCTGAAGTGCTCGTCCAAGGGCGGACCTACACCCGACCCGTGGCGAGGCTAATAGAACTGCCAAGGCTCCCCGATACTATCGATGACGACCATGACCCCATGACTTTGTGAACTGACTGACCCTCACAGCAGACATTGAGTAGTGGACAGTGCGGTTAATCTGTCTCTGCTTAGCTAATTAGGTGGGACTAATTAGGGGGCGGCTGTTACAAAGGATCAGATTAAACCGAATATATATATTTATTTATTGATATATATTGCATAGTATTTGTATATCGTTTGATATCCCTTGTATATTCCTTGTACATATACACGGAATATCCTTTTAGTCCAGCCCATAATATTCCATTCTCCTATTGGACAGTGGTCCACCGGCGCCAGGGACCGGCCCCCGGAGCCAAGTTCAAAGTCACCGACACGACATGTCTGTACTTGCCCCGGCCCTGCCTAGGGATACGGCGACAGAAATGAGAGTGGCACTATTTGTTCACCGTGCGTATAAATACGGCGCAGGTGAATGTAGAAGCCCCTTAGCCCCTTACCTCCGTACCCTTCGTCCATTTAGTATGTTACCGATAAGTTGAAGCCTCACCCACGATACAACGTGCGGTGAAGTATGGCCTGTTTGGCCTCAGAATAGAGCATCGAGACCGCGTGCGAATTAGTAACTGAATTGTCAGAGTTTGGCGCTATACCGTCGAGTGCGACATATTTCTATTGAGTCTTTAATAGTCTATTTGTGTATAGTGTATCGTGCGGTTAGAATTCTATAGTGACCAGCATCTCCAACGCTTTCTCGTATTAGCTAGAGTTCTTATCCAGGCTGGGCCGACCGCATGGCGCTTTCACCCGAGGAGACCTAGGCGAGAACCGTGTGGACATGTACACTGGATTAATCTACCCGACGACTACATAGCCCTTTGCGGCTGGAATATATTTGCTTTGGTCCTATGATTTATGGAGCGGATAATCGCCGACGCCTGCACGTGTTGGATTTACCCCGAGAGGAGTCAAGTCGAGTCGGCGCTCAGAGAGCCTGAGGCCGCCTAGCTTTCTTCACTGTAGAGCTACAGTCTACAAGAGAACCAAGCTGTATTCGTCTGTGGATCAAGAGACTACTGCACCGGCTTCTGTACCTGAAGTCTCCCTAGTCATCGTTGACCAGACGTCCTACTACCGACAGATCTTCTACCCCCTTGCTGGCTTACAACCAGTGGGAACCCCTTCCAGTATCTCCCGCTATTACTAGTGTACCATAGATATAATTCCCTAAGATTCAGGTTGTATAATTACCTCCTGCGTAACCAGAGAATGGACATTCGTTATTGATTTGCCTACGCATACTCCTTTGCCTTACAAGTGCATTCAAAGAATAATGTAAAGTATCCTATGTACCTTTTGCTCCATTAAATACTTGATTAATACCTTTGACTGGAACCGATTTCATTGTGGGAAGTGTTCATCATATTCATATATCGTGTACTGTATGGCCAGTAATTAAAGTACATAAAGCGGTAGTGGTTTAATGATACCATACTTATCAATACAGTCAGGGAATTGTACCCCTCAGTTACAGTTACTAAACAAAAGCGAACTGCAAAACCCGAAAACAATACTCAGCAATGCTGGAAAAATAAGGACTAAGAGAGGAACGGACTCATAGGGAATACTGGTGACAAGGTGAGTACGACCGAACCCAACTGTGGTAACAATGACAATGACAGCAAAACAAATCAATGGTGCGACAATGACTGTGAGAAACGGGCATGTCTAAATAGTGCCTGTGATTAATAATTACTAATGAGTGCCAGCTGGTATAGTATTTAGTAAAAGAAAACTCACATCATAAATAAAAGCATGTGTAAGGGGAATATCTTAAAGGAACACATATGTAAAAAAGAAAAACCCTTAAAGGAAACATATGTAAAGATGTTAACACTATTAAAAACATGTGTAAAGGGATGAGCCTTAAAGAAAACACATGCAAAGTATTAACACTTAAAGAAAACATGTGTAAAAGAGATGAACCTTTAAAGGAAACATATGAAAAGATAAAACCTTTTAAACACAAGCTAAAACACACCACACAACATGAACATAGTTCATATTGTTCGGGCATGATCCCTGGCTGGGACCATGACAATACTTGTACCTTTACACCCCTAATTAGTGGTACACATACACATCTAGAGGTGTAAAGATAGTCGAGCCTGCCACAGGCCACCTAAGTGGCCTTCGAAGGGGCCCTCCATCGCAGAGGACACAGGGCAGATGGTGCAAATGGCGTACCAGCTTATTGAAGAGGGTTGGTAAGATAATGCAAGCCAGAGCAGATGGAAGTAGCTGTCATGATTGAGGCTCTCTCTCCTACAGTATGCTACACATTTACCAGCTGTCCTGTTCCTGTAGGGAAGGTCCGGCAGATGTCCAGGCAGCAACACGGCTTCTGTTTACATTCACCCCTGAGAAGAAGAATTCAAACAGAATTAGAAAAAAGCACAAGAAATCTCCATGCGTGAGAGAGCTGGTTTATGGACTCAAAACACATAAACATAAATGCTGACCTGACTTTGTCCACAGCGAGCCGTGGCTGAAGTGGCGGGTACCAAGAGACCGTAAAGTACTGTTTATAGCCTGTATTTACTACCTTGTGAATGCCAGGTGATGATATTTATTGGTAATGTTTTTACTGAGGAAAACGTAACTGTCCCCCATGCTCTCCTTTCTCTATTTCTGTCTCTCTCCACTCTCTCTCTTCCTAACTGCAGATACCACATAATGATGACCGTCATTTGAATTTAAATCTAGCATCTCTTCTTGCCAGCTCCTCTCCCTTGTCAAGGGGAGGGAATCGCTTTAAATCCAATTAACATTCACAAAAAACATGGCCAAAAGGGGTATCACTGAGCCATACTGGATGGCAACAACAAAATAAACAAATGAATAAATAACTAAATAAACAATGCGACATGTAAACAAAGGCAACGGAAGAAGGGGTTTGTGGGTAATGAGGTAGTGGGGGAGACACGGGGGGGGGTAGAGCTCTAGGACCTAGAGTCTAGGTGAGTCAGCGGCAGCAGCAGCTCTCCCTCTCTCTGGACAGATGTTTCCCAGAGATTAATATTCTCCCTCAAAGAGTATTCATCTGGGTTACATCCCCGCCCTCACTTGGTGATTTCATGCCTCCTGAGCCGCCAGAAAGGACCTCTCTCCTGTCACAGATTTTAATAAATGATACTGACAAACCGGAATGCTGGGGCTCGCCGGACGGAGCAGGCCCGTAGGGGGGCGGGGCAAGGCGGGGATAAATTTAGCCTCGCAGAGTGGCGGAAGGTTGATCAGACTGTTTACGGCCGCCCCGCGCCATTTATGGGTTTTTCCATTTATGTCATGAATTTTTAAAGTGCGAAAATCTTTCCTCTTAATGTCTCTGCCGGGGCTATCATAACTCACCCGTGCCCGGCCGCCTGGCTGTTGTTTCTGTACATGGCGGAACTCAACATATGTCCGCGGGGACTGTGCAAGCGAGCGGCACGACCTCACCGCCCAATCATTACCCCATTCACTGTGGTCCTAATTGATCACAGGTTTGATAGCTGGCAATGAATTATGGATCGCTGTTTCCGCTGCAGAGTATTGGCCGTGCGCAGGTGGAATTCTTTATACGTTTTCCTCAGCGCTTGAGTAATTAGAAACAGCGCTGTGATATTGATCTCCCTCAGGTGGAGTCATTTCCTGATCTGAGAATGCTTGATCAGATTTCAGACTCTTATATAGGTGTGTGTGTGTGTGTGTGTGTGTGTGTGTGTGTGTGTGTGCGTGCGTGCGTGCACATGTGTGTGTGTTGAAGCATGTCAAAGCTGAAACGAAACAGGGACCTAATCTCTGGACTATTGTCTCCTTAAGAGACCGGAGACTGCTGACCATGAGGTCTTAATAAGACAGCGTGGCTAATTAACCACCTCAAAGAAATTCTAACCTCAAACTTAACCTAACATAATAGGATATAGCCTGTACTCTACAGAAAGACATTCTTAGTCGACTAATAGTCATGGGACTTTGTCCTTAGTTGATTCAATCAATAAGATTGTGTTCCCCACATGCAATTGTAAACTACTAACAAGTCGGTTGCAGTCAACCAGCACCTGCTAACGAGTCTGACCCTTTAGCTCAGCTGGTTAGTGAGGCTGCCTGTGGATCCTATGGTCCCAGGTTGAAATCCGCTCGATTACACAATCATGCAGAAATACCTCTCTAAATGTAGTGCTTACCAGAGGTGCTCATCATTTTTAAGGAAAATAACCCATTCAGCATGAATATGAAATAAAACAATGGATGGATATTAATTCATATCAATTGATGAATGGACTAAGAGGGGGCAGCCTTGCTCTTCACTCACACCTTTGACCTACTGTAAGACCCTGACTCCCTCTTCTGAAGTACATCCATAGAGATGGGTAGAGTGAGCAGTATTCTGTTCCTCACTGCACACAACGCCACTCGAGTTATTCTGTCCTCGCAAGGCTAGACAGATAGCGAACAAAATCTCCAATAAAACCATGTTCTTGAAAAAGGTCAGGCTTTACTGATGGTCGTTTCTGTAAAACTGAAAAATACAATACAATGCATGTACAGTATCAATATATTGCACACATAGTGCAAGAAATGAGAATGACGATGTAAATAGTTCTATGTACAAAATGTAATATTACTTAATGTAATAACTAGGGGTGTAACGGTACGTGTATTCGTCCCGCAAATTTACGGTACAGGCGTCACGGTACAGTACACGCAGCCATACGAAGAATACGTCTCATATCACTAGGTGAAACTAGGGTTGCACATTTTACAAATCTATGCTCAATATCTTTACTTTACTTTACACTGGCTTACATTGATCTTTAACGTTGAATATTAAGCTTGTATTGCCAAATGTAGATGATGAATAAAACGTTGAAGCTTGTAAAGAAAGGCACGATCGATGAGAAGCGGACAGAACAAATTAACAACGCGCACTGAAACAGTTTCTCCCCTCCTCCCCTCCCGTTTACTAGTCTAGTACAGCCGAGGTGTCCCTAAAACAAAACAATGAATGAATTATATGTATATTGTAACACAGCAGGGTCATTACAATTTTACAGTTTTCTTTAGTTTTCTTGTTCGCCCAATAATGTTAACCAATGGAAAGACACACACACACACACACACACACACGCAAACACACACACTTCTTTCTCCCGCGGACTTTCTCTCACAGGCACAGCTGATAAAAAAAAAGAAGCACTACATACTTTTCTGGACTGATCATCTCCTCTCCAGTTGCTGCTACTGTGTTTAAATCCAAAATATTGATAAATCCTCTGCCATTGTTGTCTATCATCTGTTCTCTAGTCTTCTTCAGTCTCGGCTTCACGTTAAGTTAAATCCTCTCTACAAGTGAAACTGAAATTAAGTTGTTGCATAAGTTGTTATGGAGGCAGTAGGCAATTAATTTACTCAGTGGATGTCTGAACACAGAATGACACCAGTATCACTGACTACCACGGCAAGCCTATAGAATATTATTATATTTAATATTATTATTATAGGGAACTTCCGGTATGGAGAACGTGGCGTAGGACGTGTGTTCCCTCTCTCCCTCATGTTTCTTTTTAATTCCGCATTTTAAAACTCCAAACCTTCCCAATTTCTTATACACAAGTAACGATACAGCTAACAAACTATTTGGCTTCACAAGATGACATCCAGGATTCCAAAACCAAAAAAGGACAACGTGCCGAAAGAGGATGAAACCGACGACAGCATCAGCAAGGCCTGGCTAGCTACCCTGCTTGAGGCACACAAAGAGGCTATCACTTCTGAGTTTAAGACGGCCATTGCTACTCTGGAAAATAAGCTGGACCAAATTCAGGCAGATGTGACCGACAACAGACAGAGTGTCGAGTCCCTGGAGGCGAATGCGGACTCTGTAAGCGACATAATGGAGGCGCTGGAAGCTATGTGTGCCGAATTGACTGCTAGCCATGCTAAGCTTAAAGCTAAAGCGGAGGACCTCGAGGCTTGTGGGCAACGGAACAATCTCCGGATCATTGGACTCCCAGAACTAATTGAGGGCCCGCGACCAACAACCTTCTTCGCCACCCTTCTATCCCAGGTTTTGGGTGCAGAAATCCTCCCTACCCCTCCGGAATTGGACCGTGCCCACAGATCGCTAGCAACTAAACCGAAGCTAGGTGAAAAGCCTAGGCCCGTCATCATCAGGTTCCATAATTATCAAACCAAAGAATGGGTGATCCGTGAGGCCAGAAAGAGAAGGGCAGAGATGCAGTACAACGGTAAACAAATGGCTTTTTATGAGGATTATACCCCGGGCGTGTTGGAGCAGCGAACACCATACCGTGAGGTGATGGCACAACTTTACAAATGTGGGCTTAGACCTAGCCTTCAGTACCCAGCCAGACTGATGATTACGGAGGAGAACGGGGACAGAGTACGCTTGATGACTGTAGACGATGCTGAAAGGTACCTCAAGGCTAAGCTCACCTAGCATAGACTGCTATCTAACAAACACCTCGTGGCTAATCAAACCTAGCACCGGCAGCAATGGACATGACTGCAACATACAAAATGCACGGCTGAAATGATAGACATTGTTCGGATTAAATTGTTTAGTCACAAAAGACTTGATATTAGTAACGTTAATTAGACTGATTTTTAAAGATAATTTCATACTATCCAAATAGCCAACTCTGACTTTGTATCTATGTATATGCTTTTTTACATGTGGTCTCTATGCACGGTGAACTCATTCAAATTGCACACGCTCCTTTTACTGTTTGAAGGTCACAAGACAAATAGACTGGACCGAATTGACTAGATAAAGGTTTTATATATACATGTTTCAGTAGTACTCTGAATGATACATATAGATCAGGGGTATCAAACTCAATTTACCTGGTGGCCGCTGGAGGTAGAGTCTGGGTGAGGCTGGGCCGCATCAAATATTTCAAAGGTTTCAAGTATTCCAAAAAAAAGTACAACTGATCCAATCTTCTCAATCTTTAGCAATAACATTTCAGAACATGAACAGTTCTTCAGAACATGAACGGTTCTTCAGAACATAGGCTTCTCACTGGTGTCAGTGGACTCATCCACAGCTATGGAAATGCACTGTGCATTTTTTTTATTCTATCACAAAGCTGTTTAATCAAATCACCAGCCAGTATTTCAGTTATAGATCGTATAGCTTACGCTCTGCTCTTAGTGGAACTATCCCTTTATCCAATCTAATATTGAAAATAACTTTCACATGTACACACCCCTATTCGCCTCCGCCTGGCCACACCCACATCCGCTCCTACATAAGCGGGGTCGTGGCCACACAATCAGCTAGTTCCCTACTTTTACCACGAGAAGTGTCTGTATACACCACTTTAGTTTAGTGACTGAAGTAGTTTGTTGAAGAGAAGAGGAGCTGCGTTGACATTGTATCTTTGTTTTCTCTCTCACAATTTTTCGAGGAAATAAAGCGATAATGTCTTCGCCACTATTAAAAACGCATTTGTTCAGACAGGCTTTTGGTCATGCATAGGCACTTTTTTTCTTGTCCTCACTGTTCTATAGTTTTTGTTTTAATTAGTGACTCATGATTTTATCCAAATTCTTTTATTCTACTTTTTCTATCTGGTTTCACTGTTTTTAACTGCTGTTTGTTGTTGTTGTCATTTATTTCTGATTTTGTTTTTATTGTGTTTTTATATTAAGCTGTAGTATAAAGCACCCTGTGCATTCGTGCTGTGAAGGGTGCTATATAAATAAAGGTCATTCATTCATTCATAAGCCTATAACTCTCGTTTTTGGAATTACAGCAGAAAAGCTTAAAAACATACTTATATTCTAGACGGTATTAACGCAACAATGTATGAATGAAAAAATATAACGTTCCCACATCCTGAACGATAGATAATCGATGTTGAATGGGCCATAGTAATGTCAATATAGCAATAAAATTTAAAAAGTTATAGCCCTGCAAAGAAGGTAAACATCTCCATAGGCTTTCAACGGTGGCAGACTGGGTATATTGATGGATATAACCCATGGCGCCCAATGTTAAAAATAACGAGTGGCAAGTTTTCACACATAAGCAGAGCTGTGGAAAACCTGTTTTCAAACGAGGTTATCGGCTGTGGCTGGCGTGCATGATGTAAAGCTTTTACCCTACAGGTAGAAGTATGTGCTTCATCTGGCGCGCCATGCGCCTGGTATCACGGCTCTGTTTTTTGGCATCGTATCAGGGGTGAGGTGGTGAGGGGGTGGGTAAAATTATCCCCCGGGTTGCCCCCCCTCTCTCAAATCTGATTTTGTTTACAAAATGTGTGTTGATTCACTATATTTTTGGGGATACGGTGTAATCCCTCAGCTACTGCTGGGGTTGTGCTCTTGCTTAGAGAGAGGCAGTTTTCTTTTTGTTTGTCGTTGTTTGGTCGCTATTGTGTAGACTTAGCAAGGCCTGTAACCAGTTACCCTAACATGTATAATGCGCTTTCATGTAGCGAGCTACGACTGGTGTCATAGCTCTGCTTTGTTGTTGCATCGTATGAGGGGACACCCCTCTTTACTGATTGGCCGGGAGGTGGGACCTCCTGCCTGTCAGTCTCCCTGTTGGCTGAGGGGTCAGCGCATCACAGGGAGGGGGAAGGGGGGGGGTCCCTGGTTCCACTCCATGTTAGGATGGGTGGGTCACAGGATTTCCCCCCGGCCATGGAATACGTCACTGGGCGCGTTTTCCTATTGGCCATGAGACATCCGTGAGTTTACAGGCTCTGTGCTGCAGACCGCTGTCATTGTCAAAGTTGGATGATGCGATGCATTCGAAAACTGTTCGTTTTCTGCTCTGCTCTCTATTACAGTGTGTATTGGGCCATTGGTCACTTGGCCCAATTATTATTACATGTATCTTTTTCAATTGTTACTCACGTAGAGGTCTCTCTGGGGGAACTTCTGTCTTCCCCTCTTATGTAAAGAGCAGAATTGACAGGGTTGCCTTCAGACGCTTCATATGAGACCTGTGTCTGTCTTATTGACCGGCTTCCTGCTGCTCGTCCCAGACAGCATGGAGGGAACGTTGTCTGGTGTTTCTTATTAGAATTCACCATTGATGTGTTTCGGGTTCTTGACGTGCATATAGTGCTGGCCCTGGGTGCTTCCAATGTGGAACCACGTTATGGGCCGGCGCGCCTTGGTTGCCCAATTCATAGAAACAGCGTTTTTTTATGCGGGCGACTGGGAAGGAGATTTTTATCTCTACCGAGCGCCAGTGCACTAGGTTAGACTTGATGACTCACGTGCATCTCCGGGGGGAGATGACGGAGTAAATCATTACATTGGCGGAGGGGTCTCACGCCCATGACGTGGGCCACCAGGAGCAGCGCATTCACGTACTGTCCATCTTGGTGGCGCCCTCTGTGATGTTTTTGATTTGATTTTATTTTATTAGGGATCCCCATTAGCTGGTGCGATAGCAATCAGCTTGTCTTCCTGGGGTCCACACACAAAAAAACATACAAAAACAATCACTATTGCAAAAACTAAGTTATTAAAAGTCAGTACACACAATGCATAATGAAAATACTGTAACAATTAAAATTACATTAATGTAAAACAAAAACTAAAAATTACTTTACAGTGTTAAAAACTATTTAAGATTCTTTTTAAAAGTGAATCTACTGTAAATGCAGCAGAGGTTCCGAGGCAGACCATTCCAAAGAGTTAATGCTCTAAAAATAAAAGATCTCCCCAAAGCGCTGGTTCTAGGACCTGGCAATTCAAGCTGCCCACTACTGGAACCTCTAGTGTAATACTCATGCACAGTATTACTAAAAACAATCTGATTATGTATAAAAACAGGAGTTCTACTGCTCATGACCAACTTGAACAGCACAAGTATATTAAAAGTAGAGGTGGGCATTGTCACAAACAGGTAATTTATGACAAATAGGGAGTCCACACGTGATAACAATTTAACAAAGAATGATTTATTTAAACCTATCTAACCACACAAAAACATAAGCACATGAACACTGGAATGTTTTGTTAGAATCAGTGGTGAGTGCAGTGTGTGGATGAGTGAGTAGATATGCTGTGGTGTGTGTTTGGTGTAAGTAGCAGTGTTACAATATGTTAAAGGATGCAGCTTGGGTGTTGGTACAACCTGTGCCTGGGAGTGGAGAAAGCAGACAGAGAGGGAATTAGCCAGAGACACATATATTGAGGTGCAGGCAGCTCTGCTCTGCACAGGTGAGTATCATACAGTTAACGAGCCACCCACTCCACCATGCTTCCTGGTGAGTCAGACTCTCCATTTAACAGGTAGAGTGGGGGTCGTCACAGCATAGATACTTTTTTTTAATCTAGATTAATCTATCTGCAATCCTGGATTTAATCTAGATTAATCTAGATTAAAATGTAAAAAAAAAAAAAAAAAACTGCCGAAGGCATTCACAATATGTGTGTTCTACCCAAATAATAACCAGAAGTAAGTCCTTACTTTTTCTTTCCTCCTTATGTTTCTCAGGCCAGGTGGCCCATTACACCATGAGCCCATCTCCCATTTCCAAAATGCATTACAGACTGTTTGAAAAAGCTGTTTTGCTATGATAATTGGTAATGAAATATCAAAATAATGTTCAATAAGATGTACTTGTGTTTAATAAGTTGTTTTATTCAGAAGTTTACACAAATAAATAATATTACCAGTTCAATCAATCAATCAATCAATCAATCAATCAATCAATCAATCAATCAATCAATCAATCAATCAATTCAATCAATCAGTACAGTATCTAGCACACTCTGAGGAGCAAAACAGAAAGAAGCATTTCAAACTTGAACTATGTGACATGGCTTGACTCAATCAGTCCAATCTATATTTCTCCTTCTTCCACCAGTCACTCAGGCAGACCAGCTTGTTTTATGTAGCGGTGTCTAATATATATATATATATATAATATAATATCTTTCCCCTTGGGTGCCAGACAGGGCCAAACCCTGCCAATGCAAATCAACTGCTCCAGTGGAGTTGCTCAGTGGCCAATGGTGTCAACTGTGGTTGTACTGGGCAGCTCCCAGGTGTGAATGGAACTGTGTGAATGTGAAGCAGGGCGTTCCTGAAAAAGAGCATCTGTGCTCAGCGAACCTACCCTGGGTAAATAAAGGTAAAAAAAATTTAAAAAGAAATTGTCGCCGTTAACGGCCCAGCTCTAATTAAAAGACAATCTATTTTCAACGTTAAGCCAAGAGAGGCGGGCATGCATACGGCTCACATTAGACCTTAGTGAGCAGCCCAGTACCAACCGTGCTGCCCTGTTCTGGACCAGCTGGAGCTTCCTGAGGTCACCACTGGCAGCAGATGACCACATCGCAGAGCAATAGTCAAGATGACATAAAACTAAACTTTGCACTATCTGACATAAAAGGCGACGGGCAACAAAAGAAGCACATTTCCTGGAAATACCAATGGCTCTTCCCATTTTTAAAACAATATAATTAATATGCTGAGACCAAGACAGAGTGCAATCCAGCATCACTCCAAGGAGTTTATTACTTTCAACTTGTTGAACTGCCGAATTACACAAGTTTAAATTAAGCTTTGGATTTGTAGATAACCTGTGCCTTGTTCCCAGCACAATACATTTAGTCTTGGAGATATTAAGGACAAGTCTATTACATACTACCCAGTCATGCACAACTTTAAGTTCTCTGCTCAAAACTTCATTAAGTACATTGCATGATGGTGCAGCGTAATACAATGTTGAATCATCTGCATAAAGAACTGTTGTAGCACATTTGGTAGCCCAAGATAGGTCATTAGTAAATACAGAGAAGAGCAAAGGTCCTAGGCAACTTCCTTGCGGAACGCCACACTCTAGACCTCTGCTACTGGACAGGCTGCCATTTAGATACACCTTCTGTGATCTAGAGGACAAATAACTTAGTATCCACTTTAAAGCAGAAGAGTTAAAACCATAACATTTAAGTTTCTCAACCAGTAGAGAATGGTCCAGCACATCAAATGCAGCACTAAAATCTAACAGCACAGCTCCCACCAACATAGAGTTATCTATAGCTTTAAGCCAGTCATCAGTCATCTGTATCAAGGCAGTAGAAGTAGAGTGACCAGCTCTATAGGCATGTTGAGAATCTGTTGCAAGCTTGTTTGTGAATGCACCAACTTTTCCATGATTTTGCTCAAGACAGGTAAAATACTTATAGGTCTAGAATTTCCCTCATTAAAAGCAGCTTTGGTATCCTTAGGTAAAGGAAAAACCTTAGCCTCCTTCCACATCTTTGGAAATAAGCCCACATCCAAACATCTATTCATAATATGACATATAGGAGATGCTATGATACCAGCAGTCATTCTCAGCACTTTACTATCCAGGTTATCTAGGCCTGCTAACTTACTATCAGGAAGAGAGCGGAGTAACCGCTCCACCTCACTGACTTCAGCCTGATGAAATTCAAATTCACACATTTTGTCTTTCATTATAATATACTTAATACAGTCATTTGTTTTAAGGTTGTTTGAAATATTCATAGCATGCCTTAGTTTAGATACTTTACCCACATAATAATCATTAAAATGATTTGCAATCTCACCTGGTTTTGTGAGAACAAATCCATTTGATTCCACTAAGGGTGTGCACACAGTTGTCTTTCGACCCATCATTTCATTAAAAACATTCCATATTTGTTTGCTATCATTTCTCGCATCATATAACTTTTGTTTAAAATAGTCCCTTTTTTTTTACCTTGTTTAGTTTTGTCACCTGATTGCGTAAAGCACAGTATTTATGCCTGTCATCAATTGAACCAGAACTAACTGAGGCTTTTTTGGCCATGTCTCTCTCTTTCATTAGGGTCCTGAGACTGCTGTCAAGCCATGGGGCAGATCTATTTTTGACCATGAATTTTTTTAAAGGAGCATACTTGTTTACAACACTCATATATCTTGACATAAATAAATCCAGGGCAGCTTCAGGGTCATCCTCACTACACACAATGTTCCAATCTATACTGGATATTTCATCAATAAATTAATCTTCATTAAATCTTTTATAGGACCGTGTTAAAATGATTTTAGCTTTAAGTTTTGGAACCTTTGTCTTTCTAGTGACAGGTATTATATTGTGGTCACTGAACCCTACAGGGACAGAGACAGCCTTAGAGCATTGTTCAGAAACATTTGTATAAATATGGTCAATGCATGTCCCAGAAATAATACCATCACTGCCTAGACTTATTCTTGTTGGAGATGCAACAATTTGAGACAGATTACAAGCATTTAACATAGAGAGCAACTTATTCTTGTTGGGACTTCACCATCCAGTCTACATTCATATCACCTAACAAGAACATTTCTCTATTTTCATCTGATATCTTGTCAAACATCTCACACAACCCATTCATATACATAGCATCTCCACTAGGAGGCCTGTAGAAACAACATACTAGAATTGGTTTTAAATAAGGCAAGTGGACTTGCACACAGTTTGCTTCAATGTCTTCCCTCATTAGATCATAACGTATTTTGGCAGGTAAATTATTTTGAACATAAATAGCCACTCCACCTCCAAACTTATTTCTATCTTTTCTAAAAACTGAGAAACCCTCAATTTAGAGAAAACAAAAACAAAAACAAAAATGAAATGAAAACACAACATCCTCCATCTAAAAGAGCCAGGGGGTCACCTTTGAGTCTCTATACAGTTGTCCATTTATGTACAGTTTATCGACTGACAAAGCCATTCTGTGAACAGGGCCCTGTTTTCCCTCATGATAGGAAACAGTTGTTTTCTCCTGTCATTGATCTCCACAGGAAAGTGGGCATTTAACCACAGAGAGGACCCCTTCAACTCCTTACCACGGCTCTTCACCAACTGCTTATGCTTGTAGTGCTCAAACCGAGCTATAATTGGTCTGGTTTTTCCATCAACATGTCGGCCCAATCTGTGAACCCTAGAGAAGGTTATGTCCCTAACCACCTCAGGGGACAGTTTGAGGTTTTTTGACATAAAGTCTCTTACGATTTAGATCGACACGCGTACCTACCCCCCTCTTAGGACTGGGGATGGCGGCGTGACTAGGACGATCTATAACGTAAGGTTATTCTATAACCCTAGTGTTACGGACGGTGTCCTTATGTGTATATATATATGGGGGTTATGTATGTTATCTGTGTTTCTTTATATAAACAGGTAAAATCTCTGGTTCTTAGGTATATAGAGCAGTGGCTCTTCAGAGGTAAAGGCTCTGGTTCTTAGGTACATTTGGTAGAGCTGGTGAAAGCTCTGGTTCACTTCATTGTGTTTTGGTGTTCTTTAGTTTGCTGTACATTTCTGTATTAACCCTTTGTATATTTGTTTCCCTTGTGTCACCCAGCCTATGGTGATTGCTTTTCTTTGTATTAATCTTTTGTTTCGCACACAGGGGCATTGAGGACAGGAAGATACCCTGGGGTCTACATTTTGCATCACGTAGGTGACCTGATGTTAAAGACACCAGCTTTAGAGTCAGCACCACCACCTGTACTTTTGGGCGTTCAGCGCCTGTAAAGGGGGGTGGGTTTTCATTTCCATTTACTATTTTATTTGGTGCCACTAGGTTTTGATTTTGATTTTATTACGGATCCCCATTAGCTGGTGCCATGGCAACCAGCTAGTCTTCCTGGGGTCCACACAAAAAAACATACAAAAACTATTATTGCAAAACAGGATTATTAAAAGTCAGTACTCAACATACAATACACAATGAAACTAACAATTAAGATAGTAGTAGGTAAGGTAAGGTAGTCCTCCTTGCTCTCTGTGTTGCTGTGTTTTTGTTCATTTGTGAAATAAATACTATTATTTTGCTAATTGTTTCATGGTTTTGTGTCACTGCACCCTCACCTAACGTGTCTGTGGCCTTGTGTTGCGTCCCCTTACTGGGGTACGTAACACCTAGTTATATGAGTATAGCGAGAGCTCTGCTCTGACTCACTGAGGACCCCATGGTCTTCTCCTTTGGTGGTGAAAGGCTTGGGAAGGAGCTGATTGTGTGGCCACGACCCCGCTTATGTAGGAGCGGATGTGGGTGTGGCCAGGCGGAGGTGAATAGGGGTGTGTACATGTGAAAGTTATTTTCAATATTAAAGGGATAGTTCCACTAAGAGCAGAGTGCTCGCTATATTCATATAACTAGGGTTATAGAATAACCTTACGTTATTCTGGTTGCTGTGCTATCTGAGGGGAATTTGCTTTTGTTTGCCTTCAAACATGGTTTTCATCACTTCAGTCATACATTATTTTAATATGTATGCATCAGATAATGCAGTGGTCACCAACCTTTTTAAGCCCAAGATCACTTTTTTTTTTTTTTTTTGGTGAAGGCAAGATCTACCTATTGAAGCGTTGAGAGAAAAAGACAGCCAAGATTGTACTTTAAACTAAATGACTTTTATTTGCCTGTATTATAATTACATGCAATGCTTTGGTCCAACATTAAAACGTCAAAGTAGAACTATTATGTACTTTCTCAGTCAGTGCTAAGTGCAGTCATCTTATGCAGCATCACTTTTCACATCAAAACAAAAGTAGAACTGTAATGTGGACTTTCTCATATTATTAACACTTTGATTGCCTAAGGCTAAATTCATGATATACCATCCCTTGCCAGCTCTATTTGTCTATGGAGAAGTTCCCCTTCTTTGCAGAGCTATAACTTTTTAAATTCTATTGCTAAATTGCCATTATTAGGGCCCATTCAATGTCCTATATGTATTGTTCAGGGTGTATGAACGTTAAACTTTTTCATTCACATATTCATACTAAAATATGATCTAAAGTATAAGTATGTTTTCATCTCTTTCTGCAGCTTTCTCCAGAACGTGATTTATAGCCCCAAATGCATTATATTGATGATCAAATACAGTTTGATAGCAATCTGCGCGATATAAAAAAATCCAACTGGACGGACTTCTGGAAGTTACTACACGTCATCTGATGTTGACCGGATGGGCGAGGGGGCGTTTATAATTCCGTGGGCAGCGTTATACCATTCATCTAATGTGGGTCAAATGTTCATCATAGCAGTTAGTGTCGAACACGGTAATATTACACGCTAAAACTCACCCCAGTCTCCGCGGGCCGTTGGGCGATCAGCGTGGGGTAGACAGTTTTCCATTATGGGATGTCGAAATACCTGGTCCATTTCCAGGTTGTATAATACTATATACGTCCAAATCATGTTGTTTATCGAGTTATTTGCAACCGATCGATGTCCAGTGTATCAAGATGGAGTCCCGGGACCTATAGCGAGTGCCCGGAAGTAATATGGGTGATCAGCACTTCATCCACATAACTTCCTGTTTGGCGCTTCTGCCGATCGGCCACCAGATGGCGCTCTTGAACCGCTAGAGGATTGAGAGGAGCTCAGAACTGTGTGTGAAGGCTGCGGATGGAAAATATGATTCCGATCACAGATTTTTTAAATATTGATATTAAAGACGAGTTACGGTGTCCTCGGCAACTTGAGCATGGCGGGGAAGGACGCCTAAACACGTTTTCGGCACTTAAAGTGTTAATATTGACAAACATATTTACAATTAGTGTAACTGAGGGGTACAATTCCCTGACTGTATTGATAAGTATGGTATCATTAAACCACTACCGTCTTATGTACATTCCTACTGGCCATACAGTACACAGGTATCTAATGATGAACACTTCCCACAATGACTCGGTTCCACACAAAACTGGATTTAAGTATTTATTAGCAGCAAAAGGTACATAATATACTTTACTTTACTTTACTTTGGATGCGCTTATAAGGCAAAGGAATGTGCGTAGGCAAATCAATAACGAATGTCCATTCTCATATTACGCAGGAGATAATCATACAACCTGAATCTTAGGGAATTATATCTATGGTACACTAGTAATATAGCGGGAGATACTGGTAGGGTCCCCCCGGTTGTAAGCCAGCAAGGGTAGAGGATTTGTCGGTAGTAGAGTCTGGGTCAACGATGATAAGGAGACTCCAAGTACAGGAGACGGTGCAATAAGATCTTGATCCGCAGACGAATACAGCTGTTCTCCGTAGCATGTAGCTCCACATGGAAGAAAGCTAGCCGGCCTCAGACTTCTGAGAGGCAGACTCGACGTGGCTCCTCACAGGTTAAATCCCACACACTTGTGGGTGTCGGCGATTATTCGCTCCATTAATTACAGGACCAAAAGCAAATATAATCCAGCCGAAAAGGGCTATGCAGTCGTCGGTAGGTTATCCAGTGTACATAATCCACACGGTCCTCGTCTAGGGCCCCTCGGGTGAAAGCGCCATGGTAAGCAGCCCAGCCTGGATAAGCACTCTAGCTGATACGAGGAAACGTTGGTGATGCTGGTCACTGTAGAACTTTAGCCGCACGATACACTATACACAAATAGACTATTACTGACTTAATAGAATAGGTCGAACTCGACGGTACAGCGTTAAACTCTGACACTTCAGTTATTAATTCGCACGCGGTCTCAATGCTCTATTTGGGGCCAAACAGGCCATACTGCACCGCACGTCGTATCGTGGGTGAGGCTTCAACTTATTGGGTAACTCTACTTCTGTATTCACCTGCACCGTATTTATACGCTTAGATGAATAAACTAGTACCAGCTTTATTCCTGTCTCATATCCTTGCGCAGTACCGTTCATGTCCAGGCATGTCCCCGGCGGTGACTTTGAACCAGACCTTGAAGGTATGGCCATGGCGCCTGTGGACCGCTGTCCAATAGGAGAATGAAATATTATGGTCTGTACTAGGCTAAAGGGATATTCCGTGTATATGTACAAGGAATATACAAGGGATATCAAACGATATACAAATATTATGCAATATATATCAATCAATAAATATATATATTCGGTTTAATCAGATCCTTCGTAACAGTCCCACCTAATTAGATAAGCAGAGACAGATTAACCGCACTGTCCACTACTCAATGTCTGTTGTGAGGGTAGGGCAGTTCACAAAGTCATGGGGTCATGGTCGTCATCAATAGTATCGGGGAGCCTTGGCAACTCTATTAGCCTCGCCACGGGTCGGGTGTAGATCCGCCCTTGGACGAGCACTTCGGCCGCTCTGACCTTTCCGTCGGCACCGGTGATCACTTTGCTTACGCGGCCCGCCGGCCACATAGCTCGGGGTAGTGACTGGTCGATAATCATGACGACTGTTCCTTCTGTCAAATTGTCCCTTTCTTTCACCCATTTCTGGCGGGTCTGTAGAGACGGTAGATAGTGGAGTAGGAAGCTGTTCCAAAACTTGTCAGCCAATACTTGACTGTACCTCCACATTCTTCGGCCGTTCGCTTCTTCAGGCCTGTACACTGTCTGTGGTAGCGCGGGGTCCAGCCGCGCCATCAAGAGAGTGTTGGGGGTGACTGGGTCGACATCTGCTACATCACTTGAGACGTAACCGAGGGGCTTTGAGTTCAATACTCCCTCGATCTCCGTGAGGACTGTCATTAGGTCTTCTTCCGCCACGGTCTGGGCCCCAAGCACGGCGTACAGGGCTGTCTTTATTGAACGTACTTCTCGTTCCCAAGTTCCACCGAAGTGAGGTGCATTCGGGGGATTAAACTGGAAGTCAATCTGGTATGGAGCGAGGTGGGTCTTAAGTTCTGGGCCCATAGCTTGGAAGCTCTCTCTCAGCTCTCTTTCTCCGCCTTTGAAGTTTGTCCCGTGATCAGACAATAATATAGACGGTTTGCCTTTCCGCGATGTGAATCTTTGGAAGGCCATAAGGAATGAGTCTGTGATCATGGTTGGAAGGAGTTCTATGTGCATCGCTCGGGTGGTCATGCATTTGAATACAATACCCCACCGCTTCTCGGTCCCTCTTCCTTTCTTTACATACAGTGGGCCGAAACAGTCCATACCGGTGGAGTGAAAAGGCTTGTCGCCGAGTCGGAGGCGACAGGGAGGTAGGTCAGCCATCCGGGGTATACTGGGCTGTGCTCGCCATTTACGACAGTCTAGACAAGTCCGCTGGAAACGTCGTACTGCTTCTCTCCCTTGCAGTATCCAATAACGACGTCTGATCTCCGCGAAGACTCTCTCTGCCCCGGCGTGATGCACATCCTCGTCGTATTTCTTTATGATCAGCTCTGTGACCTTGTGTCGGCTGTTTAAGACTATCGGGTACTTGACGTCATCCGGTAAGTCTGGAGCTCTCCGCAGACGACCACCCACTCTGATGAGATTATGGGCGTCGCTCTCGGGGGCTAGGTGGAGCAATCTGCTGTCTGACGGGACGGGCTTTGCTCCCTGTAGACAGTCTAGCTCATCGGGAAACGAGTCTCTCTGGGCTCGCTGTAGGAGAAGAAGTTCTGCTTCTTCGTAGTTAGCTGCAGTAATGTCAGTAGTGAGCTGAACCTCTGGGTGGTGCCACAGGAATGTCTTTAGCTGCGCACTCTCAAGGGTGAGGCAATCGTCTATGTTGGGGTCTGTGGAGACGAGTGTGGTCAACCCACAGAACATAGATTTCTTGTTCTCTGCCTCCTCTTTACTCGCCTCCCGTGGGGTGGGTGTAGGCCACTCTACTTCCGGGAGCTTTGATTTGATTTTATTTTATTGATGGATTAAAAACACACAACAAGGATCCAAAGGATAACATGAGAAAGAGTAAAACCCTTATTTCCGTCATGGTCCCAGGGCTGTTAGGCCACAACAAAATACACGACAATAACACAACACTCATACATTTAAAACATTATAAGACTAACCTATCGCTAAAATTGTATACCCCACAATAACTAAAAACTGATTGGAAACCCATTCAAACTATAGGGGGCTATTCTTCTATTCTGTCTATGAGCCACTTCCTGACGCTTCTCTTGAAGCGGTGGAGGCTCAAGCTCTGCTTGATAAGGAGAGGCAGCTTGTTCCAATCCTGGGCTCCAGAGAAAGTAAGGGAGCATTGGCCCAGTTTCGATCGGAAAGAAGCAGGCTTCAGGTTTGCTATGCTTGCTCTAGTTCTGTGGTTGTGGGATTCGTTGACCGGGGTGAAGTAGTTTTGGAGGTATCTAGGGGACCTTTGGTTTATAATATTGTGCACTATGTTCAGTCTGAGCTGGGTAACTCTGGCCTCTATAGGAAGCCAGTTTAGCTCCTGGAAGTGGCTCCTCCCTATGTGGGTGCGAGGGCCAAGACCCATTACCACCCTTACTAGCTTATTTTGGGAAACCTGAAGCTTCTTTTTTATGTTCACTGACAGGCCCTCGAACCACGATACGCTACCATAGTCAAAGTGGCAGAGTACTAGGCTATTTGCTAATAGCCTGAGGCTATCTCTGCCAAGGAGGTTGGCTTTCCTAGCTAGGTACCTGGTGCGGGCGTTGACTTTGCCCAGTACTTGGGAGGCCATAGCCTCCCCATCTAGGCTCCCGTCTATCATACAGCCTAGATACTTCGCTTTTTTTTGCTGTTTTAGGGTTACAGCTCCTAGCTGGATATTAAACTCCCGTGCTTTCCTGAGCTTGGGCTTGGAGGCTAATAGTACTGCCTCTGTTTTACCTAGGTGAAGAGAAAGCCTGTTGTCCGAAAGCCACCTGCTGACCCCTGCAATTTCTTCACCTAGCATCTGTTCTAGTGTGTTCTGATCCTTGTGTGAGACTAGCAGGGCTGAGTCGTCTGCAAATAAAAACAAGTTACATGAGCATGCTGCTGACATGTCATTTATGTACAGTAAAAAAAGGAGAGGTCCTAGCACGCTTCCTTGTGGGACCCCACATACAATGGGCTTGGCCTCTGACATAGTGCCACTGACCTCAACCCGCTGCACCCTATCAGCAAGGTAGGAAGAGAACCATCTGACCACTGTCTCAGACATACCCAAGGCCTTAAGCTTGGAGAGCAGTATGTCATGGTTCACTGTGTCGAAAGCCTTCTGTAGGTCTAGAAGAACTAGCCCACACAGCTTACCTGAATCTATCTCCCTCCTGATACTGTCTGTAAGATACAGAAGACATGTTTCAGTAGAGTAAGACTTCCTAAAGCCGGATTGGAGGTCGTACAGGAGGTCATGGCTGCTTGCATATTCCTGGACTTGTTCATGGACAATCTTCTCTAGGACTTTGGATAACACACTTAAAATTGAGACTGGTCTATAATTGCTGGGGTCAGATTTGCTCCCTTTTTTATATATAGGGATGACTTTGGCATTCTTGAAGTCGGTGGGTACCTTGCCTAGGTCCAGGGAGAGGTTAATAATATGGGTTACTGGTGGAGCTATAACTCCGGCTGCATCCCTCAGAAACACTGATGCCATCTACACCTATGGCCTTCTTGATTTTGAGCTCACCCAGCATCGCAGCCGCTTTGACTACTGACACCTTGCTTAAGGAGAACGAGTTTGCCTTAACCCCTCGTTGGCTATAGTAGTTGGAAACAAATTCATCACCAAACTGCTCTGTCTTGGGAGGTAGGTTAGAGACAAGCTTACCTGCTACCGATGTAAAGAAGTTATTAAAGATTGTGGCTACATTCTTTTTATCAAACTCCATTCCCTTGTCTGTGGACAGGCCTATGTTGGACTCAGTAGTCCTTTGGTTGGCATCGCCCCCACAGCCTAGCTGCTTGAGGGTTTTCCACAGTTTAGTTGGGTCATTGCTGTTCTCCTTGATGGTTTCTGCAAAGTATTCTCTCTTAGCTATCCTGATCATTTCCTGAGTCTGGTTCCTGAGTTTTTTGAAGTGATCAAAGTCAGCCTTATCTTGAGAACGGTTAAACTTGGCTAGGGCAGAGTCCCTCCGTTTGATACTATCACCTATGGTGTGGTCAAACCATGGGTCTGATCTCTGCTTCACTCTGGTTTGTCTAAGGGGGGCTACAGAGTTTATAACCTTCAAGAACAGAGATTTAAAAGTGCCCCATGCTTGGTCTACCTCATTGGCCCTGAGAACTTGAGACCAGTTCACTTGCTCTAGCTGGGCCCTCAGAATGTCCCCTGAGTAATTCTTGAGGGATCTGGCAAAGATAGTTTTATGACCAGTAAAAACCTTTCTCTGCACCTTCCTCGAACAATAAATGAGATAGTGGTCACTGATCCCATACTCTATGACCCCACTCCTAGGGATGTTCACTTTGTCTGTAACTAGGATTAAATCAATAGTAGTCTTGGATACATCAGTTACCCGAGTGTGCTCTGAGATCAATTGCTTCAGACTGAACTGTTTACAGAAATTGGTATAAACTTTGTGGGTTGGAACAGAGGGATTTGTGACATCAGTATTAAAATCGCCCATTAATATACATTCTTTCTCCTCCCCTCCCCAAGATGACAATACAGCCTCAAGGCTCTCATAAAAAGAGTTCGAGACTGGGGGTCTGTAGCAAATTCCAAATAGAATTGGCTTGGAATGGGGCTGGTAAATGTCAAAGAACAGGGATTCGATTTCATCAGTAGAGACCGATCTAAGCTCATAGTTAATGTCTGAGCGGATGTAAGCGCAGACACCGCCGCCGTTTCTGTTTCGATCTCTTCTCACAAGTGAATAATTGTTTATACCAATTTCGGAGCTGTCGATGGAATTATCGAGCCATGTCTCCGAGCAGCAAAACAAATTAGGATTTGTCGCGGTAACTGGGTGGGAAGTAGCTGCGGCGTATGTTGACACCTGGGAGTGAGCTGAGTTCTGTCTCCCACTCTCTCCATGTGGAGGCAAGGTGTTCGGGTATGGGGTCGTCCCAGCCCTGGTCCTTGTCCCATAACGCTCTTACAATCATCTTTGCCCTGGTGGTGTAAGGTAGAATACATCCCAACGGGTCATATTGTCTGGCGAGTGTTCTGTATACACTCCGTCTTGTGGTCGGTAGTGCAGTCGACCTTCCCTGCTCCTTGGTCAGGGGTGTGTGTTTATAATGGAGCGAGTCTGTTTTGAAGCGCCAGACTAGTCCTAATGTCATTTCTTGGGCTTGTCAATCTCAGCGCGGTACACAGTCTCTTGAGCGGGGTCTCTGGCTAGGCGCCGCTCTGTGTTCAATAGATACCGCTCCGTCGCTTCTTTTGGGGCGTGGAAGGTAGGCATACCCTCTCGCCTCAGGAGTGGAGTTGCGTATCTCATCACTCCGTTGACTTTGACTCTCTTTGTCCCCCGCTCGAGGAGGGCTATAGCGTAAATGTCTTCCTTGGAACGAATGTCTTTCTTTTCGTTCTTAAAGGGCATTGTCTCTAGTGTCCATAGCCTCTCGACATGCTGTAGGAGGGTGGTGTCTTCTTCTGTCCGAGTGGAGGCAGCTAGTGGCTGCTGTTCTGTTAAGAGACCTAGCGAGGGGGCCTTGTAGTGTCCATCCTAGGCGGGTCTCGACTGCTGCAGGACAGCCTCTGGGCCCTGTGTGGACTCGGTCCATCGGGACGATGAGGTCTGCATGGTCGGAGCCTATCAGCAGGGTCGGGGTGGCACCGTCTATGAGCGGTATAGGTAGTTGACGCAGGTGCACATATTTATCCATCAGCTTGGCGATGGGGTAGGTGTACTGCGACAGGCCTATGTCTTGGCTGGTGAAAGCGTTAGTGATCCTATACCGTCTCTCTGGCTGCCCGATTGCTGCGATAGTGAAGGAGACATTCTCGCCCTTTATCGTCTTTAGATCTCTTCTTATTGTGCGAATCGTCATCTGGTCTTCGCTCCCCCGCAGCCCCAGCTGGGCCGCAGCGGACGCAAGGAGAAGGGTCTTCTCTGACCCGTCGTCAAGGACGGCGTAAGTGTCCATGACCTTGTCTTGGTAACTCAATGTTACGCGGACCACCTTTAAGAGCACCCGGGCGCCCCCGCTGCTGGCGGGGTCAATGTACATAACACTTGCCTTTGTGCTGCTTGATGGTGCAGGCTTTCTTCTGTTACTGTCGTGTAGGACGTCTAAGTGGGCTCCGTCACACCGACTACACCTCTTCTTTAAGCGGCAATCGGCTGCCATGTGACTGCGCGCACATCGGTAACAGCGTCGGTTGGACTTTATCCATTGACTCACCTCGTCGGTGGTCATCTTCTTGAACGTGTCACAGTGTGACAGCCAGTGTTCCTTTTCGCAGTACGGGCACACCATCTTCCACTTCTCTTTCATCGAGGGGGTACTGTGGTTCTTGTTGCTCGGTACTGATTCTGATTGGTGCATGACGGTCACCAATCTGCGGCCATCGTTTGCTCTCCTAGGTCCCTCTCTGGAGCTTGGTGTGCTCCGCACGAACGTATCCAACCGTAGGCTGTTGACTTCTCTCGCCAGGAAGTCGGCTAGGTCTAGGAGGGATGGCTCGGGACCGTTAAGATCACGGTGGTCTCTTTGCCGCCTGAAGCGCTCTTGTCGGGCGGGCGGAAGCTTCTCTAAAATCCTCTCGACATTAGAGTTCGCGTACAGTTCGTGCATACCCTTTTCCTTTTGCGCCCCCAGCATCCCTACCAGGGATTGTACCTTGATAGACAGGTCATCTAGTGAGCGATTGTCTGTGGCTGGGGGTAGACGGTCAATATTCCTTATCTCTTGTATTACGTAGTCCCATATGCGTCCATATCTTTGGTCGAGTGCTGCTAGAGCCGCGGTGTATGGGGTAGTAGAGGTTGAATATGCCAGCGCTATATTGTGCGCTCGGGGCACCTTGAGGTGCTTTAGTAGGATAGCATATTTGTACGGTTCATCAGCTACATCGGACATCATTGTCTCTAAGCACATTCGTAGCTCTGTGTACTGTGCTCTGTTCTCGTGTGTGAAGTCCGGGAACGTCGGTGTGCCAAGGTACGATGCCATGGATGGCTGGCACATCGGTGAGCGTTGGAGGAGAGGCCTCCTAGGCGAGTCTCCTCTTACGTGTCTTGGTGGGCTGGTACCTGCTGGGTACCATGGCCCGCGTACCCAGGTGCTGTTCCTCTGGGCTGGTCGTGCGTCAAGCTCACCCGTGAATTGAGTCGGGGGTCTGTAGCGCAGAGCCGCGGGGGTAAAGCCTGGGCTGTACTGGACCTCCTGGTCCTGTGGAGTACTGTGCTGCTGTTGGGCTTGACTCTCCTCCTCTCCCTCTTCTTCTTCCTCTGGCAGGTCATCTAGATCCTGTAGTTGTCTATTTAGCCTCTCCGTGGTATAGACCGGTTCTTCCCTGTAGCTGGGTCTCGCTTGGACCGGTCGGGGAAGGGGTTCGGAGAGGGGTATAGGCTCTCTCTGGTGGTCGGGCTCAGAGTCGCTTGATCTGGTAGAGGAGGGTGCCCTTGACCCTTGTCTTAACGAGGCCCTGGAGCCCCGTGCGGAGGGAGGGGGGGTTGCCCTGGTAATCAGCTGCTCCATTATCTGCGCTTGTAATCGGTCGCGCTCGGCTTCGCGCTTGGTGAGCGCGAGGTCGCGCTCTGCTTCTCTTTGGGCACCGGCAGCGGCGCGCTGGGCTTCGGCGGCGGCGCGCTGGGCTTCGGCGCGGTCTCTTCCCATTCTCTTCCGTCTGGAGGCGTCTAATCTCTAGACGTATACGGTCTTCGTCACTCCGTTGCTGCGCTTGAAGGCGTTCTCTTTCCATGGAAGAATGTTCGCGCTCACTAAGCGTCTGTGCTTGGAGTCGATCGCGCTCGGTTGAGGCTGCCAGGCTGGCGAGGAAGGCCTGCGCCAGCATCTTGTCCGCCTCGCTGGGGGAAGACGCTGGTTGAGGTGATCCGCTCCTGGTAGTACTCATTGGAGATCCGTTCTCCTGTGGCGAATCGAGGAGATCCATCTCCGGGGTGCTCGTCCCTTCTTGTAGTGGGTCGAGTTCCATCCCTGGAGGGCTTTCTTTATCCTGGAGCTCTCCGGGGACTACTTCTTCGGTCTTGGCGGGGGGTAAAGTCATGTCAGGTCCCCCCTGGTCCCCACCGTGAGCTTGGTCAGTTACGTTAGAACCCACTAGGGTCTCTATTGGCGGGGTAGCCTGGTCGGTAGGGTCGGACATAATTTTACTATCTACTTTTTCCGCGTTTACCGTCTGTAGAAAGCTAGGTAGTATACTGGCAACGTAATCCTCTAAGTACTGAGGTGTCTGCCGTCTACGCTGCGGGCGATCTATTTTAGGAGAACCGTTTGTGGAGTGTTCATCATTGGCCATGTCAATATTAATACCACTATATTAATATTACGCTAGTTACCCTCCGGCTCGAAGGACCAATTGTAACTGAGGGGTACAATTCCCTGACTGTATTGATAAGTATGGTATCATTAAACCACTACCGTCTTATGTACATTCCTACTGGCCATACAGTACACAGGTATCTAATGATGAACACTTCCCACAATGACTCGGTTCCACACAAAACTGGATTTAAGTATTTATTAGCAGCAAAAGGTACATAATATACTTTACTTTACTTTGGATGCGCTTATAAGGCAAAGGAATGTGCGTAGGCAAATCAATAACGAATGTCCATTCTCATATTACGCAGGAGATAATCATACAACCTGAATCTTAGGGAATTATATCTATGGTACACTAGTAATATAGCGGGAGATACTGGTAGGGTCCCCCCGGTTGTAAGCCAGCAAGGGTAGAGGATTTGTCGGTAGTAGAGTCTGGGTCAACGATGATAAGGAGACTCCAAGTACAGGAGACGGTGCAATAAGATCTTGATCCGCAGACGAATACAGCTGTTCTCCGTAGCATGTAGCTCCACATGGAAGAAAGCTAGCCGGCCTCAGACTTCTGAGAGGCAGACTCGACGTGGCTCCTCACAGGTTAAATCCCACACACTTGTGGGTGTCGGCGATTCTCCGCTCCATTAATTACAGGACCAAAAGCAAATATAATCCAGCCGAAAAGGGCTATGCAGTCGTCGGTAGGTTATCCAGTGTACATAATCCACACGGTCCTCGTCTAGGGCCCCTCGGGTGAAAGCGCCATGGTAAGCAGCCCAGCCTGGATAAGCACTCTAGCTGATACGAGGAAACGTTGGTGATGCTGGTCACTGTAGAACTTTAGCCGCACGATACACTATACACAAATAGACTATTACTGACTTAATAGAATAGGTCGAACTCGACGGTACAGCGTTAAACTCTGACACTTCAGTTATTAATTCGCACGCGGTCTCAATGCTCTATTTGGGGCCAAACAGGCCATACTGCACCGCACATCGTATCGTGGGTGAGGCTTCAACTTATTGGGTAACTCTACTTCTGTATTCACCTGCACCGTATTTATACGCTTAGATGAATAAACTAGTACCAGCTTTATTCCTGTCTCATATCCTTGCGCAGTACCGTTCATGTCCAGGCATGTCCCCGGCAGTGACTTTGAACCAGACCTTGAAGGTATGGCCATGGCGCCTGTGGACCGCTGTCCAATAGGAGAATGAAATATTATGGTCTGTACTAGGCTAAAGGGATAATCCGTGTATATGTACAAGGAATATACAAGGGATATCAAACGATATACAAATATTATGCAATATATATCAATCAATAAATATATATATTCGGTTTAATCTGATCCTTCGTAACAATTAGCATTTTATAAAGTAGAACTGTAATGTGTACTTTCTCAGTCAGTGCTAAGTGCAGTCAGTGCTAAGTGCAGCATCACTTTTCACATCAGAAGAAAAGTAGAACTGTAATGTGGACTTTCTCATATTATTAACATTGACAAACATATTTACAATTAGCATTTTATAAAGTAGAACTGTAATGTGTACTTTCTCAGTCAGTGCTAAGTGCAGCATTACTTTTCACATCAAAACAAAAATAGAACTGTAATGTGTACTTTCTCAGTCAGTCAGTCAGTGTGAATGTGGTATGACCGCACAGTGTCGGCTGGTTGTATGACTACTGCTGGCCTCCAGCGTCCATACTCTTGGAGTCTGACAGATTCTCCACAGTGTAGTGGGGGCAGACAAACGGAGATAAAACTGGGAACGAGGTTACTAGCTACAGTACCTGCAGATGAAACTACCTGTCGATGCGCTGTCAACTCTCGCTCTGACTGGGACCCGTTGAAAGAGACGACATGCATTCCGTGAAGACTCGCCCTACTCTGCCTCTGATTCGCAGACTGTGGGTGGGGGGGGGAAACGCTGACGGGACGCTGAATGTGATTGGACCAGAGTAGACAGACACAGACAGTGGAGCAGTGCAGCCAGACATGCAGAGCACTGCTTGCAGAGGAGATAGCGGAGAATTTTGAGGATGCCTGCCATACGCACTGTGACAGGATATATTTTCCTTCCACTTGGTATCACTCCAGAATCACGTTTCAACCAAGTCACTAATGTAACGAGCCTGCGCTATGGTAGCCTACAAGCAGGGCCGCCTGGGAGAAATGCGAGGCCCTGTGCGAGATTTAAACGCGAGCCCCCCCCCCCCCCCCCCCCCCCCCCCCCCCAAAAGGTAAAAAAAAAAATATATATATAATATAATAATTTTTTATTTTTTTTTCATACAGTCAACATATTCTTAAATAATAGCGCTGCCCGAGGCTGGGCATGATACAGTCAACATATAGCAAGAGAGAGCGAGAGAGAGCTCCCGTTCTACAGTCAATATACAGTGTACAGAGAGAGATAGAGAGAGAGAGAGAGAGAGAGACACATTGGAAAGAAATTGAAATGCTGTTTGGCCCTAAACAGAGAGTACACAGTGGCAGAATACCTGAGCACTGTGACTGAAGATCCTTGACTAGGTACAGACTCAGCGAGCACAGCCTAGCCATCGAGAAAGGCCGCCATAGGCAGACTGTGTGTGTTAGAAAGAGAGAGAGAGAGCACGTGTGTTTGTCGTGTGTGTGTGTTAGAGAGAGAACATGTATGAGAGAGATAAGCAAAGATGAGCCCCTAAAAGGATATTCAACTTTTAATGGAAGAACAAAACAGAAGGAAAAGATAACTTCACAAAGGCAACATGAATATACATATATCCAAAAGGACAAAGATCAACACTTAAATCCAAAGAGAAGAGGGTCTATACCAGAGAAAACAGCTAAACAGCATTCAGCTAAATAGGCTAGCCAGGTACTGACACCAGGCCACACACAGCTTTGGCCAACGGCCCAACGCTACCCAAGCTACACAAACGACCAAGACAATTCACACACAGCACATGTCGTATCTCCAAATGTTGTGAAGTAACATATGTTTTGCCTGGAAAAAAACATTGTTATTAACAAAACATTCGGGAGGGGAAGGAAGGAAGAGTGGGGTAATGTCATGACATCTTACCTGCACGAGGAACGCAGGGCGAAATGCCGCAACACAGGTCTCCACGTTGACGAAAGGCCTCTCGCTGGCGGGACAAAAAGAAGCTATGGCCGGGGCCTTGTCATGGTGCAGGCCCGACTACATCTTCTGTCAAAGATGATGTCGTAGTCAGAGTGCCAGGGCCTGCTATTCTCACAGCTAATGTCAATGGTCGTAGCACAAGCTAACAGCTAACTCTAGGCTAACTGATAGCATCAAACTAACGTTCCCAGCCGAGCGCAGCCGGCAGCTAACGTCGTAGCTAAACAGCTAACTGGCTAACAGTTAGCTCAACCCGGCTATCGCTAACCATTAGCTAACGCAGAAGCAAGCTATGCGGCTACCACTGAAAAACTGTACAACATGAGAAAAGCAATACAGGTGCTGACACCAGGCCACACACCGTTAGCTACTAGTACTACAACAGCTAGTCGGCCAGTTTGGCTCCAGAGAGAGAGAGAGAGAGAGAGATATCCATGGCGGGAATAGAATAGAGTGCATTAAAAACTCACCAAACGTCCAAGAGGATGGAGACAACCGCGTGGAGTTGACGAAGTTCATCTGCCGAACGACCATCTTCTTCATCTTGGCATAACAATGCTGCATGCGATGTCTCTAGGTTAGCTAACGCTAGTTAGCCTTTAGCTAAGCTAGCTACTAGCCGACATCATCATGGCTATATCCCGACTGAACCACACTTAATATTATAACGTAGCTAATGGCTAGCCTGAATGAACTGTCTAACATGCAACAACTTTCATCTTCAGTCCATCTGCCGAACGATGTCCTCTTCATCTTGGCTGGCATAACCTAGGCTCCAATGCTGCATGCGCGAAATAGTCAGACGCTAGTGATGGGTCGGTCATGAGCGACTCGTTCATAAGAGCCAATTCATTGCCGTGAGCGTGAGTCGAATCGCTCACGTCTGGCAATGAGTCGGTCCCCCCCCCCCCCCCCCCCCCGGCACGCACACAGACACACACAATGAACTCAACAGACGCTACCTTACCTGGCTGTAACCCCTCCCCTCATTGAAACCAATTCTGCTGCCTGCAGAGCCTCAGAGCCAGGAACGTGTCTAATGTGAAATATATAAGCATATAAGCAAAACTAGATTTTAGGTATGTGATGAAAAAGGGCCTCGCGGGAAGGGGGGCCTCGCAAAAAAAAAAAAAAAAAAAAAATTTAAAAATAATAAATAAAAAATATTTGTTTTTTAATTAAAAAAAAAAAAAAAATTATTTTTTGTGCGAGGCCCCCCTTCCCGCGAGGCCCTGTGCGACCGCACTGCTCGCACACCCCCTGAGGCAGCCCTGCCTACAAGTGATAAAATAAATAAAACTTCCAACTCGCGCAATGACGCTGCAAATGTTGCGCGCAGGCAGCACTAACACTAAACTTTGATGTCAGTGTAGTATCCTCAAGAATATGTGCATAATCTTGTGTAATTCTTGCAATTGTACTTTTTTTATGGTCACACTTATCCAAATATGCTATTTTTATGGAAAAGAGTGCAGCTGCAACAGATAGCACTTTAGTGATCATTTTCTGTAATTTTATTTAAAGAAATATGCCATTTGATTTACTACTACAAGCAGTGTAATGTTAACAGTACTAAGCCATTTAGACCTGAAACACCTGTTAATAATGCATTATATAGCCTGCATATACACACAAATGTGTTTCCTGGTTTCATAAATAAACATAATTTTGAAAGCAAGCACTTTTGTCATCATTGTAGCAAAAAAGACAGGACCGGAAAAGTCTTTATCGTATGTAGGGGTGCCCTGGGATATTTTATTGAACACAGGGGTGCCTTGGCAGCTGAAAGGTTGAGAACCCCTGCCCTAGGTGACGGTTTCCGCCCTCTCACGCAAGAGGAGTTTCTGGAGTAAACTGAGTAGCACGTGTCTTCACTCCTCTTGATCATATTCTATGCTTTCAGGTCAGTACACAGTGAAAATCACCGAAAACACTATAGTTTAGAAGTTATAATGTTAGGTGAAATGAGTAACAAGAATTGTGAAACGAGTTGAATGTTTAACAACGTCAGTAATAATATAAAATATGTTATGTGCATGCACATTGTGATATGAATTTGCTGCGAGGGAAAATGGCGTTTTCCACGTTATCAAATACTAGCAGCGCATACCTGCCGCTGGGGTATAAAAGACGTTATATTATTAAGGTACATTGTGACTTGTTTATCCAATGCTGAAACCTGAGCGCTTGATTATAATGTGAAGTAAGGTCGTTTGACTATAATGTGAAATAAGGTGACCTAACGAAAATATGGAATAAGGGTAATCACTTTCCCTGAAAATGTGTCTGAAGGCCGCAGTATGCATACGTCACCAGGACGCACATGTCATTATACACCTCCAGTCAGAACTGAATGTTAAGGAGACACCATTTTGTGAAGTTTTAATAGGAGCAAATGATAGGAAAGGAATATTTGTATAACGCACAAAACGTTCATGTGTGTGCAAGGCCGGATGGCTGAAAAAGTTTTGTGCGTTATACAACTTGTGCATATAAAAATAAAAACAACGATTTTCCTCGAGTGCGGTCCCTACTCCATTTTTTGTAACTTAATTAATGTTGGACTACGCACGCACCTGTCTGAGCACAGTGGTTACCCTATTTCTACTTAGGAAAGGAATATTTCCCATGAAGTTTAAGAGCAGTCTTAAACTACCCAAAGTAGGTTACGGTAAAAGTAGGTTTGACTTTGGTGCTCTCTGACCTATGGACATTGATGACATGTGGCGACCTGTTGTTTCAATAGCACATTGTAATAGTATGGAAATGACTGTTCAAGCCTTTGGTTAAAAGAGGAATAGTTAAGACATCTCTCTCTCCCGCTCTCTCTCTCTCTCCCTCCCGCTCTCTCTCTCTCCTGCTCTCTCTCTCTCCCGCTCTCTCTCTCTCCCTCCCGTTCTCTCTCTCTCCCTCCCGCTCTCTCTCTCCCGCTGTCTCTCTCTCCCGCTCTCTCTCTCTCCCTCCCACTCTCTCTCTCCCTCTCTCCCTCTATCTTTCCTATCCCCTCACCCCCCCTCGTTTAAAGGTGTGATTTTACATTGTGAGTTATCCGAAAAGCTCACACATGCATGTGTAGAGTGAATATTTGGTATTACAGTAAAGAGAAGTATGAAGATGTCGCTTATGATTTAAGTGACCATTGGTATAAGTGACCATTGATATTGAACCCAAGAGGCATGTGTATCTGATTTACATTAATGATTTGATAACCAAAGATAATGAAACAAAGGTGAAAGTAAATGATTTCAATGAATAGCTTGATAACGTTTGACATTGATTAACCTGAGACACAGGAACATACAGACAAATGTAATGAATACAATACATATGTAATTATTGTAAATATGATGTGTTGAAACCGAATTGTTAATTGAGAGTTATTGATGACAATAAATCTCTGAGAGGAGTTTCTGGAGTAAACTGAGCCGCACGTGTTTTCACTCCTCTTGATCATATTCTATGCTTTCAGGGAGTGAATGGAGACCGGCTGCGAACATGATTTGTTCCGGTACCCAGTAGCCCATTGGGGCCGGTAACATCAAGTAGGGGGCCGCAAAATATCATCCTGCGGGCCGCAATTGGCCCACGGGCCGCAAGTTTAAGACCCCTGATAGACTAGGTTTAAATTTATTAGACCAATTAATTAGACCTAACAAACACCTTGTGGCTAATCGAACCTGGCACCGGCAACAATGATCATGATTGCGACATACAAAATGTACGGCTGAAATTATAGACATTGTTTGGATTACATTGTTTAGTCACCACAATAGACTGGACACTTATACTTCATAGGGTAATATTAGTAACGTCAATTAGATTGATTTTCTAAAGATAATTTCATGCTATCCAAATTGCCAACTCTGACCTTGTACCTATGTATATGCCTTTTTCTTTTTTACATGTAATTCTCTATGCAGTGATGAGCAGTAGCTAGCTACAAGTAGCGACGCTACATAGCTTAACTACAATTCTCAGTAGCGTGCTGGTAGCGTCGCTACTTTTTAACCAGGGTAGCGATCTCTATAGCGGAGCTATTTATAGAACGAAGTAGTGACGTAGCGACGAGAAACGTTACACGCTACTTTCGGGAGAAACAGTCTAGACTAGAAGATCTGCGAGGAGAAAAAAAAACTCCCCGTAAAAAACCCACTATGATTGGTTGGTTGGTTTAGATATGAGTATGACGACTCACGATTGGGTACGGTAGGCCAAAACATTACGGGTAGGCCAATCAGAGGCAGGATAGGGCGGGACTCTAGCCGCAAAGCAGGAAGTGAAAATCAAAACACAGACGTATTGAATGAATGCTATTTAACGGATTACATGAACCAGTCCGCGCGAAATGGCAGAGGGGTTCGATGGCATTGATGAAGATGATGATGTCAATAACAACAATGACTCTCCATGGCCCTATCTGGGACACATTTATGAGTTTGACTGAAAAAACGGCTAAAACATATGCTGCTCTCTCAACACGTCTAGCACTAACTTGAGAACACATTCAGGTGAGCTGATGAAAATCAACTGTTCCCAAACAGCACACAAGTCAGTACACTTTTTGTCAACAGCTTTAACTAAGATAGCTGCTATCATGATGATGTTTCACTGTAGGCAGAAAATGAACAATAGTATTGGGGTGGAGAAAAAAAAAAAAGGGAAAAGCAGTGGTTCTCAACCTGTGGGACAGGACCCCCAGGGGGGGTCCCCACATGATTTTGGGGCCATGGAATGTTTTGTGAGTTACATATTTAAATACATTTGGTCATTTAGCTGACACTTTCATTCAAAGCAACTTACAAATTGTGTACAATAAGTCAGTAGGAGTGGTACATATCTAGCAGCCAAGGATAAGTAGTATTGTTTGTCAGTGTCAAGCTTGAGTGTTATACTCTGAGTACATACTGTAGTAGTATAGACATATTAGCATAGTTGGTAGTAGTATATACATGGTAGCATAATACTAGTAAAATGAAGTAAAACAATTCAGATATTGAAGAAGTGTGTTTTTGGTTGATAAAGTGGGCAGGTTTCAGAAGATGCAGAGTTTAGGGATAAATAATACATAAAGATAGAATAGAAAAGAAAAAGACCATTACTGCATCAAAAGTAATCAACAAACTATACTATAAAAACTGATAAAACCAAATGGTCTCTTTCTTTTCTTTTGTAGAGGCTGCACCCAGCTAAACTTGCCTTCCTGGATTTTGTACATAATACAAGTTCATGTTAAAAGGATGACACAAAAAGCCAGACCGAGGGCTTGTTTCAGTTTTATAATAAACAATCAAACTGAGAATTTTTTTCCCTGCCTATTTGTTTGGTGGAAACTTGGTCATGAAGTAAAAAAAAAAAAAAGTAGTGCCGATGTAGCTAGCTATTTTTGCCATGTTCTTGTAGTGTAGCTTGCTACATTTATCTGGGGATAGCTTCCATTGTAGTTGAGCTATATTTAATCGAGAGTAACTTGTAGTGTAGCTTGCTACATTTTCCAAGTAGCTTGCCCATCACTGTCTCTATGCACGTGAACTAATTTTTTTTTTGTGGAGGACATCTTCGGTTTTGCAGGATTTTTGGAGAAGGCATGGCACCTGAGACAAAACACACTGTATCCTATATAATTGTATTTGAATTCACCTTGTTTTTCTGTTTTTCTGTTTATTTACATTGAGTACAGCTTGTGTTATATTACGTTTTATTGTATTTTCTTGTATTTTTCTTTTTTTATGGCCATCTTGGTCTATGTCATTTGTTAAGTAATTGGTAAAGTATATTATTATATACTTATTGTTATGTGTCTTGTAAGCCCATATGGGCTGGGCATACATCTGTATGTAAGACACGAAAATAAAAAATATCAAATCAAATCATCAAATCAAAATCATTCAAGTTGCACACGCTCCTTTTACTGTTTGAAGGTCTCAATACAAATAGACCGGACCGAATTGACTAGATAATGAAGGTTTTATATATGTTTCAATAGTACTCAGTGTGCTGAATGAACCGATTCAAGTTGCACACGCTCTTTTTTACTGTTTGAAGGTGTCACAGTCAGTGATGCCACAGATTACTTGTAAAAGTAATCTGATTACTGATTACTGATTACTCCTTTAAAAAGTAATCTAAGTTACTTTACTGATTACTTGATTATCAGAGTAACTTAGTTACTTTGAAAGTAACTAGGTTACGAAGTCGTCGTCGTTCCCCCAACAGTTTTTTTTTAAACGCTTTATTGAAAGTGCATAAATAGTTTTTAACTTGTTTCTCTGCACATAACGTAAATTGTTAAACTAGTGCTTCAGCTTCTGTACCATCAAGTATGGTAAAGCAACAGTCTATGATGCTCACAGCATTAGAGCAGCCAGCCAGTGGTTTTACAAAACCAGTGTATCACATCTAACAAATGCAGGCTGAACTATTCAATTATATCAACTGTAACTATTAAATTGTTTTTATAAATGTCTCTCTATAAACATACAATCAGTCTCTCTTTAACATGTAAATTAACTGTAAATCTGGCAAATAAGAGCTTTTGCTCTGCCACCATCAACCCTCCTGTACCTAGTCGAAGCGTCGGCTAGTGTTGTGATTCCAGATGCTTTCAATGCAATTGGATGTGCTGTTTTTAGCGGTAGACAGTATTTTGTTTCCTCCGCCGTGAAGTAGTGACTGAGGCTACGTTTAGACGAGCGTTTTGGGGTGGAATTCTGAACAGAAACCGCAAAAGTCATCTTGCGGTTTCACTTTTAATTTTGCCAAGCGTTTTGGGGTGGAATTCTCCGACGACGGAGCCCTGCTGTCACACGATTGGCGCATATGTCACATGACGTGCTGTGAAGACCCGCCCTACTCTGCCTCTGATTAGCAGACTGTGGATGGGGAATGTGATTGTACCAAAGCAGAGTCACTCACAGACAGAGGGACCAGTCACGCCGCGGGACACATTCTTGTATTTAACCCTTTCACTGCCACACCACGTCACTCCCAAAAGAAAAACAGCTCAAAATGTATTTTTGACTGTCGAAAACGAAATAAAATACTGCATTCCGCCTGCATTATGAATTTATGATGAGATAGTAACGAAATAGTAATGCACAGCCACTTGGACAAGTAACTGCAATCAGATTACTGGCTTTTAAAGATTAACGCGTTAGATTACTATTTTCGGGGAAAAGTAATCAGATTACAATAACGCGTTACTTAGTAACGCGTTACTGGCATCACTGGTACACTACAGTGTCAGGCCCTCTAGCCAAAATGTCTGTTTTTCTCTTCTTTTCATATACTGCAGAGTCAGGACAGGCAAATAGACTGGACAGAATTGACTATATAATGAAGGTTTAGATATACATTTCAAATTACTCAGTGTGCTGAATGAAACATTGCTCCCGCATGACTATACATATAGATAGACTAAATTGATTAGACCAATTAATCAGATAAGATAGATTAGGTAAGATGATTAGACGTATGTGTACATATTGGATACATGTTTCTAAACTACCAAATGTGGCTAACCAAATTCTTTTTCTATACATATTTTTGGTACACATTAATACCACTGAGTCGTGAAGCCATTGTAACTGTATAAACCTCTTAATTACTATTATTTTATTTTTATTTGTGTTGACAGAGTCAGCTATGGGGCGACAATAATGTGTTCATGAGACATGGTTTCTCTCTTTAGCCATTAAACGGCGTGGTTTATTTCACAGTGCACCCAACAGTACATGAGAGTCCTTCTCTTGTGAGAGCGACAGAGGGGGAGTTAACAACTCCTTTTATACCTATTACCTGGCGGCAGCATTAACAGCTCCGCCTATAGCGCCCTCTTGTGGAAACAGTTAGACAGTTACATGCAATCGTATACATCACATAACTTTAACACTCCCACTTACGGTTGTCTTATATACTGTACAACTTTTCCAAAAACATCTTTCAAAGAAAATAATACAGTTCAGAGCATCAAAAAGAATATGGCAGTCAATACTACATAACAGTCAATATTTACACACCAAACATGACCTCTGCAAATCTTCTCAATTTCAGTTTGGAAACAGGCTTCGTCATAGCGTCTGCTACCATGTCGTCTGTCGGGCAATAAATCAGTGTCATTCTTTCTTCCCTGATGACAGATCTGATAAAATAATATTTTATATCCACATGTTTACACCTCTGTCGGCACACAGGGTTTCTAGCAATCACAATGGTTCCCTGGTTGTCTTCATAAACAACAGTTATCTTATATACATAGGTATCCATTCCTTCGAGCAGTTGTTCTAGATAAATACATTCCTGTATTGTCATAGCTAGAGCCATGTATTCGGCCTCACAAGTTGATAGTGCCACTGTGGGCTGCTTCTTTGTTTTCCACGAAACCAGTGAGCTGTTTGTGTTCAAACTCACACAATACCCTGTGGTACTTCTTCTGTCTGTGGTGTCTGCCGCCCAGTCTGCATCACTGTAGGCTTTAAGCCCTAAGCCCTCGCTGCTCTTTCTGAAACAAAGCTGTTTATCTGCTGTACCTTTGAGATAACGAAAAACATGTTTTGCTGTAATCTAGTGCTCCTCTGTGGGGTCAGCAAAATGCTGTGACAATTTACTCACTACAAAACATAGGTCAGGGTGAGTACATGTTGTCAAATAAATGAGGCTACCTACAGCTTCTCTGTACATTTTTACATCTGTAAATTTTTTAGCATCCTCTTGGTAGTCTAGTTTTTGATCACATGGTGTTTCCCTTGTTCTACATTCTTGCATGTCAAAACGTTTCAGGATCTTTTCCACATATCTCTTCTGGGATATTTTTACACAATTGGCAGACTGTTCGAAGTCCATGCCTAGAAAATGTTTTAACCTTCCAAGGTCTTTCATTTTGAATCTGGTGGAGAGCATACCTTTCACCTGTTCTAGGTTTCTAGTGTTGTCTGCTGCGATGATCAAATCATCCACCCAAATGACAATTATCACTTTTCCTGACTCTTTTGACTCCCTTGAGTAAACACAGGGGTCTACTGGGTTCTGTAGGAAGTGATCTTCAATGAGACATGTATGAAGCATCTCGTTCCAATTTCGCCCAGACTGTTTCAGGCCGTAAATGGATTTTTCTAGCTTACACACTAGCTTCTCTCCTTTCTTTTCGTAACCCTCAGGTTGTTCCATGTATATCTCCCTATCTATGGGTGCGTGCAGGTAGGCTGTCTTCACATCCATCTGGTGTAAAATCAAACTGTCCTCAGCCGCTTTCTGCATCACTACCCTTACACTGGTCAGATTGGCTGTTGGGGAGAAGGTCTCACCGTAGTCTATCCCCTCCCTCTGACTGTAACCTTTAGCTACAAACCTGGCTTTGTACTTGTCGTGGCCTTCAATACCCTCCTTAATTGAGTACACCCATTTCCCTCCCACTGTCTGTCTGCCCTCTGGTAACTTGGTTAGAGTAAAGGTGTGGTTGGCCTCTAGGGACCTCATCTCCTCATCCATTGCTCTCTCCCATTTACTTGATTCAGGGGACACTATGGCCTCTTTAAAGGTCTGAGGTACTCCACTTACTACTCTGTAGCAGTAATCAATGCTGGTAAGTGTACTGTCATCCTTGTCACTTTCTCTCCGGGCATAGTCTGTCAGATACTTTGGGGGTTTGTGTTCCCGTGAGGGATACCTCCCACTGCATGGGGCACGTGACGTCACCCTCGGGTGCTCCTCGTCATCGTCCTCTGGCGGTTCCTGACTGTCTGTCTGCACGACTGTGCTAAGTACACTAGGCTGAGGTGTCTCTGTTTCTTCACACCTTACTCTGGAGTCCAGCTCTGGCTCCTCTGTCTGTGTCTCGTTCTCACATGTTGTCTTTGTGACAAATTTGACTAGCCTGTGTTTCTGCACTTTTCCTTTACCGGGATAATAGACTAGGAAAGCGGGGCTTCCTTTGTCGTGCCCTACAAAGAGTCCTTTTTCACATCTGGACTCGAGCTTCCCTATGTCCTGCTGGTAAGCATAACACACTGATCCAAATTGGTGCATTCTAGCTAGATTACACTTCTTTCCTGTCAGTGCTGTATACGGGGTGGTGCCCGTGTGCTTATTAAAGCACCTGTTTCTGGTGTAAGCGGCTTCTTGTACCGCATAATGCCATAGGCTCTTAGGTAAGTTACCAGCTATTAGCTTACACCTAGCCATTTAGAAAAGAGTACGTCCTTCCCTCTCTGCCACTTCGTTCTGGTATGGGGAGTATGGACATGACGTCTTGTGTCTTATCTTGTTCCTTCTCAACAGTGATTGGAACTCTCTATTTGTGAACTCGGTTCTGTTGTCGGACCTCAAGCATCTTATGTTACCATAAGGGGCTACGTCTGCCAGGAATTTCTCCGTGGCCTGGAGTGTGTCACTCTTTGCTTTGAGAAAGTAAACAAACACTGCCCCTGTACACACATCTGTAAAATACTGTACATATCTAAAGCCTCCTATGGACTCGTTGCTTACTAGACCGGCTAGATCTGTGTTAACTAGCGCAAGTGGTACCTTTACTTTTTCTGTGGGATTTCTGTTTCTCGATTGAGTGAACTTCCCCTTTATGCACACTACACATTCTTTGTCAGGTCTATGCTTTTCACCTTCAATGTGCATGCCTTCTGTCACTGCTTGCAGTTTCAGTAGATCCTCGTAATTACAATGACCCATGATCTCATGCCATGTCTGAATATCGTGACTGACAGTCACATTACACATTACACATTATTATTACACTTGTCATTGTCATTACACTCTGTTTGTAGATAATACATTCTCTTGTACACCTCTATGTTAAATCGCGTACCATCAGGCTCTACAAGAAAATGTTTACCTTCATTGAAGAACACTTTGGCACCGTACAGAGAATAGTTCTTGTGGGAACAAGGGTATGTAGAGAGCGTTCTTTAACGTCACTGTACACCGGCGCCCCTCACTGTCTATGAGGCATTCCTGTGCGTCTCCTCTCCCTTGTGCCAACCCGTAGGTGCGCTTCCCGTCTGCCAGCTCCATGCTGTGTCTCTCCGGGTCGAAGGTGTTGTCAAAGTTCTTGAATCGATTCCTGTCGTTGATGACGTGGGACGACGCACCTGTGTCCACGATCAGTCCCTTCCTTTGGGCCTGCTGCAGCTGCGTTGGCCGGGTGACGTACGCGTCTGCGCCCCGAAGATGAAGTCCTCTTGTCCCGCTACTCTCCGGGCGTTGTCTCGATTCGTCTCACGTCAACCGTTGTCGCCATCTTGTCCACTGCCGCCATCTTGTCCATGCACGTTCCGTGCGCTCTGGTCGTGTTTCTTTCTGCACACTTTGTCTGTGTGCCCCGTGGATTTGCAGAAGCTACACCAAACAGTCTTTGTGCAGTTATCTTTCCGATGGCCTTTTTCTCCACATCGCCAACACGCCAGCTCCGTCGTGGGCCTGGTCTTCTCTCTCGGCGTCGCCCAGGCCTTCAGCACCCTCTCTCCCGCCTCCGCGGCGGCTGGGTGGGTATCTTCTGAGGCCTCAAAATTTCGCAACTTGGCCTTGAACTCTCCCAGCGACATGTCCGCTGAACCGTGTGTTACCAGTAGTGTGAACGGTTTGTACAGCTCCGGTAGTCCTCTCATAACCATTGCCATCATTAGTCCATCGCTTGGTGCTTCTCCTGCACTCTTAAGTGCCGTAATGAGCTGCTCAGCTCTGATGACGTATTCGGTCACAGTCTCGGTGTGCCCCTTCTTCAGTGCTGTTAGTGTTATGTAGAGGGATATGATTCGGGGGGTTTTCCTTGTCCGATATAATGTTCTCTCAACACTTTCAGGCTTTCTCTGCCTTTGTCCTTAGTGTTGCGGAATATCAGCCCCAAGCTTGTGTCGTCTAGCAGTTGTGCTAACTCACAGTATGCATCTCCATTATGCTTGTTGTCCAGGGCTCGCGCGGCCGCCGTTACTTCTCCCGTGGGGGCCGTCAAGATCGTCGTCTTCAGTCCCACACCATGCATGCAGCACAACATGAAACCAGACAAGACCTGCTTGTGTCTTTTTACCGCTGCTCCGTGGAAAGCATCCTCACCTACTGCATCAATGTGTGGTTCCTCAGCTGCACAGCCGCAGAGAGGAGGGCGCTCCAGAGGGTCGTCAACTCGGCCCAGAAGATTATCGGCTGCCCCCTCCCCTCACTGGAGGGACTATACAACTCCCGCTGCCTTAAAAAAGCAGTAAAAATACTGAAAGACCCACACCACCCGGGCAACAAACACTTCGTACGGCTGCGCTCGGGCAGGCGTTTCAGCGTCATGCCCACCCGGACAAACAGACTGAAGTTTAGTTTTTATCCCAGGGCCATATGTGCACTAAACTCAGCTAAATTTTAAAACAACAGTCTCCCTTGCACCCCCCCCCCCCCCCCCACGCACACACACAACATTAAGGGATAGTGCAATTATCTTTTACACCCCCCTGTTTATATTAATGTTATTTATGCCTTACTCTTGTTTTTATATTTAATACTGTGTTTAGGACTGTGTTTTTATATTTTTACTAGCACCTAGGGCTGCATTTTTAATTTCGTTGTAACAACTGTAACAATGACAATAAAGATCTATTCTATTCTATTCTACATGCGCTCTTCCCAGAGCTCATAGTCCTCTGCTCTTCCGTTGAATGAGGGCCATTTGCTCTTTCCTTTTGTCGCCATCCTCTTGTTGATGGTAGGCGTAGCTTTAGCTCTTGTTAGCCTTTAGCCACAGGGTGCTCCCGGTGCTAACCTAGCCTATACTTCAGCTAAACTTGCTACCCTTTATTATTTCGCCCCTGCGTGATCTGGGCCCATAACCTGTTGACAGAGTCAGCTATGGGGCGACAATAATATGTTCATGAGACATGGTTTCTCTCTTTAGCCATTAAACGGCGTGGTTTATTTCACAGTGCACCCAACAGTACATGAGAGTCCTTCTCTTGTGAGAGCGACGGATGAAGAGACAGAGGGGGAGTTAACAACTCCTTTTAAACCTATTACCTAGCGGCAGCATTAGCAGCTCCGCCTATAGCGCCCTCTTGTGGAAACAGTTAGACAGTTACATGCAATCGTATACATCACATAACTTTAACAATTTGTATTTGTTTTTATCCTCTTTCTCAACTTTGTCAACTTTGTCAAGGTTTAGCGATATCCATTCATTTTCATCCATCCAACCTGATGTTATCGTTGGGAATGGGTCTGAGCTCGCAAAAGGGCAAATACCGCCGCCTATCGTCTCCCGGATGGTATTGCACATCATTGGATTGGATTGGCTGGGGATGTGCATCAAGAAAAAAAGTCCGGTCCGGGTTTTGCTTCTCAGGCATGCAGTATCATTGTACCACGATGACTGGGGGGACTGGGAGCAGCGTGGATTATGTGTTTTGGACTATAACGTTGGATCAATGGACGCAATCGATATTTGGAATATCAGGAATTGGATGAATCTTTTTGCAGAACATCTGATGTGAGGTAAGGACTCTATGTTACCAGTATTGGGTTAAGTCGTTAATCAGAGCTGGATGCACTCCTACCTGGAGGGGAGAGAGCAGATGGTGGAGGTAAACGGTACCCTATCCCCAGTGTGCGAACCATAGCATGGTCTTTGGGTGAGCCGAATTATTATTTTTCTGCGCGGGGGGGGGGGGGGGGGGGGTGCGCGGCGCGCCTCTCAGGGAGGAGTCAGACTTTGAGGATACTGTGATCGCAGACGTTAATGTAGCCTGTAGCCTGTAGGCCTTGTGTATGTATGTATGTGACAAATAAACCTCTTGAATCCTGTCATATATTCAATCAGTTTCAGTAACTACAGAACACATAATACTAGACAACTCACTTGTTGAGGTCCGGCCGTCTGGACGGTCTGGGCTTCCACAGCACATTCCATGATAAAAAAAAAGGATCCGTTTAGTTAGATAGATGATAGATCATCATCCAACACTGTCTACAGCAGGGGTAGGCAACCTTAGGCACGCGTGCCTGCATAGGCACGCGGGGGCATTTGCATAGGCACAGGGGGCAGCAGTAAAAAAAAAAAAAAAAAAACGTATATATATATATATATTTTTTTTTTTTTGCTCTGAAATATTATAGTGAAATATTTTGCACTGTTGTTGCATTTATCTTGTTGAAATCCTCCCACAGGTTATTTTTACTACCACATATTTAATTGAGACCCTTTATTTGTTTATTATTTCAATTTAGCTGGAAATACATTGCTAAATCATTCAGTAACATTTGCAGAGCCTTATAACAAAAACATTATTACGGTCACCATTGTGACCAGTGGGATTAATCAACAATTTTTATTATTTATTTTTCTATTTCATTGAACATTGCACATGTTAAAAGCCATTTTTTTTACTCAAAATGTGAGTAGTACCAAGTCAACTTGTGTTCTTAAAACAATGACAATAAACATAGTTTTATTAGGTTGAAATAATGTGGTTGTGTACTTATTTTTCTGTTAACTTATTATGGATTGAAAACTGAAAACCTTAATGCACAGTAACTGAACTCAATATTTTTAAGTTCTGGTAACTTATTATTACTATTTTTTTTACAGTGTAGTCTTGCGATCAATCAAAACCTTAATGCACAGTAACTGAACTCAATATTTTTAAGTTCTGGTAACTTATTATTACTATTTTTTTTTACAGTGTAGTCTTGCGATCAATCAAAACTTATTTACACGATATACATCACATTCACCCTCCATTCACATCCTGGTGTTCTCCATTAGGCCTGTAGGTGGAGCTATGACAGCACACGTACAGTACACACACCGATGGTGAGTGATGTGTCCAAAAATGAATGGGCAAATGTGAGTGAAATGGTCGCACTGTATGCAGCTGTTTGTCTGCATTGCATTCCCCCCCCCCCCCCAACTCAGATTTAGGGTTGATACAACCATCATAATAATATTGTTAATAATAACAATAACAATAATGATGTAATAATGTAAAAATTATCATTAAAAATACCTGATTATCAGAAAAAAAAATACGATGCATTGAATATTGTTGAGGCACACTAGTTACAACTATATTTCAAACAGGCACTCCATGTCAAAAAGGTTGCTGACCCCTGGTCTACAGTATCCTATCCTGTGTTCTGATACGACCGCAGGCGCCAGCACGGTCACCGGGCGTTGTAATACTAATAATAGTCTCCACCGGAGCAGCACCAGCAGCAGGTGTAATTGTAACGGCGTCGCCTGTGATCCCGCCTCCTGCTGCTCTGTCAGCTTCACTGTCTTCGTGAAACCAAAATTGGTTAGGCTTACTTGTTTTCGTTTAGACATTATGCATTCCTGAGTGACCTTATTTACTGGCTGTCAAAACGATCACTGTGTCAACAAGTCACAGCACAGGTTACAAAGTGGGTCAAGTGCGGTTAGGTGGCCGAGCGGAGATTGCGTTCGTCACCAACCCCGGAGCTGTGAGCTGGATTCGCCTGTTCGAATCCAGCTCACAGCTCCGGGGTTGTCACCAGCTTGGCTGGCCGTCTGCACTAATACAATTGGCTGTATTAGAGGGTGGGAGAAGCTGGCGGGGTGGGTCCGGGTCGTTGTAAACAGCGACTCCTACAGTTCGGTCGGGGCGCCTGCTAAGCACGGATAGGACTTGAGGGGGATAGTGTGATCCTCCCACACGCTACGCCCTCTCGATGAGAATCCGCGCTGCCAGGTGAAAAGAAGCGGTGATTGGCTGGACGTGTGTCGGAGGAAGCACGTGGTAGCCTCCACTCTCCCAGATGATCTGACTGTGGGGGGTAAGTGCGCAGCGACCAGGAAGGGACTGGGAATTGGCATACGACTAACATTGGGATGGGAGAAAAATCGGAGGAAAAATGGAGGGGGAACAAGATAAAAAAAATAAAAAAAAAGTGGGTCAAGTTTGATTTGTGCCGTGCGTGCGTGCAGGCTGCAGCGCCGCCGCGCTCCGAATGGTAATTGCAAGAATAGCATGCATGTTGCCATATTACGTGTGAATTAGTGCGCAAATCATTAATCATACATCCAAAATAGCATACGTTTATTATTATACACGATGATGATACATAAAATTACAGAAAAATTATGGCAAAAGTAGCATTTATTTTCAGTAATTTAGAGACCCCCAGGGGAGCTTTAGAGACCCCCAAGGGAGCTGATGTCTGATCTAGGGGAGCTATAGCGGACCCAGCTCCCCCCGTGGATCGCACCCTGCCTATCCCCCCCCCCCTCACAGTAAGCTGTATGGTGTTCCACAAGGAAGCATACTAGGTCCGCTACTGTTCCTAATTTATGCAAATTACATGTCGTCAGCTTGTGACTGCAACTTGTTCCTGTTTGCGGACGACTCAGCCCTGCTGGTCTCTGACAAGAACAAGTTACAGGTTGAAAAAACCCTCAGCTCAGAACTAGGCAAAATCTGCATATGGCTCGCTGATAACAAACTATCACTACACATGGGCAAAACAGAGTTCTCTTCGGTTCAAATAACAAACTCAGCAAGACCGACGGCTTCTCAGTTACAGTGGGTGACAATATTGTCACAAGGAAAGAAGATATTACCTACCTGGGTTCCATCCTAGAGGCAAATCTTTCCTGTGACAAAATGGCATCCAATGTAATAAAAAAAAGTCAACCAACGAACTCAATTCTTGTACCGGATCTCCTCACTGGTAAACAAGAATACCCTGAAGACTCTGGCAGGAGCACTCATTCAAGGGTACTACGACTATGCTTGCACCTCATGGTACCAAAGCACCTCAAAGGCGCTAAAAACAAAATTACAAACATCTCAAAACAAACTGGTCAGACTACTGCTTGACCTTACTCCTAGAACCCACCTCACCCATGCCCACTTTGACAACCTAGGATGGCTTAGAGTAGACGACAGAGTACAGCAACTTGCAATGGGCCTGGTCTACAAGATACACTACACAACCAAGGTACCCATGTACATGTCAAAATACTTCCCAAAGGTCAGTGAATACCACGATCACAACACCAGAGGGAGCTCCACAAATCATGTTAAACCCAGATTCGGCTCAAACAAGGGACTAAACACGTTTCGCAATTATGCCACTGTAGCCGGTGTGATCTTGTCTGCGTTGTGTTTAAAGTCGATTCGACCCCTGTTAAGGGATCGCCCTGAGTGGGAGTTGAACCCCGGACGCCGGCGCCGCGGGCGGCATCACAGACCACTAAGCAAGAAGTGAATTCACTTCTTGCTTCCGGGTCTGGATGCCTCTGGGGAGTGAGTTTACTTGCAGTACCGCTTAACGTCCACAGCCACTTCACGACTTGTACCTCGTGACTGTGGATATACTGCGGTGCCTCCGTTACACTCACCCCTCTAAACTCACTCCACCCAGGGCATCCGGGTCACGGCACCACATGTAGCCGGTGTGATCTTGTCTGCGTTGTGTTTAAAGTCGATTCGACCCCTGTTAAGGGATCGCCCTGAGTGGGAGTTGAACCCCGGACGCCGGCGCCGTGGGCGGCATCACAGACCACTAAGCAAGAAGTGAATTCACTTCTTGCTTCCGGGTCTGGATGCCTCTGGGGAGTGAGTTTACTTGCAGTACCGCTTAACGTCCGCAGCCACTTCACGACTTGTACCTTGTGACTGTGGATATACTGCGGTACCTCCGTTACACCACATCAATGTGGAACGCCCTACCCAAAGCTGTAAAGGAATGTGAATCACTACCCACTTTCAAAAACACTCTCAAAAAACACCTACGGGAGACTGCAATTCGAAACTGGCCCCTGTAAACGTCCTAACACAACCCCCTCCAATGTACAGTAAATTACCAAGTATGGTCTTGTCAATATTCCAATGTACAGTTTTGCTTGTACAGTGGTACAGTGTCCCCCACCCACCCCTCCTACCCAACCTCCCCCCCACGCCTACCCAACCCCCCCCCCCCCCCCCCCCCACTCCTATTCAACCCCCCCCCCCCCCCCCCACCCAACCACCTCCAACGTACAGTCCCCGCCACCCACCCCCCCCCCCCCCCCACCTACCCAACCTCCTCCAATGTACAGTTTCTACGTCAAATGTATATACTTTTTTTCTGGACTCTTTTCGTATCACAAACAGTACTGTATTTGCAAATCTGGTATGTCATAAATGTATAGATGTAGCAGTACTGTCTATCTGTATGTCATGTATGTCATATATGTTACGATGAATTGAAAATGGGGGACCCTGATGTACTGAGCTGTACTGTAGGGTCCTACTAATCACCCCAAAGTACCAGAAAATACCAGAAAATACCAGAAACTACCCCAAAATACCCCAAAGTATACCCCAAAATACCAGAAACTACCCCAAAATACCCCAAAATACCAGAAAATACCAGAAACTACCCCAAAATACCCCAAAGTATACCCCAAATACCAGAAACCACCCCAAAATACCAGAAAATACCAGAAACTACCCCAAAATACCCCAAAGTATACCCCAAAATACCAGAAACTACCCCAAAATACCCCAAAATACCAGATAATACCAGAAAATACCAGAAACTACCCCAAAATACCACAAAGTATACCCCAAAATACCAGAAACTACCCCAAAATACCCCAAAATACCAGAAACTACCCCAAAATACCTCAAAATACCAGAAACTACCCCAAAATACCCCAAAGTATACCCCAAAATACCAGAAACTACCCCAAAATACCCCAAAGTATACCCCAAAATACCAGAAACTACCCCAAAATACCAGAAAATACCAGAAACTACCCCAAAATACCCCAAAGTATACCCCAAAATACCAGAAACTACCCCAAAATACCAGAAAATACCAGAAAATACCAGAAACTACCCCAAAATACCCCAAAGTATACCCCAAAATACCAGAAACTACCCCAAAATACCCCAAAGTATACCCCAAAATACCAGAAACTACCCCAAAATACCCCAAAATACCAGAAACTACCAGAAACTACCCCAAAATACCCCAAAGTATACCCCAAAATACCAGAAACTACCCCAAAATACCAGAAAATACCAGAAACTACCCCAAAATACCCCAAAGTATACCCCAAAATACCAGAAACTACCCCAAAATACCCCAAAGTATACCCCAAAATACCAGAAACTACCCCAAAATACCAGAAAATACCAGAAACTACCCCAAAATACCCCAAAGTATACCCCAAAATACCAGAAACTACCCCAAAATACCAGAAAATACCAGAAAATACCAGAAACTACCAGAAACTACCCCAAAATACCCCAAAGTATACCCCAAAATACCAGAAACTACCCCAAAATACCCCAAAGTATACCCCAAAATACCAGGAACTACCCCAAAATACCCCAAAGTATACCCCAAAATACCAGAAACTACCCCAAAATACCCCAAAGTATACCCCAAAATACCAGAAACTACCCCAAAATACCAGAAAATACCAGAAACTACCCCAAAATACCCCAAAGTATACCCCAAAATACCAGAAACTACCCCAAAATACCAGAAAATACCAGAAAATACCAGAAAATACCCCAAAATACCCCAAAGTATACCCCAAAATACCAGAAACTACCCCAAAATACCCCAAAGTATACCCCAAAATACCAGAAACTACCCCAAAATACCCCAAAATACCAGAAACTACCAGAAACTACCCCAAAATACCCCAAAGTATACCCCAAAATACCAGAAACTACCCCAAAATACCCCAAAATACCAGAAAATACCAGAAACTACCCCAAAATACCAGAAACTACCCCAAAATACCCCAAAGTATACCCCAAAATACCAGAAACTACCCCAAAATACCAGAAAATACCAGAAACTACCCCAAAATACCCCAAAGTATACCCCAAAATACCAGAAAATACCAGAAAATACCAGAAACTACCAGAAACTACCCCAAAATACCCCAAAGTATACCCCAAAATACCAGAAACTACCCCAAAATACCCCAAAGTATACCCCAAAATACCAGAAACTACCCCAAAATACCCCAAAATACCAGAAACTACCAGAAACTACCAGAAACTACCCCAAAATACCCCAAAGTATACCCCAAAATACCAGAAACTACCCCAAAATACCCCAAAATACCAGAAAATACCAGAAACTACCCCAAAATACCCCAAAGTATACCCCAAAATACCAGTACCTACCCCAAAATACCAGAAAATACCAGAAACTACCCCAAAATACCCCAAAGTATACCCCAAAATACCAGAAACTACCCCAAAATACCATAAAATACCCCAAAGTATACCCGAAAGTACCAGAAAATACCAGAAAATACCCCAAAATACCCCAAAGTACCCCAAAATACCCCAAAGTATACCCCAAAGTACCAGAAAATACCCCAAAATACCCCAAAGTACCCCAAATAGTGTGTAATAGTGTAATAGTGTAATAGTAGTAATAGTGTGTAATAGTGTGTAATAGTGTAATAGTGTAATAGTGTGATAGTGTAATAGTGTGTAATAGTGTAATAGTGTGTAATAGTGTAATAGTGTAATAGTGTGTAATAGTGTAATAGTGTGTAATAGTGTAATAGTGTGTAATAGTGTGTAATAGTGTAATAGTGTGTAATAGTGTGTAAAAGTGTAATAGTGTGTGTTGAAAGCTACAGGTCGCCTCTATACATCTCAATCACCTACTCGAGATATAAACCTGCGGCCGCTCGATATCCCCCGGCGAGGTGCTAAACTCGCCAAGTTCTCGAGTCAATTTACTATTTCTGTCTAGATTACTTCAAGTCACTGGTCTTGTGATATCCAGTTGATATGAAATGTAATCATGAAGAGTAGTTAATCTCTTCTTGTTTGAAATAAACCGAATATTTTGTTTAGGAGAACTATTATATCATGTAATAAAAATAATATTATTATTATCATCATCATCATTATCATCATTTTACGAAAGGGCTTGTAATACTGCTCATTTGAAAGCTTGGTTGTATTACTACTTTTTTAATAAGTATTACCACTGTACTAACACGTAATCATTGTTTGCACTCCCCGGCCTTCTTTGTCCCCCTCCTCCTCCTCCTTCAACGGAACCGACCGTCTGACCCTGCAGTGATTCAGACGGTCGAGGTCCCACACAAGACAGAGTCAGTCTGGACACAGAGACACCGGAACCCGCAAACAACACTCATCTACATGCTTAGTATTTTCTTATCAGTACATAGCATATACATATATAAATATATATATTTTTAGCTGAAAAGCATTAACCAGTCAATTGATTCAATCTGTATTTCAGGACATAGTCACCTCAGAGGAAATCAAGGCGCGGCTGGCATTTGCTGGCACTGCCGGCAGAGATCAGTCCAAGAACTCAATGGATTATAAAAAGTCATCTTTATTTCAATGAAGTTACAGAAAAAGACTAAATAAAAAATATCCATTACAGTTTAAAAGATTATATAAAAACAAAACATGTCATCTGCACTTTGTCTTCCAAGTCACACACTGGTAAAAACTTCAAAATCTCTCAAAGAAGTCTCTAAGGCACCATTCTTCTTCTCTCTCCTTCTCCGTGTAAAAATTCCCCTGTGCTCTCGCCAGTTGGCCCTTATAAAGGGCCCCAGGGTCTCTTCTGCTTATTGGTCCAAATACAGCGCTGTCACCGTGATGTCATTTCACCAGCCAGTCAATGCACAATACGTAGGGTTCTAGCTCTCCTCCCATTTTAGTCATTACCTCTACTGGGAAAACCCCATTTACCTCAGAACATGAATGCCTCTTTGTTGGAGAAGTAACAGATTACCTTGTGTTGGAAAATACCCATCCGTTACTTAGCAGAGACCAGAGGCCCCAAGGTTGTCTGTCACATTCCTCAGTGGCCAAACAGTATTGAAGCGAAAGCAACTCACATCTCCAGCATGAGTACATAGTACATAGCCCAACACATACTACAGATATATACAGATACACATACATGTATAATACAGTACATATATATATAGCATACAGTGTACACACATATATGCACATACTTGTACCTATCCTTGTCTACTCCACGCAGGGTGTGACAACCTGCTGTGGAAAGCACCCTGCTCAGAGATGGCATTCCGAAGGGGCCCCCCTTCGTTCTCACTCGCCCCAACTCAAGGGGATGCAGACGAGGGAGACTGCTGGCTATATAGTACATAGCCCAACACATACTACAGATATATACAGATACACATACATGTATAATACAGCACATATATATATAGTATACAGTGTACACATATATATGCACATACTGGTTTTATTCTATGCAGACAGGACAGGGTTAAACTGTGCCGACTTGCTCTCAGCTCAGGCCTAGATATTTGTTCAAAGCGTATATGCATATATATACGTATACACATATATATGTATATATATATATATATGAATACATATCACATCTAGACACCTACAGTAACATATGCCTAGATTTAAAACAGATATATACAATAAACCTATTAAATCATACAAGGGACAGAGAGAACAGGATGTCATTTATACAAAGTGTCACTTAGTTGGCTGTGACACTTTACACCCCCTCTGTCATCCTGGTCGGTCATTTTCCATTGTCTTAATAGCGTCTGTACTGGGGGACGAGATGGCGATTGTGGGGTCACGTGGCTGTGACTCTCCACACCCCCTCTGTCATCCTGGTCGGTCATTTTCCATTGTCTTAATAGCGTCTGTACTGGGGGACGAGATGGCGATTGTGGGGTCACGTGGCTGTGACTCTCCACACCCCCTCTGCCATCTTGGTACCTTGTTACCCTGGTAGCCGGCGGGAAGACTTGCATCTGTTGTTCCCTGGCTGGACGGCTCGACAGGATAGGGGTCACGTTGTTGCTTGGTATCCGGCGGGAAGACTTGCATCTGTTGTTCCCGGCCGATGCACCCAGGTTGTTGTCGTCTTCGTCATCTTGGTCATCGGGGTCACCTTGGTCATCTTGGGGTCACCCCCTCTGACCTCTTGGATCTCTCCCATAGTTTGGGGCAGGTTGATTTGTCACTTCTCGGGCGACCCCCACGGGTCCCCGAGAATTGTAGCAGCAGTCCTCTATTGAAGTGTGGTTGGCCTGGTCTTGTGACCCTGTCCGTAGGCCTCGCAGGACATCACAGATACAGTCCACAGAGGACTCATTTCTTTTCTCTCTTTCAGGTCCATTCAGGGCTCTCGTCGCCCTGTAACCCGGGTCCAGGCCGATGTCTCTCTGTCCGGTCTGGGAGGTCTAGGAGGTCTGGGAGGTCTGGGAGGTCTGGGAGGTCTGGGAGGTCTGGGAGGTCTAGATGAGGACCTTGAGGATGCTCTGGAGCTTGACCTATCCCGGTCTTCCTCCATTTCCGATTTCTGACCTGAGTCAGTATATTCCTTCTTGCCATTCGCTGCGTCGTCCGCTGACTCCGGGGGACCCCCCCCCCTTGTCTAAGAATGCGGCACTGGTTCAGGTTTTGTCCCTTTACCAGCGCACCTTTACCAGCGCACATTGTTCACAGATCCTTCGGACTGTTGTTTCCGTCCACTTCCTTCTTGCACAGGGGGTCTACCCTGTGTTGTGCTTGTCTCGGTCCAGACTGGGTAGTTAGTTACTGTTTATGTCTGGTATTAGTTCCGGCTAGTTAGCCAGCTTGTAGATTCAGGCTATGTAGCCTCTTATAGACTCAGCTCCTGCTGATAACACCAGCCTGTATTATTACGCCGGTTCCATTTCCGTCCCAGTAGCAGGACTTATTCTGATTTTAAGTAAACATTAGGTTACTTCTGGTTGAGGTGACCTGGTACCTATTTTTTCTACTTAGGTTTCGACTGTAATTACGTTACTTTTTAGTCGTGAGTAAACTTTTACTGCTATCACAGAAATATACTTTAAGTGTGATTCTTTCTTTGAGTAGAACCTTCTACGTCTTTTGACTGTAAGAAAACATTACGTAACTTTTTAGTCGTGAGTAAACTTTTACTGCTATCACAGAAATATACTTTAAGTGTGATTCTTTCTTTGAGTAGAACCTTCTACGTTTTTTGACTGTAAGAAAACATTACGTAACTTTTTAGTCGTGAGTAAACTTTTACTGCTATCACAGAAATATACTTTAAGTGTGATTCTTTCTTTGAGTAGAACCTTCTACGTCTTTTGACTGTAAGAAAACATTACGTAACTTTTTAGTCGTGAGTAAACTTTTACTGCTATCACAGAAATATACTTTAAGTGTGATTCTTTCTTTGAGTAGAACCTTCTACGTTTTTTGACTGTAAGAAAACATTACGTAACTTTTTAGTCGTGAGTAAACTTTTACTGCTATCACAGAAATATACTTTAAGTGTGATTCTTTCTTTGAGTAGAACCTTCTACGTTTTTTGACTGTAAGAAAACATTACGTAACTTTTTAGTCGTGAGTAAACTTTTACTGCTATCACAGAAATATACTTTAAGTGTGATTCTTTCTTTGAGTAGAACCTTCTACGTCTTTTGACTGTAAGAAAACATTACGTAACTTTTTAGTCGTGAGTAAACTTTTACTGCTATCACAGAAATATACTTTAAGTGTGATTCTTTCTTTGAGTAGAACCTTCTACGTTTTTTGACTGTAAGAAAACATTACGTAACTTTTTAGTCGTGAGTAAACTTTTACTGCTATCACAGAAATATACTTTAAGTGTGATTCTTTCTTTGAGTAGAACCTTCTACGTTTTTTGACTGTAAGAAAACATTACGTAACTTTTTAGTCGTGAGTAAACTTTTACTGCTATCACAGAAATATACTTTAAGTGTGATTCTTTCTTTGAGTAGAACCTTCTACGTTTTTTGACTGTAAGAAAACATTACGTAACTTTTTAGTCGTGAGTAAACTTTTACTGCTATCACAGAAATATACTTTAAGTGTGATTCTTTCTTTGAGTAGAACCTTCTACGTTTGGTTTTTTTCAAATCTGTAATTGATTCTACTCCAGAGGCACCCGACAGCAGTCATTTCGGTTCATATTCTTTCGGTTTTTGATACCTATTTAAATAGTATAAAGCCCAACTCACTTGAACTTATGTTCTTAGCCCCGGAACCTCCAATCCGTTTTGACAGACCTATAAACCAGTGACCTGGCCGCCCAAGCACCACAGCGTCCTGTATGCTGAGGCTTCCAAGTCCCCACAAATCTGATAGGCCCGTCGGATACAGAGACCCTGATGCTCGCTCTGTCCCCCCGCGTCAAGGTGCTAAGCTTGATGAGAGTTTGCAGAGTCTCAATTTTTTACCCATAGGTGCTGGTGAGTGTACATCTCATGCAGCTGATATGGCTGGTAGGGTGCTAACCCACCAAATGGTTGCTGTCAGGAAATCCCTTCCGAATGAAATAGATTACAAATTCACTTTACTTTACTCTGGGTTTAGAGCAAGGACGGACATCTTTATATATTATACTTAGAATATATACAAAACTTTTGTAGTATTCTATGTCATGTTTCTTCCTAAATGACAATAACACTTTATATTATTCCTCTTGACAGATGAGCTGTATGTCAAGTGCAGTTTGCACTTGCTTGAGTCACTTGTGTCAGGGCCCCAGAGGGTAAGGATACTATTGATTCTCCTTCCGGGCTTTGAATTCCTCCCTTGTTGTCCTCACCTCTGCTTGCTGTTCTGGGGTTAGTGCGGCCCACTCGTCTGCAGGTAGGTATTGGTACTTCTTTTTCCCTGTTCTGTCCTTGGTTGTTTTCGGGGGGAACTCCTGGGAGGCCCCCCTTTTGTCAGATAGCATTTTAACTTGGTCATACAGCATACATTCGATACGTAGCTGGTCTTGTGACCATGCTGCGCATTGGGCTGCCAGTGGGTTACCCCCTGGGACTCCTCTGAGTAGCTTTTCAAGCAGTGAGCATGATCCTTGCATAGGTGTTCCATTCATGACTGATTCTGCTGCATCATTGAGAGACATGCTCCCGCCTCGCACCTGTGCGATTAGTTTCTCCACCATCTTATACCCTGGATCTTGACCGGGGGTCCTTACTTCTCTTTCCATCAGTTGGTCCATTGAGGCCCTTTCGGGGATCTCTAGTCCTTTGAGATGTCTCAACATGCGAGCTAGCGTCTCGTGTGCTTGTATCTCCTGAGCGAGCATCTGCTGCGCCAGCTTCTCATGAGCTAGCATCTGCTGCGCCAGTTTCTTCTGAGCTACCCGTGCCAGCTTCTCCTGAGCTAGCATCTGCCGCGCCAGCCTCTCCTGAGCTACCCGTGCCAGCTTCTCCTGGGCTAGCATCTCCTGGGCTGGCTTCTCTTGTGCTAGCTCCTCCTGAGCTAGCTTCTGGCGTGCCAGCTCCTCCTGAGCTAGCATCTCTCGTGCTAGCTCCTCCTGAGCTAGCTTCTCTCGTGCTAGCTCCTCCTGAGCTAGCTTCTCTCGTGCTGGCTCCTCTTGAGCTAGCTTCTCTCGTGCTAGCTCCTCTTGAGCTAGCTTCTCTCGTGCTAGCTCCTCCTGAGCTAGCTTCTCTCGTGCTGGCTCCTCTTGAGCTAGCTTCTCTCGTGCTAGCTCCTCCTGAGCTAGCTTCTCTCGTGCTAGCTCCTCCTGAGCTAGCTTCTCTCGTGCTAGCTCCTCTTGAGCTAGCTTCTCTCGTGCTAGCTCCTCTTGAGCTAGCTTCTCTCGTGCTAGCTCCTCCTGAGCTAGCTTCTCTCGTGCTAGCTCCTCTTGAGCTAGCTTCTCTCGTGCTAGCTCCTCTTGAGCTAGCTTCTCTCGTGCTAGCTCCTCCTGAGCTAGCTTCTCTCGTGCTAGCTCCTCCTGAGCTAGCTTCTCTCGTGCTAGCTCCTCCTGAGCTAGCTTCTCTCGTGCTAGCTCCTCTTTAGCTAGCTTCTCTCGTGCTAGCTCCTCTTGAGCTAGCTTCTCTCGTGCTAGCTCCTCCTGAGCTAGCTTCTCTCGTGCTAGCTCCTCCTGAGCTAGCTTCTCTCGTGCTAGCTCCTCCTGAGCTAGCTTCTCTCGTGCTAGCTCCTCTTGAGCTAGCTTCTCTCGTGCTAGCTCCTCTTGAGCTAGCTTCTCTCGTGCTAGCTCCTCCTGAGCTAGCTTCTCTCGTGCTAGCTCCTCTTGAGCTAGCTTCTCTCGTGCTAGCTCCTCTTGAGCTAGCTTCTCTCGTGCTAGCTCCTCCTGAGCTAGCTTCTCTCGTGCTAGCTCCTCTTGAGCTAGCTTCTCTCGTGCTAGCTCCTCTTGAGCTAGCTTCTCTCGTGCTAGCTCCTCCTGAGCTAGCTTCTCTCGTGCTGGCTCCTCTTGAGCTAGCTTCTCTCGTGCTAGCTTCTCCTGAGCTAGCTTCTCTCGTGCTAGCTCCTCTTGAGCTAGCTTCTCTCGTGCTAGCTCCTCTTGAGCTAGCTTCTCTCGTGCTAGCTCCTCTTGAGCTAGCTTCTCTCGTGCTAGCTCCTCCTGAGCTAGCTTCTCTCGTGCTAGCTCCTCTTGAGCTAGCTTCTCTCGTGCTAGCTCCTCTTGAGCTAGCTTCTCTCGTGCTAGCTCCTCTTGAGCTAGCTTCTCTCGTGCTAGCTCCTCCTGAGCTAGCTTCTCTCGTGCTAGCTCCTCCTGAGCTAGCTTCTCTCGTGCTGGCTCCTCTTGAGCTAGCTTCTCTCGTGCTAGCTCCTCCTGAGCTAGCTTCTCTCGTGCTAGCTCCTCTTGAGCTAGCTTCTCTCGTGCTAGCTCCTCTTGAGCTAGCTTCTCTCGTGCTAGCTCCTCCTGAGCTAGCTTCTCTCGTGCTGGCTCCTCTTGAGCTAGCTTCTCTCGTGCTAGCTCCTCCTGAGCTAGCTTCTGGGTGTTAGCACTGGCTTGTTAGCCGATGTAGTGCTAGTTAGCTTCCGTCTGGCTACGGCCAGCTCCTGGGTCTTCCGTCTAGCCAGCTCATGGGTCGCACCGTCTGGCTAGCTCATGGGTCTTCCGTCTGGCTAGGGCCAGCTCATGGGTGTTAGCACTGGCTTGTTAGCCGATGTAGTGCTAGTTAGCTTCGCCTTTCTGTGAACGGTCGTTTTGACTTCGCTTCACATCCAGTCTCCCATACTCACATACGGTATCTTTGGGCTAGGTAGCCATCCAGCTCGCCTTTCTGTGAACGGTCGTTTTGACTGCGCTTCACATCCAGTCTCCCATACTCACATACGGTATCTTTGGGCTAGGTAGCCATCCAGCTCGCCTTTCTGTGAACGGTCGTTTTGACTGCGCTTCACATCCAGTCTCCCATGCTCACATACGGTATCTTTGGGCTAGGTAGCCATCCAGCTCGCCTTTCTGTGAACGGTCGTTTTGACTGCGCTTCACATCCAGTCTCCCATGCTCACATACGGTATCTTTGGGCTAGGTAGCCATCCAGCTCGCCTTTCTGTGAACGGTCGTTTGACTGCGCTTCTGTCTCTCTAAACTGCCAGACATTTTAGAGAGAGGGTTTTCTTTACCCCCTTTTTTTTTTTTTTTCTTTAATCCAATTTTGCGGGCTCAACCGCTCCACCAGCAATGCCCCCACTATGCAGATGCCTTTAATTTGCCACTGCTCTCCATCGAGGGCCCTACAGATCAATATCCTTTGACTGGTGTATTCTAAAACTCGGTTCTCCGTTTTTTTTTTTTTTTTCAATATTTCTAGTTTATTTTATTTTGGCTGTTATCTTACCGATCTCAGCCCTAACCCAGGGACGCCATGTTGAAAGCTACAGGTCGCCTCTATACATCTCAATCACCTACTCGAGATATAAACCTGCGGCCGCTCGATATCCCCCGGCGAGGTGCTAAACTCGCCAAGTTCTCGAGTCAATTTACTATTTCTGTCTAGATTACTTCAAGTCACTGGTCTTGTGATATCCAGTTGATATGAAATGTAATCATGAAGAGTAGTTAATCTCTTCTTGTTTGAAATAAACCGAATATTTTGTTTAGGAGAACTATTATATCATGTAATAAAAATAATATTATTATTATCATCATCATCATTATCATCATTTTACGAAAGGGCTTGTAATACTGCTCATTTGAAAGCTTGGTTGTATTACTACTTTTTTAATAAGTATTACCACTGTACTAACACGTAATCATTGTTTGCACTCCCCGGCCTTCTTTGTCCCCCTCCTCCTCCTCCTTCAACGGAACCGACCGTCTGACCCTGCAGTGATTCAGACGGTCGAGGTCCCACACAAGACAGAGTCAGTCTGGACACAGAGACACCGGAACCCGCAAACAACACTCATCTACATGCTTAGTATTTTCTTATCAGTACATAGCATATACATATATAAATATATATATTTTTAGCTGAAAAGCATTAACCAGTCAATTGATTCAATCTGTATTTCAGGACATAGTCACCTCAGAGGAAATCAAGGCGCGGCTGGCATTTGCTGGCACTGCCGGCAGAGATCAGTCCAAGAACTCAATGGATTATAAAAAGTCATCTTTATTTCAATGAAGTTACAGAAAAAGACTAAATAAAAAATATCCATTACAGTTTAAAAGATTATATAAAAACAAAACATGTCATCTGCACTTTGTCTTCCAAGTCACACACTGGTAAAAACTTCAAAATCTCTCAAAGAAGTCTCTAAGGCACCATTCTTCTTCTCTCTCCTTCTCCGTGTAAAAATTCCCCTGTGCTCTCGCCAGTTGGCCCTTATAAAGGGCCCCAGGGTCTCTTCTGCTTATTGGTCCAAATACAGCGCTGTCACCGTGATGTCATTTCACCAGCCAGTCAATGCACAATACGTAGGGTTCTAGCTCTCCTCCCATTTTAGTCATTACCTCTACTGGGAAAACCCCATTTACCTCAGAACATGAATGCCTCTTTGTTGGAGAAGTAACAGATTACCTTGTGTTGGAAAATACCCATCCGTTACTTAGCAGAGACCAGAGGCCCCAAGGTTGTCTGTCACATTCCTCAGTGGCCAAACAGTATTGAAGCGAAAGCAACTCACATCTCCAGCATGAGTACATAGTACATAGCCCAACACATACTACAGATATATACAGATACACATACATGTATAATACAGTACATATATATATAGCATACAGTGTACACACATATATGCACATACTTGTACCTATCCTTGTCTACTCCACGCAGGGTGTGACAACCTGCTGTGGAAAGCACCCTGCTCAGAGATGGCATTCCGAAGGGGCCCCCCTTCGTTCTCACTCGCCCCAACTCAAGGGGATGCAGACGAGGGAGACTGCTGGCTATATAGTACATAGCCCAACACATACTACAGATATATACAGATACACATACATGTATAATACAGCACATATATATATAGTATACAGTGTACACATATATATGCACATACTGGTTTTATTCTATGCAGACAGGACAGGGTTAAACTGTGCCGACTTGCTCTCAGCTCAGGCCTAGATATTTGTTCAAAGCGTATATGCATATATATACGTATACACATATATATGTATATATATATATATATGAATACATATCACATCTAGACACCTACAGTAACATATGCCTAGATTTAAAACAGATATATACAATAAACCTATTAAATCATACAAGGGACAGAGAGAACAGGATGTCATTTATACAAAGTGTCACTTAGTTGGCTGTGACACTTTACAGTGTGCTAGTGTAATAGTGTAATAGTGTGTAATAGTGTAATAGTGTGTAATAGTGTAATAGTGTAATAGTGTGTAATAGTGTAATGTGTGTAATAGTGTAATAGTGTAATAGTGTGTAATAGTGTAATAGTGTAATAGTGTGTAATAGTGTAATAGTGTGTAATAGTGTGCTAGTGTAATAGTGCAATAGTGTGTAATAGTGTGATAGTGTAATAGTGTGTAATAGTGTGATAGTGTAATAGTGTGTAATAGTGTAATAGTGTAATAGTGTGTAATAGTGTAATAGTGTGTAATAGTGTAATAGTGTAATAGTGTGTAATAGTGTAATAGTGTAATAGTGTGTAATAGTGTGCGTGTGTGTGTGTGCGTGTGTGTGTGTGTGTGCGCGCGTGTGCGTGTGCGTGTGTGTGTGTGTGTGTGTCTCCACATTATGGCTGTAGTGACTGAGGCACTCTGTACTCTGGCTGCATCCAGGAAGGGATTAACGCAGTAAAGGTTTAGTGAGACAAAGAGTGAGACATAAAAAACGTAGAGGGCTCAGGAGGTAGAGCCGAGCGCTCGTCTGGTTAATCAGAAGATTCCCGGTTCGATTCCGGCTCCTCCCGGCGGCGTGTCCGAGTGTCCTTGAGCAAGACACTTAAGCCCTGCTCCTCCCGGTGAGCAGATTGGCACTTGGCATGGTCGCCTCCGCCGTCGGTGTGTGAGTGAATGTGAGGCATAAATTGTAAAGCGCTTTGGATAAAAGAGCTATATAAATAGCTCCTTCTCCCCCTCTTCTCCCTCTCTCTCTCTCTCTATCCATATTTCTCTCTCCCTCCCTCCCTCTCTCTCCCTTCTTCTCTCTCTTCCTCTCTCTCCCCCTTCTCTCTCTCCATCTCCCTCTATCCCCCTTCTCTCTCTCCATCTCCCTCTCTCCCCCTTCTCTCTCTCTCCATCTCCCCCCTCTCTCTCTCTCTCTCTCCATATCCCTCTATCCCCCTTCTCTCTCTCCATCTCCCCCCTCTCTCTCTCTCTCTCTCTCTCTCTCTCTCTCTCTCTCTCTCTCTCTCTCTCTCTCTCTCTCTCTCTCTCTCTCTCTCTCTCTCTCTCTCTCTCTCTCCCCCCCTCTCTCCCCCCCTGGTTGGTTTCCCTTGTTCCACAGCTCCTCCATCAAGATGCCATACAAGTTGGAATCCATCTTGAGTGCTAGAGACCCACACACACACACACACACACACACGTACACACACACACACACACACACACACACACACACACACGTACACGCACACGCACACACGTACACACACACATACACACGCACACGCACACACACACGCACACTATTACACACTATTACACTATTACACTATTACACTATTACACACTATTACACTATTACACTATTACACACTATTACACACTATTACACTATTACACTATTACACACTATTACACTATTACACTAGCACACTATTACACACTATTACACTATTACACACTATTACACTATTACACTATTACACTATTACACACTATTACACTATTACACTATTACACACTATTACACACTATTACACTATTACACACTATTACACTATTACACTATTACACACTATTACACAAAATTACACACGCACACACGCACACATACACACGCACACGCACACACACACACACGCACACTATTACACACTATTACACTATTACACACTATTACACTATTACACTATTACACTATTACACACTATTACACTATTACACACTATTACACTATTACACACTATCACACTATTACACTATTACACTATTACACACTATTACACTATTACACACTATTACTACTATTACACTATTACACTATTACACACTATTACTACTATCACACTATTACACTATTACACACTATTACACTATTACACTAGCACACTATTACACTATTACACACTATTACACACTATTACACTATTACACACCATTACACTATTACACTATTACACACTATTACACTATTACACTATTACACACTATTACACTATTACACACTATTACACTATTACACACTATTACACTATTACACACTATTACACTATTACACACTATTACACTATTACACTATTACACACTATTACACTATTACACTATTACACACTATTACACACTACACACTATTACACTATTACACTAGCACACTATTACACTTTTACACACTATTACACACTATTACACACTATTACACTATTACACACTATTACACTATTACACTAGCACACTATTACACGTTTACACACTATTACACACTATTACACACTATTACACACTATTACACTATTACACACTATTACACTATTACACGATTACACACTATTACACTATTACACTATTACACACTATTACACTATTACACACTATCACACTATTACACTATTACACACTATTACACTATTACACACTATTACTACTATTACACTATTACACTATTACACTATTACACACTATTTGGGGTACTTTGGGGGTATTTTGGGGTATTTTCTGGTACTTTGGGGTATACTTTGGGGTATTTTGGGGTACTTTGGGGTATTTTGGGGTATTTTCTGGTATTTTCTGGTACTTTGGGGTATACTTTGGGGTATTTTAGGGTATTTTGGGGTAGTTTCTGTTATTTTGGGGTATACTTTGGGGTATTTTGGGGTAGTTTCTGGTATTTTCTGGTATTTTCTGGTATTTTGGGCTATTTTGGGGTAGTTTCTGGTATTTTGGGGTATACTTTGGGGTATTTTGGGGTAGTTTCTGGTAGTTTCTGGTATTTTGGGGTATTTTGGGGTAGTTTCTGGTATTTTGGGGTATACTTTGGGGTATTTTGGGGTAGTTTCTGGTAGTTTCTGGTATTTTCTGGTATTTTGGGGTAGTTTCTGGTATTTTGGGGTATACTTTGGGGTATTTTGGGGTAGTTTCTGGAATTTTCTGGTATTTTCTGGTATTTTGGGGTAGTTTCTGGTATTTTGGGGTATTTTGGGGTAGTTTCTGGTATTTTGGGGTATACTTTGGGGTATTTTGGGGTAGTTTCTGGTATTTTGGGGTAGTTTCTGGTATTTTGGGGTATACTTTGGGGTATTTTGGGGTATTTTGGGGTAGTTTCTGGTATTTTGGGGTATACTTTGGGGTATTTTGGGGTAGTTTCTGGTATTTTCTGGTATTTTCTGGTACTTTGGGGTGATTAGTAGGACCCGTACTGTACTGTACCCATTCTGCAATCTGTTAATAAAGTGTTCATTCATTCATTCATTCATTCATTCATTCATTCATTCATTCATTCATTCATTCATTCATTCAATCAGATGTTTTTTTCATAGCGATCACAACGTGTGTGTGTGCGTGACGTTGGCGCTGAGCAAGGCACGGATAAGCAATTTTTCAGCCAGCTTTTGTATCGTGCATAAGGACACATATACTATCGATAATCTAGCGTTTATTTGAAAACGATTCATAAATCAGCCGAAAAATTACAACGTGTTTTGTGTATTACACTAAAGGGCTATTATTGCGTCTTTCTCTGGAATTACTAGAAATCTCCAAAACTATACTCGTATTCAAAACCGTATAAAACGGAAATGTACCGATGAAAAAACAATCTGTTTCATACATGTTGACTGCAATCAAGTCATTGATAAGCGACGGGTGTATTAGACCCATAGCCATAATTTAAGATATATTTTAAGCACTCGCAAATTTCCCCGTCCTCCCATTGATTAAAGCGGTGGCGTGCTAGCCCTAATTTGGTCATATGGGCGTGGCGGTCTATGAGTTAAGCTATTATAGGTTGGAAGCAAATTTAGCTTATGTTCGCTTAATGATAAGTTAATCAATGCTCGCTAATAGCACTTCAGTATACTTCACGCACTCTAAACTTTATATGGATCGCACTCCTGAGTGAAAGCCATTAGTAGCACTTTTACTTTTCTGTTCTATTTTGTTGTGCCCTGAGTCATGTTGTTTTTTATCTTTATTTTTATTTGTATTTCATTTTTTTACTGTCTTTTGCACACAGTTTAAAATGGAACCATAACTATATTGGAGACTGTTTACAATGAAAGGGAGAGGGGGAGAACGGGAGTAAGGATGGAGTCTCCACCAGAAGGAGCGTATCCTGAGAGATACACAGGTTGTTACTGTTCCCCTAGGGACCAAGGGCTGTACCCACGGGTGAGTATGTGTGTGTATGGATGTGTGTGTGCATGTGTGTGTGTCGACCCCCCCCCCCCCCCCCCCCCTGTTCCCTTTTTTCTTTATCTCCCCCTCTCTTTCTCCCTTCTTCTACTATCTCCTCTTTTCAACTCAGATACATATGCAATTATTAGATCATGGCAGTGATTGGCAGAAACATCCGCTTCATCTCATGGAATGTTAAAGGGATGAACAACTCCATCAAAGCAGGCAAGGTACTTAAGCACCTACAACATCTCAAGGGTGACCTTTGCTTCTTACAAGAGACACACCTCTGCAGCTCAGATATTTCCTGCATCAAAAGGGCATGGATGGGACACACTTTTCATTCTAAATTCTCTGCAAAAGCCAGGGGAGCTGCAATTATCATACATAGGGATGACCCCTTCAAACCATCTACCATTTTAACTGATCCTAACGGACGATATGTTATAGTGTCGGGCAGGCTACAGAATACTCCCGTGGTTCTGGCCTCAATATATGCGCCAAACTGGGACAGTGATGAATTTATATCCAACTTATTTTTCCTCTATACCTAACCTCAATGATCACCACATAATTATCAGAGGGGACTTTAACCAGGTACAAAACATAGAACTTGATAGATCGTCTGATAGACGTACTACCATCTCCAAATCAGCTAACGTCTTAAAATATCATGCGGAGCAGCTGGGCCTGATAGACCCTTCCTTGGAGAACAATTTCCTTCCAATAAAATCTTTTCCTTCTTTTCTCATGTCCACCACACATACTCGAGGATAGATTTATTTTTACTGGATAAAAAACTACTACATAATGTAATCTCTAGTGAGTATCATAGCATAGTCATTTCCGACCATGCCCCTACATCCGTGGAAATTAACTTTCCCCAGGGTAGACCACCCTCTACATTTTGGAGATTCAACTCCCATTTGCTATCTGAACCAGAATTTTTTTTGTATCCACTTTTTCTCCTTATTTTTCTATTTTTTCTCCCATCCCAATTTCGCCTCGCCAATTCTCCCTTCAATTCTCCCCTCCCCTGTCTCGAACATTGCTAGACTATGCCTCCCACTGGTCGGCTGCAGTGAGGACCAAGCCTTGCATCACGTGTCCCCTCCGGTACACGAGGAGGCAGCTGTCGCATCTTTTCACCTGTACAGCGCGATCTCTCAGCGGCGCGGAGTAACGCGTGGGAGGCTCCTGCTGTACAGGCACACCAACCGACCTGTAGGAGTCGCTGTCCACAACGTCCAATCCCCACCCACCAGCTTTCCCACCCCTAACACTGCCAATTGTGTTAGTATATGAACAACCAGCCAAGCTGGTAGCAACGCTGAGAGCTGGGCTCAAACCCAGCATCCCCTGCGTTAGTGGCGAGCGCCTTGCCCAATGAGCCACTTGGCCGCCCTCTATCTGAACCTGAATTTAAGGATTTTATCAACGCACAAATAAAAATCTTCTTTGAGATAAATGACACCTGAAATTAACAGTGATAGGCCTGGGAGGCCTTTAAGGTGTATCTCTGCGGACAGACTATCTCTTTTACCTCTCATTTTAGGAAACAGGAATAATCCAAATTAATAGGTATATCGAGATCAAACAGCTAGACATCCAATACTCATCTAAACCCACCCCTGCTCTTGATAAAAAACGACTCCAGCTTCAATCCCAATATGATCTGCTCTCAACTAGTAAGATCGAGAAACTACTCCTACACACCAAACAACGTTTTTTCGAGCAAGGGGACAAGGCCGGAAAATTGCTTGCATATCAAGCACGAGTGGCGAGTGCCTCCAGACTGATCCCTAGAATAAAATCTCACACAGGTGTCATTACAACAGACTCTACGGAAATTAGTGAAATTTTCTCTGACTATTATTCTAAACTTTACACATCGGAGTCCTCTCTGCAGGACTGGGACAGCCCGAACCCCCTAAAGTCTCTTACTGTACATACCCTCAAGTAAATAAAACAGAAGCCAAATAGTTGGGTACTCTTATAACCATCTCTGAAGTGACTGAGGCAATTAGATCTTTACAAAGTGGGAAATCACCTGGGCCGGATGGCTATACTACAGAATTTTATAAAACTTTCTCCATGTCGCTTCCCCCGTTCCTACTGAGAGTATATAACGATTCCCTTCTAAAGGGCCAAATGCCACCCACGCTATCAGAAGCGTCTCTAACCCTGTTGCTCAAAAAAGATAAAGACCCTCTCCTCTGTAGCAGTTACAGACCAATCTCCCTCCTTAATGTGGATTGTAAAATACTGGCTAAGGTCCTGTCATGCCATCTTCAAAAGGTGGTCCCATCCCTGATAGACCCTGATCAGACAGGTTTCATCATGGGAAGGCAGTCCTTTTTCAACAGCAGAAGGCTGTTAACCTCTTCCACCTGACGGGACCGGTACCGGTCCCGAAATGACATCTGGTCATAAATCAATATTTTTTAGACTGTTGTATAAAAGTAGCGATTTTTTTTTATTTCAAACGTATTCAAGTATTAACATCATAAACATGTCACAACAGCATGTAGAATGTATATTATCATCAATACGTTAGTTTAGCAATAGGTTAAAAGTGTCATTAGATAGATTTAACTTTTCGATTTGGTCAAGTCTATTCCGAGAGGGCGACTATTTTGGAAATTTTTAACCATGGGAATTGTAGTCTTTTTGTGGCCATTTTGTAATAGACATCACTAGCTGTCGATCAGCATTGGAATTTTTCGTCCATAGATGTCCCTAGATACCAAGAATATGCAAATGGACCTTGTAGAAGTGGAGCAATATTCCATTTACCTAGGTATATATTTTAGGCGGATTTTCCGAAAATATTCCACGGGTGGAACAGGTTAAATATTCTTTTCACAACCACGACTGACCCGCCTGAAATGGTTCTCTCCTTTGATGCTGAGAAAGCATTTGACAGAGTGGAATGGAGATACTTGTTCCACACACTTGAGACATTTTGTTTAGGCTCAGGTTTTGTTTCGTGGATGAAACTTCTATCCTCTTCCCCAGTAGCATCAGTTAATGTAAATGGTGTCAAGTCCGGCCAGTTCTCGCTTTACCGTGGCACCGTTCAAGGATGTCCGCTCTCTCCTTTACTCTACGCGCTCGCCGCAGAACTGTTAGCCATATGGCTTCGCAATGAGGACAGATTTGAGGGGATTGAGAGGTTTGGTCTAGTTCATGAACTCTCATTATACGCCGATGACCTACTTTATGTCTCCAATCCATCATGGTCCATCACTGTGATCCTAGACATTCTAGAGCAGCATAGGCAGCTCTCTGTTGTACCGAACTCGTAACGAACTGTGACCCCAATACCGAGGTATGTACCGAACTGTGGCTTCTGTGTACCGTTACACTTCTAGTAATAACTAAGGCTGTAAAAGTTAACGTGTTACTGCAAAATTCTTTAACGCCACTATTTTTTATTGCGAGATTAATGTTTAAAAAAATACAATTAATATTTTTTATACAGAGAGAGACAGTGTGTGTGTGTGAGAGAGAGGGGGGGGTGGGGGTGCGAGTCCTCAGCCCTTGTGTGGGTGAATGTAACAAGTTCCTAACTTTTTCTTTCCCCTATTATTTCATGCACACTTTATTCATTGTTTTAAATAATAATTTATTATTATTAGTTATTATTAGTTATTTTGTTTGTTTTGAATTTTATGCAAATTTGCCATGCATGAGGGTCATCCTTTTGTGTTTAATGGTTGCTTAAACAAAAAATGGGGATGAATAGTTCAGGTGTAAAGTTCAACACACTACTGTGTTAGTAATCATTACTATGTAATGTTACAGTTAGTAAATTGGTATGCCCATCTGCTGTTTTTTGTTGGGCTTTTATTAAAAATATTTACAATGTAGTTTGCACATCTTCGTTACTTGAAGATTCTGGACAGTAGTTCTCATTGTGGCAATAAATAAACATGCATTTTTTGCATAAAGCAAGCATTTGCAGACTCTCATGTTGATAAGAGTATTCAAACTTGAAAAAGCTTAAGGTAGATTTAGAACAGATAAAAAATATGCGATTAATTTGCTATTAATCGTGAGTTAACTATGAACAATCATGCAATTAATCAGATTAAATATTTGAATCAATTGACAGCCTTAGTAATAACTTACAAAAATAGACTACTTCTTAAATGTCTATTTAAGTCCTTCTCTTCACAGGTAAGTATTTTAATCCAACATAACTCAGGTATAAGTATTAACATGTGAATTGTAATGCTTAGCATAGCCCTCTATAGAAATACCCCATTCAGTTAGATAGTACGCTAGAAAGAGAAGCAAGTGACTTGCATGAGTAGGTTACATTCATCTGGTGACTAAAATAAAATGTTCCTTCCACAGAACAATTTCCTCATGAAAGTCAAGTCAAGTCAAGAGTTTTATTTGTCACGGCATACAAGCATACAGTGAAATGCGGGGGGTCTTGCCCACAACGATTAAGCAATAATACAATAATAAGAATAGGATGAGAATAAGACATTTGTGCAATAATACAAGTAATAAGAATAAGACATAACAGATAAAGTTTACAAAAAGCATGGTAACATGGTAGCAATTTTGTAATTCGTATTTGCCACTTCCACTCCGGGGATAGCTTTAGTCTACGCGCACATAATAAAGATTCTGATCCATCCTTTGGCTGTCACAATGAATCAATCATTTATTTCTCATAAGCAAAACAAACAAAACTCGTATATCTAATACATGCGTGCGTTGCGTGCAGTGCGTCTGTGCGTGCGGTACAAAAACTGTTTGCCTTCCCGGTCCACGTCTCCCACGCAAGCCACCACCCCTTATCAAGGTAAACTACACAGGTGGATAGCTCAGGTAGGTCTCTTTAAAGGGAAAGTGCACATAGTTTCAAATCATAAGAATAGTTACAATAAGATAATCAGTGTAAATAATATCATGACTTGTCAATCAAATTATCAGTTTTCGTTTTCATATTTCGTAATCCATAAAGCATTTTCATAATTCAAATAATTGCATGATACAAACTCAAAGATTAAATAACTCAAGAATGGCTCCTACACATGCTAAGGTCCTGCGTTAGTGCAATACACTGTTAGCTACGGATGAGGCACTGGGTCTTATGTACACTACTATACAATGCTATACTATACAATCTACAGTTATACTGTGTGTCCTTATGCTAGCTTGCTATATCCATCTGTTTACTATACAAGAACCACTCCCGTTCTTGTTTTTAAAGTGACCTTTCATTGTGTAAAGTGACCGTTGAGTGTGAGCATGTGCAGCATGTGTGTGTGTGTGTGTTGAGAGAAAACAGGGTTCTGGGGTGTTTTTCAATGTATGTGTATGTATAGATTGGGGGGAGATGGTAGCATGTAACAGTGTCAGAGAGGTCGAATTGCATGCAGACGGTGATAGAAGAAGCGGTTCAGAGGCATAGCCAGCAGAATGTTTAGCAGCCAGCAGAGAATGTTTTGAATTCCGATCTAAGACACAACAAGCTGATACCGTGGCAGGGCACAGAGGCAGAGCGCGATGGAGGTTTTGACAGTAATGAAACGTTTTGAAATGTGTGAAAGGTTATTAGCAGTTGTCATGACAGCGCATGACAACCAGAAGAGGGGCGGGCTATCGTTGCTATGATGAAGATCCTATAAAGCGGACAGGGGTTCCGGGTGTAAGCAAGACCAAGAGCGGCTAAGGGCAGACTACAATCTGACTAGGACTGAGAGACTCTCTCCTCTCATCACGGAGAGGGGGGGGAGGAGGAGGAATGACACATCATTATTAGCTTCGGCTACCACGAGGATGGTCTTGGCTAACGACCAGGCCTGACCACCATTGGACTGAATAGCAGAAGGACGATAGCAAGGACGATACAATTTGATAACATCTGATTATGAGGTTCTGTTTATTGAATAAACAACGCTCTTCCAAGAAAGGTATTACACTGTGTCAAAGTGTCGAATTCTTACGAAGGTGGAGAATTATTATGGTTTGCGGATCGCACTAATGGGGAGAGATAAGGATTGTATCAGCCAGTATATGAGACGTCAGGACCATTAAAAGTACACAATGCAGAGGAATGGATGGAGAGAGGATAGCACAAGAAGACGTGATACAGGCCGATTGATCAGAATCTAACAGTGTGTTCATGCTAAAGTGACTGCTAGTGTGTGAGCGTATACAGTGTGTGTGTGTTGTGTGTGCTCATGTGTGCTTGTGTGTGGAGAGTTCAGTGTTCAATACTCTGATGGCCTGGGGGAAGAAGCTGGCCGAAGTCTCTCTGTCCTAGTTGCTGGTGTTCGCAGGCATTTGCCTGACTGCAGCAGCTTGAACAGGCTGTTGTTGGGGTGGTGAGGGTCTTTCATTATTCTGCAGGCTCTGGATTTGCACCTCTTGTTATATAGGACCTGCAGGGGTGGTAGTGCAATACCCGTAGTACGCTCAGCTGAGCGCACCACTCTCTGTAGGGCCTTCTTGTCCTGTGCCGTGCTGTGTATCTTCCCCGATACTCTGAACTTCCTTAACTGTCTCAGGTGGTAGAGGCGCTGCTTCGCCTTCTTTACGACTGAGTCTATGTGTGTTGTCCATGTCAGGTCCTCTGAGATGTGGACCCCCAGGTACTTGAAGCTGCTCACCCTGTCCACGGTAGCCCCGTTTATCCTCAGTGGTGTGTGTGTCCCCTGCTGTGTTCTCCTAAAATCCACAATCAGCTCCTTGGTTTTACCAATGTTCAGGAGCAGGCTGTTGTCCTGGCACCAGCGTTCCAGTAGCTCAACCTCCTCCCGGTAGGCCTTCTCGTCATTGTCAGAGATCAGCCCCACCACCACTGTGTCGTCTGCAAACTTCACTATGGAGTTGGAGCTGAACTTGGCCACACAATCATGTGTGTATAGTAAATACAGCAGGGGGCTCAGGACACAGCCCTGGGGGGACCCGATACTCAGGGTGATGGTGTTGGAGGTCTGACCCCCCACCCTGACCACCTGGGGCCTTTCACTCAGAAAGTCCAGTATCCAGGCGCTCAGAGCAGAGCTCAGACCCAGCTCGATCAGCTTGTCCACCAGTCTGGTGGGGACTATGGTGTTGAACGCTGAGCTATAGTCAATGAACAACAGTCTCACATAGCCCCCCTTCTGGCAGTCTAGGTGAGAGAGGGTGCTGTGTAGTACTTGGGAGACCGCATCATCAGTGGACCTGTTTGGCCTGTATGCAAATTGCATAGGGTCCATATCACTGGGGAGGGAGGCACAAATGTAATCCTTAACCAGCCTCTCAAAACATTTCATGACCACAGAGGTGAGTGCCACCGGTCTGTAGTCATTAAGACCTGTTGGGGAGGATTTCTTTGGTACCGGTATTATAGTGGACACCTTGAAACAGGCAGGGACCACGGATTCAGCCAGGGATAGATTAAATATGGTGGTGAACACTGGGGCTAGCTGGTTAGCACAGGACTTAAGTATACGTCCTGTTATCCCATCTGGGCCAGCTGCCTTTCTGGTGGTCACCCGCATTAATGCTCTTCTCACACTGTGTTCCGTCAATGAGAGAGTGCCCCCCCCCCCCCCCCCCCCCCCGCAGATGCCCCCCCCCCCTCCACAACGGCCGGTGCTTCAGTGACGTCATTAGCCGGTGAGCTAGCGTCGCTACTGTTTGCCCCAAACGGTGCGTAAAAGGAGTTGAGCTGGTCCGCGAGAGAGGCGTCTGCACTCCCCATTGAGGGGGCACTGACTTTGTAGTCAGTTATCGTCCGTAGTCCTCGCCATAAACCTCTTGTGTCATTCTGGGCCATTTGTGCCTCCATCTTGTCAGCGTATGTCCTCTTAGCAAGTTTTACAGCCTTGCGCAGAGTATAGACTGTAGCCTTATACTCCTCCATGTTTCCTGACGCTCTGCCCAGGTTATAAGCAGTGGTGCGAGTTTTCAGAGCCGCTCGGATTGTCAACCCACGGTTTCTGGTTTGGGAAAACCCACACTTTTTTCGTGGGGACAATGCTATCCGCTAGTGTTGTTATGAAACTCACGACAACATCAGCAAACTCACTGACGTCGCTGGAGCTTGCCTCGAGCATACCCCAGTCGACGTCATCGAGTGCGTCCTGTAGCGTTGCCTCTGATTGGTCGGACCACTTCTTTACCTCACATGACATGACAGCGTCACGTGATCTCTGCCTGTAAGCGAGGATAAGCATAATGGCGTCGTGATCAGATGTGCTTGTAGTTCCCGCTAATGGAGGGGCCGGTACTGCCTTGTAGCTGGCTCTAAACCTGGTGTAACAGTGGTTGAGCGTATTTCCTCCCCTTGTGGAGCAAGCGATGTGCTGAAATAAGTTAGGCATCACTTTCTTCAGGTTCGCTTGATTGAAGTCGCCGGCTACTATCATGGCTGCATGATAAACAATCATATCAACAAGATTTGATTCAAATTTTACAATTGATGGCTTATTTTGAAGGTATGAACCTGTAGTTTCATATTATGTAAAACTAATTAATTCTGAGGGAGGAGGGGGCCAACAACCCAGACTCTAAAGGGTTTTAAAGCACTCACTGGACGGGCTGGCTTCACAACAGCCCGGTCCAGGTATTTGTGTTAGGTATTTGTGTTTGTTTGTGACAGCATGCATGCTGTAGGTTGCTCTTAGTTCAACTGAAACCTAAATGCAACCTGAACAGGGATCAGAACACGAGTCAAACCATCTTCTTCTACAACATGTGTAGGGGAAATTGTATGTTCTCTACCGCCACCTAGAGGCTCCCGGTTTATTCTGTAATGAGGTTACTGAACCCCATCACTCTTTCCACTAAGTAGCAGTTGTGCTGTGTTCCAACCACCATTCAGTTTTGAACGAGGAAGAAGCAGTGTTGTTTTCCTAGGCTGATCTATTGCTCAGAGTGTTTGGGGGGCAAAATGTATTGGAAATATGGACACAGTTTTAACCGTGCATGTGTTATACCCCAATTCTTCACAGGATATGACACGATATGACAGAAGTGATGTCTCAGGGATGCACCAGGTGATGGTTTCTGAATTTGCCTCTGATGACGCGCTAGTTGTGAGACTGCATTGGTTGTACTGCGTAGATAATTACCTCCTGTAGCTTTTTAATCTCTTTGAATTATATCGCGCTTTGCGCTTTCTTTTCAAGTGATCACCAGGGTTGGGGTCGCATCGATTTTAGCATAATAAATACTTTCTCAAGATTCTGAAGCGTGCACAAGCTTTCATTTATGAGAGAAAGAACTTAACGAGTGGAGAGAATCTGTTCCCCTCGGAGTTGAAATCAATATTGCTGGTCACGAAGCTCTGTGCGTAGGCTGACATTTCAAAATGTTTTGTTGCAAATGTTTTTAATTAAAGAACAACAGTAAAAAAAAAACACCTGCTGAAATGATTACATTTATAATTAACTGATCGCACATGATTTAATTTGGGTTCAGATCTATCTCACTCTTTTGTTGTTCAAACTCACTGCAATATTGGTATACGAAAGTGTGTCTACATGTTAATGAAGATTATTTAATGATTTGATTAGGTGGACATTATGAATGTCATCTATGATGTTTGTGAACTAACAGCTTCACTTCCATATGTTGTAACATGTTCCATATGTTGACAGGCTGTCAGTTGTCCATACAAATACCAACTTCAGATAGGCAAATTCAAATAAAACTTGAATATTAATTATAAAATAGACATACTGTATTATTACACTGTTAATTCACAACCATAATGCCTTCATATATCTATCATGGATCATCTAGGCAATTACCTGTTATGCCCTAGCCCTATTTTCTGAAAAGTCCGCCAAAAATGTTATACATACAGTCAGGGCCGCCTGGGAGAAATGCGAGGCCCTGTGCGAGATTTAAACGCACAGGGCCGCACAGGGCCGCACAGGGCCCCCCCTAAAAGGTAAAAAAATATATATATATAATTTTATTTTTATTTTAAATTTTTTACAGTCAACATATTCTTAAATAATAGCGCTGCCCGAGGCTGGGCATGATACAGTCAACATATAGCAAGAGAGAGAGCGAGAGAGAGCTCCCGTTCTACAGTCAATATACAGTGTTATCGCTGCACAGACCCGGCAATGCCCCTGACCCTCCACCAGAGCAAGGCCAGAGAGAGAGAGAGACACACATTGGAAAGAAACAACCCAAAACCAGAGCAAATTGAAATGCTATTTGGCCCTAAACAGAGAGTACACAGTGGCAGAATACCTGTGCACTGTGACTGACCCAATACTAAGAATATCCTTGACTAGGTACAGACTCAGCGGGCACAGCCTAGCCATCGAGAAAGGCCGCCATAGGCAGACCTGGCTCCCAAGCGAAGACAGACCCACTGCACACAAGATGAGGTGGAAACCGAGCTCCACTTCTTAACAACCTGCCCACTATACCAAGACATACTTCCCACAAATTGCAAACACCTAAAGAGACTTTGAAAACATCGACAATAACTCAAAACTCCCATACCTACTGGGAGAAATACAAGAATGTGAAATAAAGCCCATTTGAATTGAAGAGAGAGAGATAGATAGAGCATGTCTGTGTGTGTTAGAAAGAGAGAGATAGAGAGAGAGCATGTCTGTTTGTGTGTGTGTGTTAGAGAGAGAGCATGTATATGTGTGTTAGAAAGAGAGAGAAATATATAGAGAGAGAGCATGTCATTTTGTGTGTTAGAGAGAGATATAGAGCATGTCTGTGTGTGTTAGAAAGAGAGAGAGAGAGAGAGAGAGAGAGAGAGAGAGCATGTGTGTTTGTGTGTTAGAGAGAGAGTGTTATGGTTTGTAACCGACCCCAATCGCACAACACAAGACAGGTATGAGAGTAAGCCAAAACAGGGCATTTATTCAATACAAACAAAAAGCGGCACTGTCCCTTTAAGGGAGAACACAAAAATACTGGAAACAAAGAAATAGGGAAAAATGTGGCACTGTGCCTTTAAGAGGCGAGCAGGCTAAGGGGCTAAGGCTAAAGGACAGGGCCAGGGCAAAAAGGTCAGGGCAGAAACAGGGGCACTGGAGAGGGGGAAACAGGGACAGAGGCCCGGGGAGGCGGGCTGGAGACAGGGACAGAGAAACAGGGTTAAGGCCTTGGACAGGGCGAGGGCCAGAGCTGCTTACAGGGATGGCAGGGTTCAGACGGCGGAGGCCTGGCAAGGAGATCCTCCTCGGAAGTGAAGAGACGCATCCTCCCGTGGGATAGGAAGTGATGCGCGCCGGCTTGAGCGTCTGGAGTAGGAGCGCGCCGGCTTGAAGAGACGCATCCTCCCGTGGGATAGGAAGCGATGCGCGCCGGCTTGAGCGTCTGGAGTAGAAGCGCGCCAGCTTGAAGAGACGCATCCTCCCGTGGGATAGGAAGCGATGCGCGCCGGCTTGAGCGTCTGGAGTAGGAGCGCGCCGGCTTGAAGAGACGCATCCTCCCGTGGGATAGGAAGCAATGAGCGCCGGCTTGAGCGTCTGGAGTAGGAGCGCGCCGGCTTGAAGAGACGCATCCTCCCGTGGGATAGGAAGCGATGCGCGCCGGCTTGAGCGTCTGGAGTTGGAGCGCGCCGGCTTGACGTCTGGAGTGGGACATTGGAAAACCTCCCGTAGAGGATTAGAGAGCGTAGACGGTGTCCCACTCCAGGCAAACGGCGACAGGTGGTGATGGCTGGCACCTCGTCTCACGCCGGAGACGCGGTAGGTGATGGTAACGTCCAGGACTCCATGAACACTGAACACAGAAAAGGATAAAGAGTCCAGAACAAAGAACCAGCATACAGAACGACCCGACGAGGACAGGAGGGGAGGTCCAGGTATTTAAAGCCCTCTGGGGCGCTAATCATAACTTATCACAGCTGTGAAAGGTAGTCCAAGGGTGGGGGCTGGTGAAGAGCAGAGGAGAGTAAAACATCGCGAGGGTGGGGGCTGGTGAGGTGAGGAGACAGGGAATTAAAGGTCCAGGGAACAGGCGAACCTCACAGAGAGAGCATGTCTGTGTGTGTGTGTGTTAGAGAGAGATCATGTATGAGAGAGATAAGCAAAGATGAGCCCCTAAAGGATATTCAACTTTTAATGGAAGAACAAAACAGAAGGAAAAGATAACTTCACAAAGGCAACATGAATATACATAGATCCAAAAGGACAAAGATCAACACTTAAATCCAAAGAGAAGAAGGTCTATTATACCAGAGAAAACAAAGTAGCAAGGAGCCAATGGCCGACATCAGCTAAATAGGCTAACTGCAAATAGAGTAGCCAGGTACTGACACCAGGCCACACACCGTTAGCTACTACAACAGCTAGCCGGCCCGTTTGGCTCAATATAACGTTAGCTATGTTAGCTAGCCGGCCCGCTTTGGCTCAATATAACATTAGCTACAACAGCTAGCCGGCCCGTTTGGCTCCCGAGAGAGAGAGAGAGAGAGATATCCACGGCGGGAATAGAATAGAGTGCATTAAAAACTCACCAAACGTCCAAGAGGATGGAGACAACCGCGTGGAGTTGACGAAGTTCATCTGCCGAATGACCGTCCTCTTCATCTTGGCATAACAATGCTGCACGTGCTCTCTCTAGGTTAGCTAACGCTAGTTAGCCTTTAGCTAAGCTAGCTACTAGCCGACATCATCATGGCTATCCCGACTGAACCACACGTTAGCACTCGATATTATAACGTAGCTAAAGCTAACTAGCTGTCCCTGCCTTTAGCTAAGCCGACATGGCTAGCCTGACTGAACTGTCTAACATGCAACAACTTTCATCTTCAGTCCATCTGCCAAATGACCGTCCTCTTCGTCTTGGCTGGCATAACTAAGCATAACCTCCAAAGCTGCACGCGCGAAATAGTCAAACGCAGCTGACGCACGCCGGCGTACACATGATGTAACCCCTCCCTTCGTTGAAACCAATAGTATGTCTGCTGCAGAGCCCCAGAGCTCCAATGGTGAGTATGTCTGCTGCAGAGCCGCAGAGCCAGGAACAAGTCAGACACATTCTACAAACGTGTCTAATGTGAAATATATAAGCATATAAGCAAAACTAGATTTTAGGACTGTGATGAAAAAGGGCCTCGCGGGAAGGGGGCCTTGCAAAAAAAAATTAAAAAAAATTAAAAATAATAATAATAATAAATTAAATTAAAAAAAATCTTTTGTGTGCGAGGCCCCCCTTCCCGCGAGGCCCTGTGCGACCGCACTGCTTGCACACCCCCTGAGGCGGCCCTGCATACAGTACCTAAGTAGATGGAAGATTGCTCCAGTTCTGGTAACTAGAGATCTATGGATCTCATGGAATGCATTACCAGTGTCAGAAATATTGTGTCTGTTACTAGGCTTGAGTAAATTGTGATGAAACAAAGGAGAATATAAATTATAATTTTGTTTTGCATCTTTGACAGTGAATAACACCATGCAAAAAATTACATGAAAAACTGCCACTGAGCTCATTCAGCACCTTCTTGAGATCATGTGTAAAAATAATCTAAGCAAATGAGTCCAGAAGTTGCCTACACAGATTGGTCTCTGCTGGGGTGATGCAACATGATACAATAGAGGACCACATAGGTATGTCCACGCACCACTCAATGTTTCTGTCCAGGCTTACCAAGCATCCATAGCGCACTGATGAGCGTGCATGCTGATTGGTGGATCAAAGAGCTGGTAGGCCTACTTATTGAACTATGATGTGTGTGCCCTGTACTTCTAGACCAGGGGTCAGGAACCTTTTTGACTGGGAGAGCCATAAAAGCCAAATATTTCTAAATATATTTCATTGAGAGCCATATAGTATTTTTAACGTATAATAAATTAAATATGTCTTACTTTTAATGCGACTTCTGGTGCTGCATGGTTTTGCTGATGGCCTTGTAATCTGGTTCATACGTGGTGAGGTTGAGCTTCATGCAGGCGCTGAGGCTTCCATCAGTTAAACGTGAGCGTAGGTTGGTCTTAATGTTCCTCATATGCGAGAATGACTGCCCACATGCATATGTAGAGCCAAACATGGTCAATACGGCAATACTCACGCTGCATTGTGTGGTATGTCACAGGAAGCTCGTTCCAAGTTTTAAGAATCAGCTGGTCTTCAGGTTGAAGATTTTTTATTTCTGTCCACTTGTGTTCCCTCGCCAGCTCTGCTCGCTATATATATATATATATATATATATATATATATATATATATATATATATATATATATATATATAAAATGTCATTTTTCAGTCTCTAGCATTGTATTATAGTAATAGGAGTTCGTATCAATGTGTTTTAGTTAAGGCTGTCAAATATATCGCGTTAATATCGCGTTAACTCCCGATTCTATTAATGCCACTAATTTTTTTAACTCAAGATTAACAAAAAAAAAAAAAAAAAAACTAGACTTCACTCAGGTGTATTATTGATTTACTAGACTTCACTCAGGTGTATTATTGATGCTCTCATTGATACTATGTTTGTTTCTGAAGTGTATGTGTGTGTGTGTGTGTGTGTGTATGTGTGTGTGTGTGTGTGTGTGTGTGTGTGTGTGTGTGTGTGTGTGTGTGTGTGTGTGTGTGTGTGTGTGTGTGTGTGTGTGTGTGTGTGTGTGTGTGTGTGTGTGTGTGTGTGTGTGTGTGTGTGTGTGTGAGATATAGAGAGAGAGGGGGGTGAGAGATGAGGAAGGGGCAAAAGAGAAAAAGAGCTGGGAGAGTGTGTGTGTGAGGGAGAGAGGGGGGTGTGTGATTAATCAGCCCTTGTGTGTGTGAATGTAACAAGTTCCTAACGTTTTCTTTCCCCTATTATTTCATGCACACTTTATTCATTGTTTTAAATTATTATTTTCTTTTAAGTTATGTTGTGCATCACTCTGTTTTGAATTTGATGCAAATTTGCAATGCATGAGGGTCATCCGTTTGTGTTAAATGGCTGCACAAAGCAAGCATTTGTTGACTCGCATGTTGATAAGAGTATTAAAACTTGGAACTTGAAAAAGATTTGTTTAAGGTAAAAAAAAAAAAATGCGATTAATTTGCGATTAATCGCGAGTTAACTATGGACACTCATGCGATTAATCGAGTTAAATATTTTAATCGTTTGACAGCACTAGTTTTAGTGTCTAAATACCATATTGGCGGATTGCTTTGATTCAGCTCAGCCCCTTTCCTCCTCCAGTAAATCAGGCCATTTTTATTTGAACAGCTGATATACGTCATACGGCCGCTGGGTGATGCGATTGGCTCTGTGGTTGGAGCTAATGCCCGCCCCCATTCTACCTAGACTAGACAGCGAGTGGAGGAAGCCACTTCCTCAGCTGCGAGGCGGAGTGGGGCCCGTGCGCTCTGGAGGGAGAGAGGGAGAGAGAGATGGAGAGAGAGGGGGCACTTGGGGGGGGGTACCTGCCGGCCGCGCGCCACACACCCGCAAACGGGAGATTGAAAGAAAGAAGAAAAAAAAAACACAAGCTGCCGGGGACTCTCATCACCGAGAGCCGAGAGGGAGAGAAAGGAAGAGAGAGGGAGGGAGGGAGAGAGGGGGCCTTGTCATTAACGGCCTGTCTTTTTTTTCTCTCTCTCTCTCTCTCTCTCTCTCTCTCTCTCTCTCTCTCTCTCTCTCTCTCTCTCTCTCTCTTTCTCTCTCTCTCTCTCCCACCCCCTCCCTCTCTCTCTCTCTCTCTCTCTCTCTCTCTGCCGCGCGGACTCATCACAGAGAGGGAGAGAAAAGAAGAGAGAGGGGGCCTTGTCAATAACGTCCTGTCTTTTTTTCTCTCTCTCTCTCTCTCTCTCTCTCTCTCTCTCTCTCTCTCTCTCTCTCTCTCTCTCTCTCTCTCTCTCTCTCTCTCTCTCTCTCTCTCTCTCTCTCTCTCTCTTCCCTCCCTCCCTCTACCAGTGCAGACTGTGGACTGACTGTCACTCAAAGTGCTTATGGGCGGAGCCAGGCCATAACAGCCTGATTTCTTGAGGCTGAAAAATGATGGTTTTGAGTACTTGATTGGAAATATAAAACAATGCATTTTTTTGAAAAAAAAACGTACAAATGTCTTCAATAGACTAACAGGAATTGTGTAAAGTTGCCCAAATAGTGCTAGGAATAGCAGTACATAGCCCCTTTAGCTACAGATACTATTAGCTGTATCTTCAAAACTAATTTCTGTTTACTTTTAAATGACACAGTATTATTAAGAAATATCACAAGTATTAAAAAAAGAAAAAAAAAATATATATATATATATATATATATTTTTTTTTTACTCAAACATTTCTGGGAGCCATATGCTGTCACCAGAAGAGCCATATATGGCTCGCGAGCCATAGGTTCCCGACCCCTGTTCTAGACTATAATGGAGTCTTAAATCATTGCAGTATATTCTTGTCAATAGAGATGATGACTCACTGTGGCCTACCAGGGGGGGGGGGGGCTGCTCCCTGCCCCTCTGAACTCAATCAGCGCCAATCACGTAAAAAGTCGGGTTATCTCGCCAACGGTTGAGCGCCAAATCCCGAGAAAAGTTGGGTTTTTTCTTTTATTCGATTTCAATATTATTTTTTTATCCACTTTTTCTCCCCATTTTCTATTTTTCTCCCATTCCAATTTCGTGTTTCCAATTCTTCCCTCCCCTGTCTTGAACGTTGCTAGACTATGCCTCCCACTGGTCAGCTGTAGTGAGGATAGAAGCCTTGCATCACGTGTCCCCTCCGGTACACGAGGAGGCAGCCTGTCGCATCTTTTCACCGCAACAGCTCGAACTCTCAGTGGCGAGGAGTAACGTGTGGGAGGCTCACGCCCGATACTTCCTGTTTCCGCCGTACCGGCGTCACCCAACCGACCTGTAGGAGTCGCTGTCCACAACGTCCAATCCCCACCCACCGGCTTTCCCACCCTCTAACACTGCCAATTGTGTTAGTATGACGGCCGGCCAAGCCGGTAGCAACGCAGAGAGCTGGGCTCGATACCAGCATCTCCTGCGTTAGTGGCGAGAGCCTTGCCCACTGCGCCACTCAGCCGCCCCACGATTTTAATATTCTATACAGTCTCGCAGACCTCAGTGTATCAATGGTGTTATTTTTTTCCGTAGCCGCATTTTGCTGATACGCTCTCTGATTGGCCACTTCATGTGACATGTGCGCCAAATTGTGTGACGCCTGTTTCTACACTGGTTAAGCTTAGGCGACTCTTTCGAAGTTGGTTAAGGTTAGAGTTTGTCTTAGAGCAGGGCGATAGAACACCAGCCCTGATTCCAAACTCTAACCTTAACCAACTTCGAAAGAGTCGCCTAAGCTTAACCCGTGATAAACTAGGCGTTAGGTAGTTTGCAGGCTGTTAGACCCGGAAATGGGCAAAGACACAGCTCGTCACGCGATTGGGCGCACATGTCAGTGGTCAATCAGAGAGTGTCAGTCAGTGGCCAATCAGAGAGCGTCTCCGCAAAATGTGGCTACGGAAAAAAATTACGCGTATCATTGGGACTCATTCTGAGACCCCGAGATTGCAATGCCGGCCGAATCCTGCTAGGTGGCAGTATCGCCTACCCTTTGAAACCTTATTTCACACTGTGTGTAACTGAGGGGTACAATTCCCTGACTGTATTGAGAGTATGGTATTATTAAACCACTACTTAGTTATGTACTTTAATTACTGGCCATACAGTACATGAATATATATGGTGAACACCCACACAAGAATACGGCAATGACACATAAAGTTCTATTTAGAGGGTATTTATTATTATCAGAGCAAGCAACGTTAGGTTACAGATTGAGAATTATACTCGCGCTTGTAAGGCGAAGAACACACGTAAAGTAGGTCAAGAGCGTAAGTCAATGAGAATAGTAAGATGGGTCTAAACTGACGCCACCTGTAGCATAGCAATTACATAAGGCACACTAGTACCAGCTGGAGACACTGGGGGGTTCCCTCCGGGTGTAAGGCCGGCAGGGTAGAGGAATGTTCGGGTGCAAAGTCTGGGTCAACGAGGAATAACGAGGTTCCAGATACAGGAACCAGTGCAGTACTCCCTTGATCGGTAGACAAAGCAACAGCTATAATCCAGTATGCTCGACAGCATGGATGAAAGCTAGCCAGCCTCCTCCTAGAGGTGGGCTCGAGGGATGCTCCTCACGGGGGGTAGATCCCACACGATAGTGGGGTAGACGGTTCTCTGCTCCAGCAGTCACGGTACCAAAGCAATATAATCCAACCAGAAAAGGTTCTGCAGTCGCCGGTGTAGGTTCTCCGGTGTACATATCCAACGGCTCTCGTCTAGGACTCCTCGGGTGGGGGCACGAGTTTAGGCCGCTCAGCCTGGATAAGTGCACTTGCTATATACACGACGAACCGGTGGCAATGCTGGTCACTGAAGAACGGTAGCCGCACGATACACTATAAATGATAGACTATTACTTCACATTAGAATAAGTCGAACTCAACGGTACTGCGTTAAACTCTGACACTTTAGCAATCTATTCGCACGCGGTTCTCAAGGCTCTATTCAGGGGCAAAGTTGCCCACTTCACTACACGTTGTCTCGTGGTGAAGGCATCAACGTTTTAGTGCTAAGTGCTGCTGTATCCACCTGCGCCGTATTTATACGTAAGGTGAATTATCTAGTGCCAACCTCAGTTCTGTCTCGTATTACTGCGCAAACCTGGACATGTTGAGACATGCCTTGGCGTTGCCTTTGAACTTGCCATTGGGGGTATGGTCGTTGGCGCCTAGGGGTCGCTGTCCAATAGGAGAACGAATAATATGGTCTGGTTTGTACCCAGGTAAAGGGATATTCCGTGTATATATACAAAGAATATACAAGGGATATCAAACGATATACAAATATTATACAAGGGATCTCAAGCAATAAATATATATATTCGGTTTAATCTGACCCTTTGTAACAGCCGCCTCCTAATTAGTCTGCACCTAATTAGATAAAGCAAAGACAGATTAATCGTCTTGTCAACTACTCAATGTCTGTTGTGGGGAGTAGGGCAATTCACAAAGTCAGTGGGTCATGATCGTCATCAAGGGAGTCAGGGAGCCTTGGCAACTCTATCAGCCTCGCCACGGGTCGGGTGTATGTCCGTCCCTGGACAAGAACTTCTGCCGCTCTGACCTTTCCGTCGGCACCAGTGATCACTTTGCTTACGCGGCCGGCCGGCCACATAGCTCGGGGTAGTGACTGGTCCACGATCATGACGACTGTGTCCTCCGTCAAGTTGTCTCTATCTTTTACCCATTTCTGGCGGGTTTGTAGAGACGGTAGGTAGTGGAGGAGGAAAATGTTCCAAAACTTGTCAGCCAATACTTGACTGTACCTCCACATTCTTCGGCCGTTCGCTTCTTCGGGTCTGTACACCGTCTGTGGGAGCGCGGGGTCCAGCCGCCCCATCAAGAGAGTGTTGGGGGTGACTGGGTCGACATCAGCTACATCACTTGAGACGTAACCGAGGGGCTTTGAGTTCAGTACTCCCTCGATCTCTGTGAGGACTGTCGTGAGGACTTCTTCAGACACGGTCTGGGCCCCAAGCACGGCGTACAGGGCTGTCTTTATTGAACGTACTTCTCGTTCCCAGGTTCCCCCGAAGTGAGGGGCGTTCGGGGGGTTAAACTGGAAGTCAATCTGAGAGGGAGCGAGGTGGGTCTTAAGTTCTGGGCCCATGGCTTGGAAGCTCTCTCTCAGCTCTCTTTCTCCGCCTTTGAAGTTTGTCCCGTGATCAGACAATAATATAGACGGTTTTCCTTTTCGCGCTGTGAATCTCCGGAAGGCCATGAGGAATGAGTCCGTACTCATGGTCGGAAGGAGTTCTATGTGTATTGCTCGGGTGGTCATGCATTTGAATACAATGCCCCACCTATTCTCCGTCCCTCTTCCTTTCTTCACGTACAGCGGGCCGAAGCAGTCCATGCCGGTGGAGTGAAAGGGCTTGTCGCCAAGTCGGAGGCGACAGGGAGGCAGGTCAGCCATCCTGGGTATACTGGGCTGTGCTCGCCACTTGCGACAGTCTAGACAGGTCCGCTGGAAGCGTCGTACTGCTTCTCTTCCATTCAGTATCCAATAGCGACGTCGGATCTCAGCGAAGACTCTCTCTGCCCCAGCGTGGTGCACATCCTCGTCGTATTTCTTTATGATGAGCTCGGTGACCTTGTGTCGGCTGTTGAGGACTATAGGGAACTTGACGTCATCCGTTAAGTCCGGGGCTCGTCTCAGACGACCACCCACTCTGATGAGGTCATGGGCGTCGCGCTCAGGAGCCAGGTGGAGCAGTCTGCTGTCTGACGGGACTGGCTTTGATCCCTGCAGACAGTCTAGCTCCTCGGGGAACGAGTCTCTTTGGGCTCGCTGTAGCAGAAGGAGTTCTGCTTCTTCGTAGTTAGCGGCGTTAATGTCAGTAGTGGAGGGAACCTCAGGGTGGTGCCACAGGAATGTCTCCAACTGCGCACTCTCAAGGGTGGGGCAGTCGTCTATGTTAGGGTCGGTGGGGGCTGGTGTGTGCGTCAACCCACAGAACATAGATTTCTTCATCTCTGCCTCCTCTTGACTAGCCTCCCGTGGGGTGGGGTTAGGCCACTCTTCTTCCGGGAGCTTGAGGAACTCGGGACCGTCACTGTAGATATTGTGACGTGTGAGGTCATCTAGGGACATCCCTCGTGTGATGACATCTGCTGGGTTCTGTTTCGTGTCCACGTACCTCCAGCATGCTGATTCTGTTAAGTCTTGGATCTCTGTGATTCTGACTCCCACGAAGACCTTGTATCTACACGAATCGGACTGGATCCATGTGAGTACGGTCATGGAGTCTGACCACAGGATTGTTCTTTGCACCGGGATGGTGAGTTCACGTTGGATTAACGTGGCGAGTTGCGCGCCTACTAGGGCTGCGCAGAGCTCTAGACGCGGGATCGATTGTTGCTTGCGGGGGGCTATCCTTGAGCGAGCCAGGATGAAGGCTGTGTGTATTTCTCCTCCCTCCTCTCGGGCCCGCAAGTAGGCCACCGAGCCGTAGGCTACTTCTGAGCCGTCGCTGAAGACGTGCAGGTCCACTAGGGTCTCTACTGGCAGGGTCGCCTGGTCGGTAGGATTTGACATGCTTTTACTATCCGCTTTATCCGCATTTAACGTCTGTTTAAAGCTAGGTATTAGACTGACAGCGTATTCCTCTAGATAGGGAGGTGGCTGACGTCTGCGCTGCGGGCGTTCTAGCTTGGGAGAGCCGCTTGGGGAGTGTTCACCGCTGGCCATGGTTAATATCAATATTATATTAGATATTACACTGATACCCTCCGGCTCGAAGGACCAATTGTAACTGAGGGGTACAATTCCCTGACTGTATTGAGAGTATGGTATTATTAAACCACTACTTAGTTATGTACTTTAATTACTGGCCATACAGTACATGAATATATATGGTGAACACCCACACAAGAATACGGCAATGACACATAAAGTTCTATTTAGAGGGTATTTATTATTATCAGAGCAAGCAACGTTAGGTTACAGATTGAGAATTATACTCGCGCTTGTAAGGCGAAGAACACACGTAAAGTAGGTCAAGAGCGTAAGTCAATGAGAATAGTAAGATGGGTCTAAACTGACGCCACCTGTAGCATAGCAATTACATAAGGCACACTAGTACCAGCTGGAGACACTGGGGGGTTCCCTCCGGGTGTAAGGCCAGCAGGGTAGAGGAATGTTCGGGTGCAAAGTCTGGGTCAACGAGGAATAACGAGGTTCCAGATACAGGAACCAGTGCAGTATTCCCTTGATCGGTAGACAAAGCAACAGCTATAATCCAGTATGCTCGACAGCATGGATGAAAGCTAGCCAGCCTCCTCCTAGAGGCGGGCTCGAGGGATGCTCCTCACGGGGGGTAGATCCCACACGATAGTGGGGTAGACGGTTCTCTGCTCCAGCAGTCACGGTACCAAAGCAATATAATCCAACCAGAAAAGGTTCTGCAGTCGCCGGTGTAGGTTCTCCGGTGTACATATCCAACGGCTCTCGTCTAGGACTCCTCGGGTGGGGGCACGAGTTTAGGCCGCCCAGCCTGGATAAGTGCACTAGCTATATACACGACGAACCGGTGGCAATGCTGGTCACTGAAGAACGGTAGCCGCACGATACACTATAAATGATAGACTATTACTTCACATTAGAATAAGTCGAACTCAACGGTACTGCGTTAAACTCTGACACTTTAGCAATCTATTCGCACGCGGTTCTCAAGGCTCTATTCAGGGGCAAAGTTGCCCACTTCACTACACGTTGTCTCGTGGTGAAGGCATCAACGTTTTAGTGCTAAGTGCTGCTGTATCCACCTGCGCCGTATTTATACGTAAGGTGAATTATCTAGTGCCAACCTCAGTTCTGTCTCGTATTACTGCGCAAACCTGGACATGTTGAGACATGCCTTGGCGTTGCCTTTGAACTTGCCATTGGGGGTATGGTCGTTGGCGCCTAGGGGTCGCTGTCCAATAGGAGAACGAATATTATGGTCTGGTTTGTACCCAGGTAAAGGGATATTCCGTGTATATATACAAAGAATATACAAGGGATATCAAACGATATACAAATATTATACAAGGGATCTCAAGCAATAAATATATATATTCGGTTTAATCTGACCCTTTGTAACACTGTGTGTTACATTTTATATGGTCCGGGCGGAGATATGGTAGCCGGGCAAATGAAAGGCTTCATTCGAGCCACTTGGAACCAGGGGCGGGGCTAGGGGGTGGCTACTTGGGCTCAAGCCCCGAATGTTTTCTGAAAAGCCCCGAATCTATTTAAACTTTTTTTTTTTTTTTCTTTTTTTTTTTTTTTGACAATTCATCATTGTTACATGAAAATATGTTTGCACCAGATTTAGCAGAAGCTAATTTCCATCTGTGGTCTATCCAGCTGCTAACTGTATTTGAGTGAGTTAAGTCTTGGTGTCATGGTAGACTCAGACCTAAGCTTTAAATCACAATCAACAAGTTGACAAAAACTTAATTCTTCCACCTTAGAAACATAGCTAAATTACGACCATTTATAAATCAAAAGGACGCTGAAAACCAGATCCATGCCTTTATTTCAAGCCAACTCGACTACTGTAATGCACTCCTTACCGGCCTCCCGAAAAAATACGATGATAACTATTTTATTGCAATGCACTATTGCATTATTTTATTCTATTTTACTAACTATTTTATTGCACTGCACTATTTTACTTTGTATCAGTGAATCATAGACGCCTGGCCATAAGAGCATTCGGAGCATCTCTGCTCTCCCACTATTGAACTTGGTTGAGGTATGCTCTTGCTCCACCACTTTTTGATCATATGAAAAATATGATATATCCCCCCCCAATATATAAATCTAACCATAACTACGTTATGGTTAACTGAGTTTTATAGTGAAAAGAGCAGCTTTATTGGTCAAGATTGAAGGCTCTATATTGCAGGAAATTGCATGTACAGGTTAATTAAATTCAAAAAAAATCTGCCGTGGAGGGGGTCGTGCCTGACCCCCTCCAAACCACCCCTTACAAAAAAAAAAAAAAAAAAAGGGCGGGCACCTATCTGGGCTAAGCCCCGGATCTCCTATAATCCTAAATCCGCCCCTGCTTGTAACACGTCCAGCACACTTGATTCATAGTTTCATGTCAGGGACCCGATTGACATCAATACTGGAAATCGCAATCAAACAATCGGAATATTCATATTGGAATACCTCCTAGCAAAGGTAAGGACTATATGACATCAATCCTACTTTGATCCTCCAATGATTTCACATCGATCGTAAACGATCATATGTCACATACTCCAAAATGTATGCCGTTGCTGACGATCAGAGCATCACAAAACGACCCCCCCCCCCTTTGATGCCTTCATGATGAAACATAATACCTATTATATACCTTTGATTTGGAAATAGTATCGTGTCCAGGCGAGCAACGCGAACGACTTTCACAAAATGCACATAGCACTCCATAACTCAGCTTCCAGGAATTAGCCCGGATCACTCTGAGACTATACAATATTCATCACGGAGGGCGGCTGGGTGACGCAGCGGACATTGCGCTCGTCACCAACGCAAGAGACACCGGGTTCGAATCCGGCTGTCGGCGTTGCCTCCGGCTTGGGATGGCCGTCACGGTCATACTAACTCAATTGGCAGAGTTAGCGGGTGGAAGTCGATGGGTGGTAATCTGGACGTTGTGGACAGCGACTCCTACGGGTCGGTTGGGGAACGCCTGCACAGCAGAGACAGGAAGTGTGCGGCACGGTGGTGTAGTGGTTAACACTGTCGCCTCACAGCAAGAAGGTCCAGGGTTCGATTCCCGCTTGGGGACCAGGTTTCCATGATGCCAGGTACCCAGGTGGGGTATCTCCCAGGCCTTTCTGTGTGGCGTTTGCATGTTCTCCCCGTGCTTGCAAGGGTTCCCCCCCGATAAGATAAACCCAATGGAAAAACATGCACAACAACAGATCGCTAACGCTGTGGCGTCCTTGACGAAGATGGGCAGGAGCACTTGGATTAGTCCCCGGGCGCGGCCCTCGCCGACGCCTGTCTGCTCCCGGCTGCCCTTGGGGGGAAGGACGACGGGATGGGTTAAGCGCAGAGACTAATCGCATCGGCGATCCTACAAAGACAATGCATGCATGTGTTCCGGTATGTGTGTGTGCTAACCGTGTGTGCTAACCGCTAAACATTGAGGATAATTGCATCCCAATTAAAGACCTCTGAACAGGTCCTGCATTATTATTATTATTATTATTATTATTATTATTATTATTATTATTATTATTATTATTATTATTATTATTATTATTATTATTATAAATGGCGGGGTAGTGTGAGCCTCCCACACGTTACACCTCGCCAATGAGAGTCCACGCTGGCAGGTGAAAAGATGCGACAGGCTGCCTCCTCGTGTATCGGAGGGGACACGTGATGCAAGGCTTCTATCGTCCCTACAACCAATCAGTGGGGGGCATATGCGAGCAACGTTCAAGACAGGGGAGGGGAGAATTGGCACAGCGCAAATTGGGATGGGAGAAAAATATAAAAAGAGGAGAAAAAGTGGATAAAAAAAATTCACTGCGGGATAACACGCAAATGTATCCATGAAAAAAATTACAATTTTTTACGGATGAGAGATAGTGACTGTCAAATGAGCCATAGTATTGTCTCCATAGCTATAATATAGAATATAGATATAGCTCTGCAAACATTGTGATGCACCGTGAAAATGCCTATCTTTTAAAACGTGGCCCATTGACAACAGGAATGGGGATACATGCTGAAAGAGTTAAAGGGATATTTCACTTTAGTAGAACTAGTAAAAAATCAGCAGTCTTACCTCTATCTAAAGTCGTCTACAAGTAAACTAGTGACCACTGCTGTCCCTGCCACCATCCCTCCCTGGTGTCAGGCTCCTCATTATTTTCTGGACTGGTGGTTAGACGTTGGAGCTCTAGCAGAGCAAACACACGAGCCAATAATGGTGACAGTACTGTTCCCATGTGCAAGAGTTCGTTTGGACAGTCTGCCTTCTCCGTTAAAGGGGCAAACTTATGGAACTCTCTGCCTACTGGCTTAAAACTGGAGTCCAATGTCAACGTCTTCAACAGAGGACTCAAAGTATGGTTGAAATTGAAGTTGATTCCTAAAGCTCACTTTACTGGTTTCGCGTAAAAAGAAGATGACGGCGGTAGAACAGAAGAAGCGAAGATGATTTCTTTGGTGGTATTTATTCAAAAATAGCTCAAAACAAGTCAAGGTTCCTCTCTCCAAAACAACTGCTACATTCTGTGTCTCACTGTTCCTTTGTGAGACATTTTATCAACAAACCTGGTCCCTACTACAATCACAAATGGTTTGCTCCGATGACAAGTTTCTAACCAATAGATTAAAATCTTTGAGACTAGCCACGCCCACTGTTCCCAATGGTCCTGGTGTGGGGCTATTCTACATTTCTAAACAACTGGAGACCATCTGCTTTTGAAAGACAAAGGGACTGTTGGGATATTTAAATAGCCTGGTACTTCTTAAACAAAAGGCTTCTGTTCTCACTTAAATCATCATCAACCTTTATTTATTCTCGAAATTACAATTGAGGTCACCCTCATTTTCAATGTAGTCGAGACTTTACAGACATTTCAATGCACACATTTCTACAATATAACAATAATAAATATGAATAACTATCTACATAGTACTCTCAGTCCAGAGTGCACCACAGCAATTAGTATAAAAAATTAACATAGGCATAAAATCAGCACATAAATTGACAAAATAAAACATTGCATACATTTCAGACATAAGAATAGGTATAAAAGACAATAAAAGTAGTGCAATGGGACTTGCGGTTTACGATCAGGTCGGATGGCGGTGTGATTTTTCCAAGCTCAGTGACCACTCCACTATCAATTACGACATTAATTTCATGACATACATTCATATATTGCTCCACAGTGATGGCGAATCAATTATCGAATAAGAAGGGGACATTGAATAAAGTGGATGGTGACTTTATAAGAACTCTATTCCATACTGAGCTCGACGCTAGCATGCTCTTGCTAACCAGCAGACTGGATTCGCTCAAGGAGGAGCTAGCTAGCGCGACCACTCGGATCACCCAAGTGGAGGAAAGGATGGCAGAGGTGGCAATCGTGACTGAAACCAACTGCGCTGAACTGTCGGAGGTCGAGGAAAAATTCCATTACTACAAAAATAAGATCGCAGAACTGGAGGACCGGAACAGGAGGTGTAATATTCGAGTTTATGGCTTGCCAGAGGACATCGAAGAAGACGCGCTGATTCCTCAATGGTTTCCGTCCATTAAAACACCGGAGATTGAGCGGGCGCATAGAATTTTTAGAAATGGCCCCACGGATAAAGCCAGACATTCACACACTTTTATCTTTTGCTGCCTGCGGTTCCCTACAAGACAGGCTAATTTATGAGAAGCAAGAAAACACCCCCCGAAAATGGGCAACTATGCTGAGATTCGCCGCCGACTTCAGTGACCATACCGCCAGGCGCCGCAGGGCCTTCTCGAAAGCCATGGGGATTGCTCGTGAACGGGGCATAGAAGCATTCCTAATTTACCCTGCGACTCTGAAAATCAAGGAGGGCCGCGGAGTTGTGTCCGTCAACCACCTATTCACAACGGCGTCCGAAGCGGAGCGGTTCCTCAGACGCGACATGGCGACGTGCACCCCGTCCGAGGACGGTGTGCTGCCCCCGGCGGGGCAGACGACGTGCACCGGGGAGTAGCAGGGCTTCTGGCCTTGTTTAGCTTAGCGCAAGCTATGCTGGCTATCGGGCTCTTTCAACTAACTATTTCGTTCCACTCGCCTAACACGGCCTTTCGATTCAACAGAACGATAACATGCATGGTATTATCTACGCTATATATCTCCAGAAATGGGTATGTACATTGACTATTTTCGAATATAATTCAGACGACTTGTGCTTTTTGACGCACTAGTCTTTTTATTGTCTGAGCATTGAACTTAAGGGGGTAGGGATCAAAAAGCTTAGCTTCCCTCTACTCCTTTTTTGGTGTCTGCTAACCAAACACATTGCTCTTGACCTTTTGCTTATAATTCCTTTTTTTTTTCTTTTTTTCTTTAATGTATTTTTTAATTTCTTTTGTGTTTTTTTATTTGTTGTTATGATTGTTTGGTTTGACGGAACAAGATACCGTGAGTTGTTTGGAGAAATATGGAGAATAACATGTTCAAAAATAAACGTTTCATTCATTCATTCATTCATTCATTCATTCATTCATTCATTCATTCATTCATTCAACTTCGCTACTGAACTTCGCATTGGCTGTTATGCAAACTATCTTTTTTCAAGTTTGTATTTGGATGGACTGTACTTCATAACTTTCACTCGAAAGAGCTATATGCTAACATATCGGCCGGTCGAGAGGGAAGGATCCCTCTTGGCGGAGCTATCTACGTGAATTGGGCTAACAAGCCTTAGCCTAATTAAGCTATGCTCAAGACATGCCGGCTAACCAGCTCTCCTCGCTAACACTACCTCGCCACGTGTTTACTGTGACTCTTTAGCTACGGTTGCACACTGACTTTCTTTTTTCAAGTATAATGTGGACGACCGGCGCTCTTTAACGCATTGACCTTATATTATCTGCTATAGTTCATATTAGACTAATATTGTGTTTTATTACTCCTGTTATTATCGCCGGCACTTTAAACGGCACATTGTATTGAATTCTCCTCCCAGTAGAGTGAAATGGGTTATATTTTTCTGATTTGTTACAATATACCTTACAAGTTATTATTATGGTTAAGATACATATTGTTGCTGTGGTTGCTGTGCTCGGTCAGGTTTGACCAACTGATGTTTGATCGATACCGGACAAGTATTTTGAAGGGGGGAGGGGGGTGGGAATGGGGGATTGTGTGGTTTTATGTTTTTCTTTCAATTTGAATCGTTCTGTTTTATGTTTGTTCTCACGCTCACGCTTTGATATCAATAGGACCTTAACAAATGGTTATATAACTGCTATGGTACTCTACGCCAAACGAATTATATTCAGTCATACTGCAGCCTTCTTAGACTATGGCTAGTTTGAACATATTGATCTGGAATGCAGGGGATCTCAATATACCACATAAACGCACAAGTGTACTAACGTGGCTAAAAAGGAAGGAAGTGGATCTTGCATTACTGAGTGAAACACACCTTTTATTGGCGGATAACGCGAGACTGGCAAATAAATTGTACCGTAACATAAGTTATTCTTCTTTTGACACCAGATCCCGAGGGGTAGCCATAATAGCGAAGCGAAAATTGAATATTAAACTGTTAGATGTGTGGTCCGATGCAGAAGGTCGAATTACTATTGCTAAAATAGAATGTTCAAACCGGAAAATTGCGCTGAATTCTGCTTACGCCCCTAATGTGTATGACGCTAATTTTTATGCTGTCCTCACTGCACCAATGCTGAAAATACCTGATTACTCATTAATAGTAGGAGCTGATTTTAATGCGGTTTGGGATCCATTGATTGATAGGTCCAGTAACGCTGAAACCCCTGATCAGAAGCAAGCTACCGCGCCCTACGTGCCAGGTCTAAGGACACGGGGGTAATCGATATGTGGCGATCACTCAACCCATCCGCGAGAGATTATTCCTTCTTTTCATCGAGACATAAGACTTTTTCCAGCATTGATTATATGTTTTTTCTTCCCACGACTCTTTGATAGCTTTGTTGTTGACTTATCACCTTCTAGCTATGAAGATACGTGCCAGTGAGCAATTTGCGGATATCCCTTCCATTAACACATTGGGCGCCAATAACGTCGTACAACGTGTTTCAAGGTCATGCTAATTCTGCCATTCCACTGCGTACGACGTTATTGAGATCATATTTCATTTTTTCGCCATGGTATTCATAATTCCCTCACCCAGCCTCGGCTGATACAGTGGGAGCCTGCACAACTCTGCAACGCTTAAATACTGCCGCCTGGTGGATGATCGGCGAGTTACAACCGGAAATGGATCTCTGGTGATCTCCGTGCATCTGGGAAATGCGTCCGGCACTCACATATTGTTGCGGGACTCTAGACACACATCCGTGTATATGGATCGCTGCCATAACTCAATAATCGATATGATTTGGGCGTTTCTTATTATTATACAAACCAGAAATGGATCTAGTTGATCCACGTCAAATAAGTGGGATCTTTTTCCTCCAGTCTCATCGGCGAACGGTAAGAGGACGCTGACGTAATTTTCAGCATGATTGTTTATTATTATTAATGCAAACTGCTCTGATCAATATATCACCCATACTACATAAAGCATTTACTGACGATCACGGAATTATAAACGACCCCCCCCCCCCCCGTTCATCCGCGCATGATGAGTCATAACGTTTAGGATCGTGTACAGTTGAAATTTTTAATATAGCGTGTATCGGCAACAAACGGCAGTTGATAATCTATATATGCGTTTATGCCTATAACTCACGTTCTAGGAATTACTGCAGAAAACAATAAAAACATATTTATATTCTAGACGGTATTTTCGTATGAACCTATGAATGAAAAAGTATAACGTTCCTACATCCTGAACGATAGATAATCAATGTTGAATGGGCCATAGTAATAATAATAATAATAACTTTGTTTTATATAGCGCCTTTCAGAGGACCCAAGGTTGCTTTACATGGGGGGGGGGGGGGGGGGGGGGGGAATGACAAATTAACAAATATAGTGGACATGGACAGACACAACATATACATATAAAGTGAGAAAGTTAGTGGTTAAAGGCCAAGTTCCAGGGAGTTCCAGAGGGTGGGAGCTGCCACACTGAAATAGTAATGTCAATTTAGCAATACAATTTAAAAAGTTATAGCCCTGCAAAGAAGGTGAACATCTCCATAGGCTTAGAGTGGTGGCAGAGAGTGGTATGAGACGGGCAAACTCTGTGGCAGTTAATGTGTTAAGAACCATCAGGGGGAGGCTAATCACCAACCCCAAAAAGATTAATGATACATTTAGCTCTTTCTATTCCAATCTGTACAAGTCAGAGGTGGTCTTTGATCATACCAATCTGGAGGATTTCCTTGATCGAATCAACTTACCACATATCTCGGAAGATAGTGCTAAACTGTTAGCTGCACCTATCACGCTAGCTGAACTTAGAGAGGCGATTGCGGATATGCAACGGGGCAAGGCTCCTGGATGGGCTGGCATCCCACCGGAATTCTATCTCGCATTCTGGGATGTACTCGTCCCTTATTACTCTCAATGATTTTATTGATGCCAGCAAGGATGTTGCAGTTCCTACAGCGGTCATGTCCTTGGACGCTATGAAGGCATTTGACAGATTGGAGTGGTCTTACCTGTGGGCAGTTCTTAGAAGAATGGGGCTGGGAGAGGATTTTATTCATATGATCAAAGTTCTCTACACAGGGCCTTCGGCCATGATCTTAACGGGAAAATTCTGCTCGCCACTCTTCTCTGTTTCGCGCTCTTCTATACAGGGTTGCCCTCTTAGTCCCGGTCTTTTCGCCTTATCCCTCGAAACCTCTAGCTCAATACATAAGACGATCCCAAATTATTTCTCCTGTTTCAATTCAGGGCACACTGCACCATATCAGTTTATACGCAGATGATGTACTCCTGTTTATGCAGAATCCCTCCGTCTCTCTAATTCATCTTCTCAATGCGATAGATGAGTTTGGCAGCCTATCCGGCTTTAAGATCAACTGGCCAAAATCTGCCTTTCTTCCACTTAATGCGCCTGCAAAGGCTACCATCCTGCCTGCAAACATACTTATGGTGGAGCACTTTAAATGTCTCAGAATTGAAATATTCCCCAGACGATACGGTATAACTACTCCAGCTTGGGTGACAGGATTACAAATGACTTCAACAGATGGTCCAAATAAAAAAATTCATTACAGGCCCGTGCATCAATGATTAAAATGAATATTTTATCAGCTCAATGCTCCCGTTGCCTCCTCCTGTTGGTTACTGGCAGAAGTTGCATTCTGCCTCATATAAATTAGTTTGGAATAATAAACGCCCACGCTTGAAGAGATCAACTGCCCAAAGAAGTAAACTCGATGGAGGCTTAGCATTTCCAGACTTTAAATATTACTTTCAACCTTTCTCTCTGAGACCTCTGATCACTTGGTTTGACGCTCAAGTAGCTGTATCCTGGCGACCATTGGAGGAGAAGATGGTGTCCCCACATAGACTTCAAGATATTGTGTATACTAACATTTCAATTAAGCAATGCAAATTACAATTTGGTCCTCTTATCCCACATGTGATCCAGACCTGGCGTGATACCCAGAAAGCGTGCACTAACCGCCATAAATGGCACACACATTCCCCTCTATTTAATAACAATTTACTCTTTATTGGACAACAACCTATTAGGTACCCTAGATGGGAAAAGAAAGGCATCCATACATCTTCGATAACTCTGGTCTCCGATCTTTCCAAGATCTATCCAATGTGTAACTGAGGGGTACAATTCCCTGACTGTATTGATAAGTATGGTATCATTAAACCACTACCGCTTGATGTACTTTAACTTCTGGCCATACAGTACACGATATCTAAGTATGATGAACACTTTCCCACATATGAAATCAGGTCCACACAAATATAACAGTCGAAGGTTTAATATAGCAAAAGGTATATACAACATTCACTTAATTACATTTATGATTTGAATGCACTTGTAAGGCAAATGAGTATTCGTAGGCAAATCAACACTGAATGTCCAATCTCTGGTTACGCAGGAAGCAAGTATACAACCTGGTTCTTTAGGGAACTATAGCGATGGTACTTAAGGATTATAGCGGGATACTAAAGGGGTCCTGCTGGTTGTAAGTCAGTAAGGGGGGGGGGGGGGGGTTTGGAGAGCCGTCAGCTGCATCCCATCTGGCCAACGATTCCTGGGGAGAATTCAGGTACAGAACACAGTGCCCGCAGGATCTTGATCCACAGATGAATACACTTGGGCCCTCTTGTAGACGGTAGCTGTAGGCTGTAGGTCCACAACGAAGGAGAAGCGAGGCGGCCTCGGTTTGGGTTGAGCGCCGTCTCACCTGGGCTCCTCTCGGGGGTAATTCCAACACTCACCGGCGTTGGCTGTTATCCGCTCCACAAATCAAAGCACCCAAAGCAAATAGATATTCCATGCCGTATAGGCTCAGCAGTCATCCGGGTAGGTAATACAATGTGCAGGTCCACTCGTCCTCGCCCAGAACTCCTCGGATGAAAGCACCACGCGTGGTCTGCCCAGCCTGGTTAAGACTCTAGATAACGTGAGGAAACGATGGGGGTGCTGCTCACTTTAGAACTCTAACCGAACGATGCACCATACATAATAGACTATTATTAACTTAATAGAAATACGTCCCACTCGACGGTACAGTGCCAAACTATGACAATTCAGCTATGAATTTACACGAGGTCTCAATGCCTATTCTGGGGCCAAATAGGCCATACTGCACCACACGTGGGTCGTGGGTGAGGCTTCACGTCTGTTACTAGGTTGGAGGGTAAAGGACTAATGGACTAAAAGAAAGTTCTACTTTACTTGCGCCATATTTATATGCACGGTGAACAAATAGTACCATTCGTATTTCGGTAGCCGTATTCCTACGCGGAACCGGGGCTAGTTGGGACATGTTCGTCGGCACTATTGAACTTGACTCAAGGGGCTTGTCTGCTGGCGCCAGGTTCTTGTCCAATGAGAGAATGAACTATTATGGGCTGTAGTAGACTAAAGGGATATTCAGTGTATATGTACAAAGAATATACAAGGGATATCAAACGATATACAAATACTATTAAATATATATCCATAAATAAATATATATATTCGGTTTAATCTGATCCTTCACAACAGCCGCCCCCTAATTAGTCCCACCTAATTAGCTAAGCAGAGACAGATTAACCGCACTGTCTACCACTCAAGGTCCGCTGTAAGGGTCAGTCAACTCACAAAGTCGTGGGGTCATGGTCGTCATCGATAGTGTCTGGGAGTCTTGGCAGTTCTATTAGCCTCGCCACGGGTCGTGTGTAAGTCCGCCCTTGGACGAGCACTTCAGCTGCTCGGACCTTGCCATCGGCACCGGTGATCACTTTGCTTACGCGGCCAGCCGGCCACATAGCTCTGGGTAGTGACTGGTCGATAATCATGACGACTGTTCCTTCTGTCAAATTGTCTCTCTCTTTTACCCACTTCTGGCGGGTCTGTAGAGACGGTAGATAGTGGAATAGGAAGCTATTCCAAAACTTGTCAGCCAGTACTTGACTGTACCTCCACATTCTTCGGCCGTTCGCTTCTTCAGGCCTGTACATTGTCTGGGGTAGCGCGGGGTCCAGCCGCACCATCAAGAGTGTGTTGGGGGTGACTGGGTCGACATCTGCTACATCACTTGAGACGTAACCGAGGGGCTTCGAGTTCAATACTCCCTCGATCTCCGTGAGGACTGTCATTAGGACTTCTTCCGCCACAGTCTGGGCCCCAAGCACGGCGTACAGGGCTGTCTTTATAGAACGTACTTCTCGTTCCCAGGTTCCACCGAAGTGGGGTGCGTTCGGGGGATTAAACTGGAAGTCAATCTGGGATGGAGCGAGGTGGGTCTTAAGTTCTGGGCCCATAGCTTGGAAGCTCTCTCTCAGCTCTCTTTCTCCGCCTTTGAAGTTTGTCCCGTGATCAGACAACAATGTAGACGGTTTTCCTTTCCGCGATGTGAATCTTCGGAAGGCCATAAGGAATGAGTCTGTGCTCATGGTTGGAAGGAGTTCGATATGTATCGCTCTGGTGGTCATGCATTTGAACACAATACCCCACCGCTTCTCGGTTCCTCTTCCTTTCTTTATATACAACGGGCCAAAACAGTCCATGCCTGTGGAGTGAAAGGGCTTGTCGCCGAGTCGGAGGCGACAGGGAGGTAGATCAGCCATCCGGGGTATGCTGGGCTGCGCGCGCCACTTTCGGCAGTCTAGACAGGTTCGCTGGAAGCGTCGCACTGCTTCTCTCCCTTGAAGTTTCCAATAGCGACGTTTGATCTCCGCGAAGACTCTCTCTGCTCCTGCGTGGTGCACATCCTCGTCGTATTTCTTTATGATCAGCTCTGTGACCTTGTGTCGGCTGTTCAAGACTATCGGGTACTTAACGTCATCCGGTAGGTCGGGGGCTCTCCGCAGACGACCACCCACTCTGATGAGATTATGGGCGTCACTCTCGGGTGCCAGGTGGAGCAGTCTGCTGTCTGATGGGACGGGCTTTCCTCCCTGTAGACAGTCTAGCTCATCGGGGAACGAGTCTCTCTGGGCTCGTTGTAGTAGAAGAAGTTCTGCTTCTTCGTAGTCAGCTGCTGAAATGTCAGTGGTGGGCTGAATCTCTGGGTGGTGCCACAGGAATGTCTTTAGCTGCGCACTCTGTAGGGTGAGGCAATCAACTATGTTGGGGTCTGTGGAGGCGACTGTGCTCAATCCACAGAACATAGGTTTCTTGTTTTCAGCCTCCTCTTTACTCGCCTCCCGTGGGGTGGGCGTAGGCCACTCTTCTTCCGGGAGCTTGAGGAACTCTGGTCCGTCACTGTAGATGTTGTGACGGGTGAGGTCATCTAGGGACATTCCCCGGGTGATGACGTCAGCTGGGTTGTGTTTGGTGTCCACATACCGCCAGCTTGCTGCTTCTGTTAACTCTTGAATCTCTGTGACTCTGACTCCCACGAAGACCTTGTATCTGCATGAATCAGACTTGATCCATGTGAGTACTGTCGTAGAGTCTGACCACAAGATTGTTCTTTGCACCGGGATGGTGAGTTCACGTTGGATTAACGTGGCTAGATGCGCTCCTGCTAGGGCTGCGCAGAGCTCTAGACGCGGGATAGATTGTTGCTTTCGTGGGGCTATTCTTGAGCGAGCCAGGATGAAAGCGGTGTGTATCTCTCCTCCCTTCTCTTGGGCACGCAAGTAGGCCACAGATCCATAGGCTACTTCGGAGGCGTCGCTGAAGACGTGTAGATCCATCTTGCATGTCTCTGGCCTCACTGTGGGTGGGAAGTAGCTGCAGTGTATGTTGACGCCTGGGAGTGAGCGGAGTTCCGTCTCCCACTCTCTCCATGTGGAGGCAAGGTGTGCGGGTATTGGGTCGTCCCAGCCCTGGTCCTTGTCCCATAGTGCTCGTACAATCATCTTTGCCCTGGTGGTGTAAGGTAGAATACATCCCAACGGGTCATATTGTCTGGCGAGTGTTCTGTACACACTCCGTCTGGTGGTCGGTATCGCCGTCGACCTTCCCTGCTCCGTGGTCAGGGGTTTGTGTCTATAGTGGAGCGAGTCTGTTTTGAAGCGCCAGACTAGTCCTAGTGTCATTTCTTGGGCTTCTCCTGGGATGGTCGCCATCCAGGTCTCGCTACTGGCTGCCTTGTCCGCGGGGGAGAGGCTGCGCAATACTTGCGGGTCGCTGCTGGCCCACTGCCTGAGATCAAAGCCGCCTTTGATCAGGGAGGCGCGTAGCTTGAGTAGGAGAGCCTCGGCTTCTTCTTGGGTCGAAACGCTTTGTAAACAGTTGTCCACGTAGAAACTGTTCTTCACACTGTGTCGGACCTCTTCATCTGCTGCTGGGTCCTCTGCGACGTGTTTCTGCAGTGCAAATGTAGCACAGCACGGGCTGCATGTGGTTCCGAAGGGGAGGACTTCCCATTGGTAGATGGCTGGGTGCTCATCTCCGATCCTCTCTCTCCATAGGAACCGCAGTAGGGGCTTATCCTCCTCCACTAGTCTCACCTGCAGGAACATCCCTTTGATATCCCCGCTGATAGCCACCTTGTCCTGGCGGAAGCGTAGTAGCACGCCTAGTAGAGAGGGGCCGAGTGTGGGGCCGGGCAAGAGCTCTTTATTCAGATTCTGGGATCCGATCTGGTAGCTGCAGTTAAACACAATGCGATCCTTGCCGTTGTGGTGGACCTTGTGGTGCGGCACGTACCATGATTCGGTCGTCTGATCGGCCTCTTTAATGTCAATCTTCATTACGTGTCTCGCTGTGATTAGCTTCTCAATCTCAGCGCGGTACACACTCTCTTGAGCGGGGTCTTTGGCTAGGCGCCGCTCTGTGTTCAATAGATACCGCTCCGTAGCTTCTTTCGTGGCGTGAAAGGTGGGCATTCCCTCTCGCCTCAGGAGTGGTGTTGCGTATCTCATCACTCCGCTGACTGTGACTCTCTTTGTCCCTTGCTCGAGGAGGTTTATGGCGTAAATGTCTTCTTTAGAACGAATGTCTTTCTTTTCGTTCTTAAAGGGCATTGTCTCTAGTGTCCATAGCCTCTCGACATGCTGCAGGAGAGTGGTGTCTTCTTCTGTCACTCTGGAGTGGAGGCAGCTAGTGGCTGCTGTTCGGTTGAGAGATTTAGCGAGGGGGCCTTGTAATGTCCATCCTAGGCGGGTCTCGACTGCTGCAGGACAGCCTCTGGGTCCTGTATGGACCCGGTCTATCGGGACTATGAGGTCTGCATGGTCGGAGCCTATCAGCAGGGTCGGGGTGGCGCCGTCTATGAGCGGGATAGGTAGTTGACGCAGGTGCACATATTTATCCATCAGTTTTGCGATGGGGTAGGTGTACTGTGATAGTCCTATTTCTTGGCTGGTGAAAGCATTTGTAATCCTATACCGTCTCTCTGGCTGCCCGCTTGCTGCGATAGTGAAGGAGACATTCTCGCCTTTTATCGTCTTTAAATCTCTTCTTATTGTCCGAATCGTCATCTGGTTCTCGCTCCCCCGCAGTCCCAGCTGGGCCGCAGCGGATGCGAGGAGAAGGGTCTTCTCTGACCCGTCATCAAGGACGGCGTAAGTGTCCATGACTTTATCTTGGTGGCTCAATGTTACACGGACTACCTTTAAGAGCACCTGGGCGCCGCTGCTGCTGGCGGGGTCAATGTACATGACACTTGCCTTTGTGCTGCTCGATGGTGCAGGTGCAGGCTTTCTTCTGTTACTGTCGTGTAGGACATCTAGGTGGGCTCCGTCACACCGACTGCACCTCTTCTTTAGGCGGCACTCGGCTGCCATGTGACTGCGCGCACATCGGTAACAGCGCCTGTTGGACTTTATCCATTGACTCACTTCTTCTGCATTCATCTTCTTGAACAGGTCACATTGTGACAGCCAGTGTTCCTTCTCGCAGTACGGGCACACCATCTTCCACTTCTCTTTTCTCGAGGGGGTACTGTGGTTCTTACTGCTCGGTACTGATTCTGATTGGTGCATGACAGTCACTGATCTTCTTCCATCGTTTACTCTCCTAGGTCCCTCTCTGGAGCTTGGTGTGCTCCGCACGAATGTATCCAAGCGTAGGCTGCTGACTTCTCTCGTCAGGAAGTCGGCTAAATCGAGGAGGGATGGTTCGGGACCGTTAGGATCACGGTGGTCTCTTTGCCGCCTAAAGCGCTCTTGTCTGGCGGGCGGCAGCTTCTCTAAAATCCTCTCGACGTTAGAGTTGGCGTATAGCTCGTGCATACCCTTTTCTCGTTGCGCTCCCAGCATCCCTACCAGGGACTGCACTTTTATAGACAGGTCGTCTAGTGAGCGATTGTCTGTTGCTGGGGGTAGGCGGTCAATATGCCTTATCTCTTGGATTACGTAATCCCATATACGTCCATATCTCTGGTCCAGCGCTGCTAGAGCCGCGGTGTATGGGGTCGTAGAGGTGGCATAGGCTAGCGCTATATTGTGCGCTCGGGGTACTGTGGCGTTCGTCAACGACATCCACCATCATTGTCTCTAAGCACATCCGGAGCTCCGTGTACTGTGCTCGATTCTCATGGGTGAAGTCTGGAAACGTCGGTGTGCCAATGTATGACGCCGTGGATGGCTGGCACATCGGTGAGCGTTGGGAGAGAGGCCTCCTAGGCGAGTCTCCTCTTGCGCCTCTCTGTGGGCTGGTACCGGCAGGGTACCATGGCCCGCTGGTCCAGGTGCTGTTCCTCGGGGCTGGTCGTGCGTCATGCTCACCCGTGAATAGAGTCAGGGGTCTGTAGCGCAGCGCCGCGGGGGTATAGCCTGGGCTGTACTGGACCTCCTGGTCCGGTGGAGTACTGTGCTGTCGTCGGGCTTGGTTCTCCTCCTCTCCCTCTTCTTCTTCTGTCAGGTCCTCTAGATCCTGTAGTCGTTTATTTAGCCTCTCCGCAGTGTATGCTGCTCCTTCCTTGTAGCTGGGTCTCGCTTGGACCGGTCGGGGAAGGGGGTCTGCGGGGGGTATAGGCTCTCTCTGGTGGTCAAGTTCAGGGTCGCTTGGTCGGTTAGGGGATGCTGCCCTTGACTGTTGTCTCGACGAGGCCCTTGAACCCCTGGCGGAGGGAGAGGGTGTTGCCTTGGTGATTAGCTGCTCCATTAGCTGCGCTTGTAGTCTGTCGCGCTCGCCCTGTAGTCTGTCGCGCTCGGCTTCGCGCTGGATGAGAGCGATGTCGCGCTCTGCTTCTCTTTGGGCACCGTCAGCGGCGCGCTGGGTGTCGGACCGGTCTCTTGCCATATTCTCTTCCGTCTGAAGGCGTCTCATCTCCAGGCGTATGTGCTCTTCTTCGCTCCGTTGCTGTGTTTGGAGTCGATCGCGTTCACCCTGAAGTCGATCGCGTTCACCCTGGAGTCGATCGCGTTCGGTAGAGGCTGTCAGGCTGACGAGGAACGCCTGTGACAGCATCCTCTCCGCCTCGCTGGGGGAAGACACTTGTCGAGGTGAGCCGCTCCTGGCTGTACTCGTTGGGGAGTCCTGGAGCTCTATCTCCTCGGCGCTCTCCTCATCTTGTTCCGTGCAGGGTTCCACCTCTGGAGGGTTGTCTTCCTCCCGGAGCTGGTCGGGGACTACTTCTTCGGTATTGGCGGGGGGTAAAGGCATGTCTGTTCCCTCCTGGTCCCCACGTGAGCTTGGTCAGTTACATTAGAACCCACTAGGGCCTCTGTGGTCGGGGTAACCTGGTCGTTAAGGTCAGACATAATTTTACTTTCTACTTTTACCGCGTTTACCGTCTGTAGAAGGCTAGGTAGTTGACTGACAGCGTAATCCTCTAAGTACTGAGGTGTCTGTCGTCTGCGCCGCGGGCGTTCTACGTTAGGAGGACCGTTTCGTGGAGTGTTCATCATAGGCCATTTCAATATTAATAACACTATATTAATATTACACTAGTTACCCTCCGGCTCGAAGGACCAATTGTAACTGAGGGGTACAATTCCCTGACTGTATTGATAAGTATGGTATCATTAAACCACTACCGCTTGATGTACTTTAACTTCTGGCCATACAATACACGATATCTAAGTATGATGAACACTTTCCCACATATGAAATCAGGTCCACACAAATATAACAGTCGAAGGTTTAATATAGCAAAAGGTATATACAACATTCACTTAATTACATTTATGATTTGAATGCACTTGTAAGGCAAATGAGTATTCGTAGGCAAATCAACACTGAATGTCCAATCTCTGGTTACGCAGGAAGCAAGTATACAACCTGGTTCTTTAGGGAACTATAGCGATGGTACTTAAGGATTATAGCGGGATACTAAAGGGGTCCTGCTGGTTGTAAGTCAGTAAGGGGGGGGGGGGGTTTGGAGAGCCGTCAGCTGCATCCCATCTGGCCAACGATTCCTGGGGAGAATTCAGGTACAGAACACAGTGCCCGCAGGATCTTGATCCACAGATGAATACACTTGGGCCCTCTTGTAGACGGTAGCTGTAGGCTGTAGGTCCACAACGAAGGAGAAGCGAGGCGGCCTCGGTCTGGGTTGAGCGCCGTCTCACCTGGGCTCCTCTCGGGGGTAATTCCAACACTCACCGGCGTTGGCTGTTATCCGCTCCACAAATCAAAGCACCCAAAGCAAATAGATATTCCATGCCGTATAGGCTCAGCAGTCGTCCGGGTAGGTAATCCAATGTGCAGGTCCACTCGTCCTCGCCCAGAACTCCTCGGATGAAAGCACCACGCGTGGTCTGCCCAGCCTGGTTAAGACTCTAGATAACGTGAGGAAACGATGGGGGTGCTGCTCACTTTAGAACTCTAACCGAACGATGCACCATACATAATAGACTATTATTAACTTAATAGAAATACGTCCCACTCGACGGTACAGTGCCAAACTATGACAATTCAGCTATGAATTTACACGAGGTCTCAATGCCTATTCTGGGGCCAAATAGGCCATACTGCACCACACGTGGGTCGTGGGTGAGGCTTCACGTCTGTTACTAGGTTGGAGGGTAAAGGACTAATGGACTAAAAGAAAGTTCTACTTTACTTGCGCCATATTTATATGCACGGTGAACAAATAGTACCATTCGTATTTCGGTAGCCGTATTCCTACGCGGAACCGGGGCTAGTTGGGACATGTTCGTCGGCACTATTGAACTTGACTCAAGGGGCTTGTCTGCTGGCGCCAGGTTCTTGTCCAATGAGAGAATGAACTATTATGGGCTGTAGTAGACTAAAGGGATATTCAGTGTATATGTACAAAGAATATACAAGGGATATCAAACGATATACAAATACTATTAAATATATATCCATAAATAAATATATATATTCGGTTTAATCTGATCCTTCACAACACAATGGATATGATCTACCCGGAACCTCCTTTTTCTTTTATTTACAAATAAGAGCAGCTCTGAGGGCTCATGGCGTTCCATGGGATGCTCCACTAGAGCGTCACCACTTTCACAAATTATTTTATGACAAAGAGACATCGAGAGGCTTTGTTTCTGACTTTTATCGCCATTTACTTATGTCCTCGTATAAGGACCTCCCCCTGGATACGATTTGGAGAAAGGATATCCCGGAATTGGATGTAGATTTTGATTGGGATGCAGTCTGGGAAAATGTCCGGCTGTCCTCACGCAACCCGGATCACGAACAGATTAATCTAAATTGTATTCATAGGACTTATTTGACCCCTAGACGATTGAATCTAATGGGTCTCAGACCTGACTCTCGATGTACCTTATGTCCAAACGGGGCCATCGGAACATTTATGCATATGTACTGGGAATGTCCTCCTGTTGAGCTTTTCTGGGAAGAGATTACCACCCAGCTATCAGATATTTTCTCTCTGACTATACCTGTCCTGCCTTCTGTATTATTATTGAATGAGGTTTCCCAATTACCAACCTCTACACATGTGAAGAGACTCATTTTAGTCAGCCTCACAGCCGCCAAGAAATGTATTGCCTCACGATGGATACACCCAGACAAGCTATGCCCGAAGGTATGGATTCTTACCTACCTCGATGTGATATATCTGGAGATATCCACTGCACGAGTTTTAGGGGTTAACGAAGCGAATATTGCTATCTGGTTGGCAGCGGTTGCAAAACTTAAAGAGCGCATATAACGATCAATTGCTAGATAATCTACCATTATTTAGGGGGGGGGGGGGGGTGAAGAGAGAGCGAAGACCATTGTCCACTTGTTTTTCTTTTTGTTTTATATTGTATTTTAAATTATGTATATATTCTGAGCCCCCTTTAGATGTGGGTCTGGTGGTTGTGGGCTCGGACTGGGATCCCCCGGGGTCGGGGTTCGCGGCGGCCGGGCCTGTAGATGGAGGGGGCTCAGGAAACCCATTATGTTTGTGTTCTGGGCCCCTTTTGATTGTGTCGGAGTGTCACAGGCTAGGGGTGGGGGGGGCCCTTGGTTTGGGCCCTCAGCGGGTCCGGGTGTTAAAGAGGCATGATGCTCTGGCTCGCCGGGGTACCGGACTTGGGGCTCTCAAGGGTTGGGGATTGTGGCTGTGATGGGTGGTGAGGGAGGGGGCTTAGGGTGTTAATTGTACAATCTATTTTATTTATTGTCTAGTCATTGTAGTGTTGAGTCAATGTTTTTGGTGCCTTTTTATGTATTATTATTGTTATTACGTTGTGAACTGTGTTGTTTCATTTATTGTTTATGAAAATATGATATAACATTACAATACAATAGAATGCATGACACACGATGTTACCATTGGTGTATGATGTTTCCATGTATTATCCCGAAGGAAATTTACTTTGTGAGGCCATTATGTACACAACACTGTATACACTGTAACAGTGAGCACTGAACAGCATACAGAATAAAAACCATTCACAGCAGTGTTATCCATCTAGCCAGTCTATTTAAGTGCATGGGGAGGCCAACAGAGTATAACCCACATCATACACAACAGTGGGCAGCATATACAACCACATTCATATGTTTACAACACTCAGTTATGTAATCAGTCAGGCCAGTCTAAGCTCATGGATGCATAAAATATTGTATATATATATATATATTGTATACAGCACTACCATACAATATTCATCGATTGCAGATTATGGGCAAAGACACCTATGGTTGGTCCAATGAAATACGTGATTCAATGTCACAAGACATCAAGTAAACCCAAATATCTCAAGACCGAATAATTTTTTTTAGACACATCCACTTTCTCCGTGAACTATGAATCAAGAATTCTAGATAACATTATGCAATGGTAACAGCTGATGGGGATCTGAGTAAAATAAAGATGAACATAAACAAACACTGAATTAGTTAAAGCTTTTTCGACAATGTGGAGGTTCCACAGTGAGATGCAGTGCAGTATTTCCAACGCAGGATTATCACGTTAGAGAGATCATTTTGAAAAACATTTAACTAAATCTTGATGTTTTGGATTTGAATATGTACAAGTAAACTTGAATTTAAGGTTCATGAGGATACAATCATACATATTGATGATTTATTTATGAACAAAATATCAGTTATTAATATCAAGTTATTCAATGATACTTTCAGAAAGATTTCTGTCTAACTGTGTAATCCTGCTTTGTGAAATATCTGTATCCATCTGTATCTATGTGCATTCATGTGTGCACACACACACACACACGCACGCACACACACACACACACACACACACACACACACACACACACACACACACACACACACGCACACACACACACACACAAGCACACACACACACACAAGCACACACAGTAAAGTAATTACTGAAATATAGTGTATGTATGTCCGCCCGCATTGTCTGTGAATACTGTATAAACCATCCGAAACAGCTTAACCGCTGAGAGAGCATACCGTTCCCGGACGTCTGAATCACAGGGGCCAGCTCGACATCCCATCTGGGACATGTAATTTCCTGCGTACGGGCCTCATGCTTTGTGGATTGTGCTTATTTCCACATTGTTAGCCTCTTGCTGATGTCCACCAGCCTCCTCCGCGCTAATTGTCTGCATCAGTGGCACATTTCCGACTCGGCCAGCTGCCTTTGTGGTCCGTTAATTAGAGAATCTCCTCATGGAGCCGTGTACCGGTCAGCATACAGTAGTTAACATTTTAAAGGCAGCGTTTTGTCTCTTCGATGATAATCCTCATTGCTGTTACATGGCGCTCCATTACTGCACACGGCCTGACCTTCACTGTGTTTGTGAGTCTGTTTGCCGGCGAGAGACAATAATTGAATCGGGGGAACTCTAAGCACCTGGTCACCCATGTCCATGCTAATTAGGAATGTTAATTAAGTTCTGAACCGACGTCCACGCGGCATTTCCTTCCCCCGCTGCATCCGCACAGCGATTGGCTGATGGGGGCCAGACGGTGAAACAGGTTTAAAGGACAATGCCGTCCATTTTAAGAATGCACATGTGTTCTTTCTGTGCCCCAGGACAGTAAATGGACTGCATTTATATAGCAGTTTTTTATCCAAAGCGCTTTACAACTTATAGCTCATGTTCACCGATTCACTCACACATTCACACACCGACACTTCGACGCACTGCGGGGAGGAGCCTGAAACAAACCGGGAACCTTCCGATTACTAGACGACCGCTCTATCTCCTGAGCCACTGTCGCTTCCACAGTTCAGTCAGTATTTTGGGAACACGCTAGAAATCAGCTAGAAATAAGCTTGAAATCATGAGAGAGGACCCTCTCATCAGTGATGTACAGTAACTGTGGAAGAGTTCACGCAAACATTGTATGGCCTAACAAAGTCAGAGTCCCATTCATTGTCTATAGAGCAGCCCCAAATTTTACATCCCAGGTACATCACCGATTCTCTCTCTGATTTCTAGCTTTAGAAGAGAGTAGTGTGTGTTCACTAATACTATACATTATACATGACATAATGTGAATTCTTAAAATAGGCGTTGTTCCCTTGTAAGTGTAGAGTAGACTGTGCAGCCTCAGCGGATGTCATCTCACACCACAAGGTGAAAATGAAGACAAAGTGTGAGCTGCTGATGTTACTAATTTAGTTTTCCCTTTTTCTGTTGCATGCGTGTGTGTGTGTGTATGTGCGTGCATGCATGTTTGTGTGTATGTTAGGGGTGTAACGGTACACAAAAACCATGGTACGTACCTTGGTTTTGAAGTCAAGGTTCGGTACGGTTTTCGGTACAGTGGGGGAAAGTTTGGCTTTCCATGTTCCACTCAGGGGTGATGTAGTGTGCAGTATCTAATTGTACATGTAGGGCTGTCAACGAATATTCTATATTGAAATTAATAATAAACTTGTAAAACATTTTTATAATAATAATAATTGTATTAGATTGTGAAAAAAACTGCCCCCGGTGGGCGGTCGTTAGTGGTTAACATGCCGTTGTATTCGTTCGGTACACTACACAGACGTTCGGTACGGTACGGTTACGGTACACACTGAAACTTGTTCGGTTTGGTACGGATACGTGTACCTTTACACCCCTAGTGTATGTGCATGCATGTGTATGAGAGGAGGTGAATACGACGTATGATGTAATGCAAAAGAGCTTTACAACGTAAGCCTAAAGCAGCAGTGGCCTAAAGGTTAGAGAAGCAGGTTTGTGACCAGAAGGTCGCCAGTTTGATCCTCCTGACCGGCAGGAAAAATCTGGGCTGGGCAAGTGAATAATAACTCTCTCCCATACCCTTAACACCAACCGCTGAAGTGCCCTTGAGCAAGGCACTTAACCCCCAACTGCTCCAGTGGAGTTGCTCAGTGGCCAACGGTGTCAGACTGTGGTTGTACTGGGCAGCTCCCAGGTGTGAATGGAACTGTGTGAATGTGAAGCAAGGCGTAACTGAAAAAGAGCATCCATGCTCAGCGAACCTACCAAGGTTAAATAAAGGTAAACAACAAACAAACTCTCACTCTCACACACACACACACTGATGGCAGAGGTAACCAGGCAAGGCACCAATCAGCTCGTCGGGAGCAGTTCAGTGTCTTGCTCAAGGACACTTCAACAAAAAGTTGGGAGAAGCCGGGATCGAACCAGGAACCTTCAGATGACCAGACGACCGCTTTATCTCCATAACTTGTAGAAACCGCCTGGAACACATTTACCTCCAAAACTATAATTTGGAAATTACAATTAAATAAATCTTTATTCTTTTTTCCAATACATTTTTCAATTTAAATGTAGCCCCATGCCCTACGGTTCTGTGTTCAGCCGCACAGCAGAAGCCAGAGGTCAGCAGATGCTTGGTCCAAGTGCTCAAGTTGAAATATTGTTAACGTTTAGCAGTAGAATTATTGTAATTTTGTAATAAATATTGTAATCTTATTATATACAATTATGAGAAAAATAAGTGCCGCTATAGATACAGCTCTCTGGTGAACTCACAGCCTCAGTGAGTGAGTGAGTAAATGTGTGTGTGTGTGTGTGTGTGTGTGTGTGTGTGTGTGTGTGTGTGTGTGTGTGTGTGTGTGTGTGTGTGTGTGTGTGTGTGTGTGTGTGTGTGTGTGTGTGTGTGTGTGTGTGTGTGTGTGTGTGTGTGTGTGTGTGTGTGTGTGTGTGTGTGTGTGTGTGTGTGTGTGTGTGTGTGTGTGTGTGTGTGTGTGTGTGTGCGTGCGTGTGCGTGCGTGTGTGTGTGTGTGTGTGGACAACGGTGAGGGGGATTATCAGGTGGCTCTCTGCTGTCTGGACAAGATTAGATTGGACAGCAGTTAATCAGAGTGCCAAGTAGACATAGAAAGAAAGAGGAGAGTTTATAGTAGAGAGAGAGAGAGAGAGAGAGAGAGAGAGAGAGAGAGAGAGAGAGAGAGAGAGAGAGAGAGAGAGAGAGAGAGAGAGAGAGAGAGAGAGAGAGAGAGAGATGGAATACCTGGCCCAAAAACACCAGCGAAATTCAACCACACAGTCCACATTGGCAAAATCAAAAAAAAAGTAGAAACAATAATGCAAGATGAATATGATCACTATTGCAGGCATTAAAGCGTTCCGTCTTGAGACGGAAATCCATCAATTTGATTGGAGTCGTGACGGATTAATATGATTTGTAGACGGAACAACATAAGCACCCGCCAAGCGCCAATGGCGGGCAGGTTTTAGGTTTGGCGAGTGACTGAGAGGTCTGTCCGCCACATGGCGGGTAACAAAATAGTAATGTAAAATAATTTAAACTGCGTGTGTTTTGGTCTTAAGACAGTCGCCTTTTTTTGCAGCCTCGCGCGAATCTCTCCTTGTTTACCGACGTCACATCCACCACCTGCTTATGTACCTGCTTGCACTGTAACGTTACGCACGCCTGCTATGACGATTAGCTAACATTGGCTTAATAGCGTTAAATGGAAGGAGTAAGCCGGCCACTAAAAATAAAACCCACCGCGGTTTTCTCAGACGAAAAGGATGAGTGGGACCACCTAACAAAAGAAAATTTCGAGAGGAATGGAAGTTTGAAGATAGCAGTGTTTCAAGAGACTGCTCTGATCATCACCCGCTGAAATTGCTCTTGGCTGAATGACAGGCTAAAGAAAATAGCCATGTGAGCATCAACTTTTCGAATTGAAACGATAAATAAGCACATCGTCTCATACTGGTTTCATAATACAACGTTTCCGAATGGACGTTTGGATTAAACAAAGTATGCAGTGATGCTTTCCCAGCGGAACACAAACTGCTTAACATTACAAGTATGTGTCATGCACGTTAATGCAGCTAACGTTAAGGTAGCAGGAGCCGGCCCGTCGGCCAACAAAGTTTTTTAAACAAATGTATTCACAAAATGGATTATCATTTTTTTTATCTACTTTTTTCTCCCATTTTCTATTTTTCTCCCATCCCAATTTCGTATCATCCAATTCTACCCTCCCCTGTCTCGAACGCTGTTAGGCCATGCCTCCCACAAGCCAGCTGCAATGTGGACGAAGCCTTACATCACATGTCCCCTCCGGTACTCGAGGAAGCAGCCGTCGCATCTTTTCACCGGCACAGCGCGATCTCTCAGCGTCGGGGGTCTGCGTGGGAGGGACATGCCGCCCCCGTCGCTTCCTGATTCTGCTGCGCAGGCACACCAACCGACCTGTAGGAGTCGCTGTCCACAACGTCCGATCCCCACCCATCAGCTTCCCACCCCCTAATACTGCCAATTGTATTAGTGTGAACGACCAGCCAAGCTGATAGCAATGCGGAGAGCTGGGCTCGAACCCAGCGTCTCCTGCATTGGTGGCGAGCCTCCTGTGACCAGTAAGTAGGTACTACTACTCAACCGCAGCAATGTTCACTATGAATTGAAAATGGGGGACCCTGATGTAAACAAGACAAACGTCTTTCTCTGGTCTGCATCCCCTTAACAATTGTGTGTATTGAGCCGTACTGTATTGCAATACCATTCTGCAATCTGTTAAATAAAGTTTTCATTCAATCGCTATGTGCCTAAAGTAAAGACTCTACAGTACTGAACTAGAAAAAACCTGTGGCCATAAAATACCAGAGGGAGGTGAATGAATGAAAACTTTATTTAACAGATTGCAGAATGGGTACAATACAGTACGGCTCAATACACACAACTGTTAAGGGGTTGCAGACCAGAGAAAGACGTTTGTCTTGTTTATATCAGGGTCCCCCATTGTCAATTCATAGTGACATTTATGACATATACAACATACATGACATCATGACATTTATGGCATAGGGACATACAGACATACAGGTATATAGTACTGTTACATTTGTGACATATACGATATGCAAATATACAGTACTGTTACCCAGAGATCCTAACAGAGAATATATACATATGATGGGGAGGAGACTGTACATTAGGAGACTGTACACAAAGTGACGTCAGACTACACCTCCCTATTTAGGAGCAAATTGTTTGCATGATTAAAAACGATGGTTCAAACATCCGTTCGAAAAACCCTGGCGAATGTTCGTATCCCAAAAACAGGCTTGGGGACAGCTCTAACTGGAGCTGAGTTGAATGTGTTAAAATAGACATAAAAAAGTGAAGGATTGGACTTTGTGAGCTAACTGTAATACAATGTTATTTTTTACAATCATTTACATCTTAAGAAATTACTAATGTGTATGGGAACTGACAAAAAAGGTAACGGTAAAGGTAACTTCTGTCATTGTTCACTGGCCCTCTTGTCGAAGGATCATTTAACATCATGGATGACATCATTGAAAAAGACAGGGCCAGGCTGAACATTGAGACATAATTATGAAGGCTTAGCCATTATCAAGTCCCACATGAAGGCAACAGAGAAAAACGCCTCCAAAATGGATCAGCCCTGCACTGAGGAGCATGTGCCTGTCTTCTTATGAGAGATACCAAAGTCATCTGAAGAAGGGAATCGACTTTACCATAAATCATAGGCTGATCTACGCTACATTCTCTACATGTAAAATGTTATTGATTGATTGATTGAATTGATTGAAAACGTTATTAACAGATTGCAGAATGGGTACAGTACAGTACAGTACAGCTCAATACATACAATTGTTAAGGGGATGCAGACCAGAGAAAGACTTTCGTCTGGTTTACATCAGGGTCCCCCATTTTCAATTCATCATAATATATGACATACACGACATACAGATAGACAGTACTGCTACATCTATACATTTATGACATACCAGATTTGCAAATACAGTACTGTTTGTGATACAAAAATAGTCCAGAAAAGAGAGTATATACATTTGACGTAGAAACTGTACATTGAAATCTGTTACAGGACATAGTTTTAAAATGCTATTGTTTTACTGTATTTTCCCTATACACAATACATAATTTGAACTATACACAATACTGAATTTGAACTATAGACAATACATAATTTCAACTATACACAATACTGAAAAGTTACAGTATGTAGATTTGTTTATTTGTATGACAAAGTCAGTCAACCCTCGCAATCAGTTTCATTTAATGAATTGAAAACAGCATTGATATTACGTAAAAACAAACTGGCAATAGAAAAGATGTTCAAAATGATCTAGTTCCCTTAAAACGCTAACGCTATTAAATACAAATATATAGTGGAGGTTAAAATAAGAATATGACTTGGCCTGAAAAAAAGTTCAGTCAGGAGATTTCTTTTTGCTTTAATCCCTGCTATTGGCAAGAAAGAAAATCAATCTAATAAACTAAATTAATTGCTTCCAAAACCTGAAAGAAAATATGACAAATTAGCACAGTATCTCAGCATAATTAAAGACCCTGACAGAAAGGATTCTATTAACTAAGTACAGACACCAGCCATAAAAACACAACAGAACCTGGCTACCTAGAGACCACGGACTGTGTGTACCTTGTACCTCAGGAGAGGTAGAGCATGAGGAACATTTTCTCATCCCCTGTTCCAAATGTGAAGCCATTAGAACTGCACCTTTTTCAAACACTTGGAAAAATTCCAATTCCATTCAGGGACAGGTTCACCTCGGAGAACATGGCGAAAAGATAGAGCTTTGTGCACAATATGTTTTGTCCTCTTTTAAGGAATACAGCCACACTGTCATTTCTAAACCCATTTTCAACTTTGTAACCAAACCCATCCTAGTTTTATTTGTTAATGACGTATTTTATGGTTTTATTACATTGTGAATTTATTTATTTGTATCTTTTAATTTATTTCATGTATAGTTTCTTTGAACATTCATGCCGATAAAGCAAATGTAATTAGATATTATTTAACTTTATTTAACATTTAAATACGATATAGACAGTGAATTATGGCAAAGCATTGGCTTCTTGTACAGGAACAGAACCAGAACCAGAACCATTGAAGCAGTTTTTGATGTACAGTATAAACATGCTACTCCTTCCACTCTGAAGCCTAGACAGATCACTCCACTCTCTGTATTACTGGTGATAGATACGGTACTCACCACTGCATCCTGTTACACACTGTTACTTTGCACTCTGGTTAACCCTTTCACTACCACTCTACCAAAGGGTTAACCCTTTCACTGCAACAATACAGAAGGTTAATACACGACAGAGGGTAAACCCTTTCACTACCACACTACAGAAGGTTAACCTATCATTTTCTACAAATTTTTTCCAATCTAGAAACACTGGTTATATATCATCTGGCTTCGCGTCTCGCTCTGCCTTCTGAGATAACCCATTATCTCCAGCACCTAGTGTGCTCCGGGGAACAAAACAAATGCACCCACTTGCCCGTGACCATGCCACTCCCATGCGTCCCCTATATTACGCCAGAAGTGGTCACGCCTCACCCTTCCTCATTCATTTCCAACGCGGAAGCAGCTCAGATGCACTTCTGAACTATAGATTGTTATGAAGCGTAAGGAGAAATTACACAATGTTGGGAATTCGGCAGAAGTTCGCCAGCCCCCGGAACCTTCTCGGCACGTCCTAACAGCGCGGCGGTCCTGTCCTGTGTTTTCCTCATCGCGTGACAGCGGACGAGGGACTTCGCACGACGGTTGGCAGTCGAGCCATGTCGCGCCCAGGTAGGACCTGCGCTAGCAGGCATTGGTACTGGCATGTGTAATACTGCTCGTTGTCTCGTGAGACGACCGAGTGATGTATTGGCGCAGGGGGGCGTGATATTTGGATAAACGTGGTCATCATGACTCTCTTTTGGATGTTTTTCCAAGTATCCTAGCGCGCAGCTAATGCTAATGCTAAGATGTTTGGGGCACCGTTCCCATGTGCCCCGCCGGGGTTGTCACCACTCTTCCCTCCTCTTAACCGTTTCATTGCTGAAGGCAATCGGTGTCTAATGTTGAGGGTTTTGCTGAGGCTTTTTTACCTTTTACACGGGTGGATGGGCTGACAACAGGGCTCAGGACAGGTGAGCCGTGCTTAGAGGAGCAGGTAGCATCGGTCCTTTGCCCTGGCATAGTTGAACGGTATCCCACCCGGAAGCCGACGCCGGAGGGCGAGTCGGCCCGGCAGGTGGCTGAGTGGGCTGATGAAGCTTATACCGCAGCGGGATGGAATTTAGCAGCAACCAATAACATTGCTCAATTGGCTGCTTTTCTGTCCAAAATGGTGTCGGGGGTGGGGCCTTAGGCAGCCGACGTCAAAAACATTGCGCAAGTTTTTGAGGTTAAAAAACATTTTGACCCAGCCGCAAGCTATAACCGCAGGGAGGGATAGGATGCTGTCAACGCTTGTTCACAGGCATCTTTGGTTGGAGCAATCTCCCATTGAGGAGGAGAGGAGACTTCCCCTCCTCAGGGCTCCCATCTCCGCAGATGGACTTTTTGGTCTGTCCGCAGGGGCGCAGGCGGTATTTGACCTGGACGGCTTTGGCTCAGGGGTAGAGCGGGTCGTCCAATGATCGAAGGGTTGGTGGTTCGAATCCCGCTCAAGCCCATGTCCATCCCATTGCCGTTGTGTCCATGCGCAAGACACTTAACCTACTTGCCTCATATGAATGTGTATGCATGTGAATGAATGTTGGTGGTGGTCAGAGGGGCCGTAGGCGATGATTATTCACCACGCTTCCATGAGTCTGCCTCAGGGCAGCTCTGGCTGCAATTGTAGCTTACCACCACCGGTATGACTGTGTATGAACGAATAATGGACTCTGTAAGAGCTCTGGGGTTACTGGGGTGTCATGAAGAGCGCTATATAAATCCAATCCATTATTATTATTACACCGCCCCACACCGTGCAGCCAGAGGTGAGAGCACGGCCTCGTCAGCGGCTGCGGCGAGGCCCCCGGCCTGCGGCCATGTTTCCCCCGCCTGAGATACCCTGGGCACGAAGAAAACAGGTGATCACAAGGCCGAGAGCCTCGGCTGCCGAGGGATCGGCTACATTAGATGGGCACCCCCTAAAAAAACTTCGCCATCTAGCACGCTCTCCGGTTACTCCCCCCCGCTACACTACGGGACACAGGGCTCTGATTTGTCCCCTTTGGCTGCGGGCCGCGTTCTTGCAGTGAAGCGCAGGCGGCCCCACATTTCACTTCTCATGGAGACAGGGGCTGACACCCAGTTGCTATCTAGGCCTGAGTCTGTCTATGAGAATGCTGTGATGTCAAGCGGCTCCCACACCACACGTCCTGCGTCTGTGTTCGGTGAGCCTGGTGTTGTGTCTGTCGACGGAGCAGGGTTCCCTGTATCAAAAACATTTAGTCAGATGGGGAACTCTAGGCCCAGGAGGTCGCAGCATGGGTTCCCCCAGCCCCGCCCTAGCCAGGCCGGGTATTACGTTAGTGCCTCCCCCAACCGGAAGACCGGCGGTGGTCAGTCAGGCACGCGTGATTTGGGTGGTAGTAATATCACTACAGGGCTACAGTGTGTAGGGACTCACCCTATCATGCAGCGTGGGGACCACACACCTTGCATGTCCAGCTGCAGAGCAGGCTGTCCTCAGCAGTCTATGCTGGGAAGATGCTCAGCGGGGGAGCCTATGTCACCAGGGGTGATGGCCGCTCTCCCCATATCAGGCCGGCCCTTTCTGTCGGGGTCCCCCCTTGGGTGCAATTGCCTCGTTGGTAGAGTCAGGGTGCAATATCCCGGCTCCGCGAGACACCCTGCTCACGCAGTTGGCGAGTCCAGGGTTGGCAACACACAGCGGGAGGGACCGGGCCTCCTATCTACGGTTACTGGCGGACCAGCGCCAGTTGGCTCCGGGTGCGCTTTGGGATTATCATCACATATGGTTACAGGAGTGCCATATGTCAAGGTGGATGGAGAGAATGCTGAGGGAGGGGCTTGTGTTACAGTTTGCACAACCCCACCCTCCGTTTTTGGGTTTGGTACAGACCCTTTTGTCAGGGTCCGCAGCAGTGACAGCTCTGGTCGATGAGATCCAATCTCTGTTGGCGAAGCAGGCCATCGGAGGGAGGACGCGATGTGTGGCGTTTACTCCCGGTATTTTCTGGTGCCCAAGAAATCGGGAGGTGTCAGACCTATACTGGATCTGTCCACGTTCAATCGACTGATTGTGGCGAGAAAGTTCAGAATGTTGACCATCAAACACCTGTTAAAGGAAAACGCCAACATTTTGGGAAATTAGCTTATTTGCCATCTACCCTGGAGTTAGACAAGAATATACATACCTTTTTCTTCTCTGTGCATGCAGTACTTGCAGTAGGCCTCACCAGGCCCCCTTTTCCGGGGGGTCCTGGCCCTCAGGCTGTTCCTGGGGCTGGGTCCTCCTTCGCGCTCCGCTGCTACGGCCTTGCCACGGGGTTGGGTTCTTGACCTTTGACCCTGTGATGTTAGGGGCTGTAATGGGTCTTTTTTTCTTCCCGTTCGTTCCCTAGTGGCATGTGGGATGCGCGCCTGAGTAGTCGCGGGTCCTTCTGTGTGAAGGTAAGTCCCATGATCTGCTCACCCTGTGCGTTGAGTTACTAAACCCTCTTTGCACAGTCGGATCCGATTCCCTTCCGTCCCCCTCTAGGGGTACATTTGTCGAGCTTACGCTCTGCTCAGCTCCTGTGTTCCACTAAGAGCGCAGAGCGTAAGCTATATGATATATAACGTACGGTTATCCTATAACCATAGTTATATGAGTATAGCGAGCGCTCTGCGCTGACTCACTGAGGACCCCGTGGTCTTCGCCTTCGGTGGTGAAAGACTTGGGAAGGAGCTGTTACTATGGCCACGACCCCGCTTAGGCGGATGGGTGTGTACATGTGAAGAAAATTATTCAGTATTAGATTGATAAAGGATATGTTCCACTAAGAGTGCAGATCGCTTGCTATACTCATATAACTATGGTTATAGGATAACCGTATGTTACGGCGCTGTCCGTGATTCGCCTACTCGGTATGATGGCATCTGCTCACTCTGTGGTCCCTCTTGGCCTCCTCTTCATGAGGAGGATACAGAGGTGGTTTTCCAGGATGAAAATAGACCTGGTGAGAGACAAGTGGAAGCGACTGAAGGTTCCCGTGTCAGTACTGGGGGATCTCGACCACTGGGGGAGGCCTGGTGCCCTCACCAGCAGGGTCCCCATGGGCAGCAGGCTATCACACGTCATGGTCTTCTCCGACGCCTCCCTCGCGGGATGGGGGGGTCGTGTTGGGCCCACGCAGTAGGGGGCAGATGGCAGTACCATGCTGCCCGGTCTGCTCTACATATCAATGTGTTGGAATTGAAGGCAGTCCTTCTGGTCCTCAAGCGGCTCGGCCACCTTGTGGTGGACAAGCATGTTTTGATCAGGACGGACAACACGACAGCGGCGTCGTATATCAACAGACAGGGGGGAGTACACTCCCCCCGTCTGCACTGGGTGGCGGTCGAGCTCTCGCTATGGGCGTCTCTCAATCTGCGCAGCCTGAGGGCTCTCCACATCCCCGGCAGGGAGAATGTGGGTGCAGATGTGATGTCACGGGGCGGTCCTCACCCCGACGAGTGGGGACTACGTCCAGACATAGTCAGACAGGTCTGGGACCGATTCGGGGAGGCCGTGGTGGACCTGTTTGTGAGCAGACAGTCCCACCGGTGCCCCTTGTGGTTCTCGGTCAGTCGGAAGGACAACCCCCCTCTGGGGGTGGATGCCTTCTCGATGTATCCGTGGCCGCCCGGGATTCTGTACACGTCCCCCCCCATACACCTGATAGCTCAGCTGTTGGAGCGAGTACGTCAGGAGCGCAGGACTTTGGTCCTGGTTGCGTCGGACCGGGCCACGGCTGTGTGGTTCCCCGCCCTGATTCAGCTCTTGGTGGCCCCAGCGTGGCCTGTTCCGAGGTCGTTGCGGGCCCTCTCCCAGGCTCACAGGACGCTGTTTCTGCGTCCTGTTCTGGGGCAGCCATTGATGGTTTGGCTGCTGAAAGGGTGAATCTGGAGGAGATGTGTCTGAACCCTACTGTGGTTAACACCATCCGGAACGCACGCGCTCCGTCCACTACCGCGGCTTACGCTGGGAAGTGGCGTATTTTTAAGGAGTGGTGTGAGGTTGGGGGCCTGGACCCAGTGTCTTGCCCCCTGGACTTGGTTCTTTCCTTCCTCCAGTCTATCCTGGATAGGCTGTCGGCCTCGACGGTGAGGGTATACGCCGCGGCTATATCCTCTTGTCACGTGGGCTTTGAGGGCGGTACGCTGTTCAGCCACCCTCTAGTGAAACGTTTCCTGCTTGGCGCTCGGCATCTCAAGCCTGTGGAGCATTCTCTGTCTCCGAGTTGGGACCTCCAACTGGTCCTGGCTCGGTTGTCGGAGGCCCCGTTTGAGCCTCTTGAGCAGGCGACGTTGGATCGGCTGTCTTTTAAGACCGCGTTGCTTTTGGCCATCACCTCCGCTAAACGCATGGGTGAGCTGTGTGCTCTCTCGGTACGGCCTGAGTGCCTGTCTATTCGGGCCGATAGCGGGGCGACTGTGAGGCCTAATCCGGTCTTCGTGCCAAAGAATATTCTGAGCTCTTTTCGCTCCAGGGATATTGTGATTCAGGCGTTTCATCCTCCTCCTCACGCTAGTGGGTTGGAGTCGAGCCTTCACCTGTCATGTCTTGTCCGTGCACTGGGGGTTTACCTTAGTCGCACGCAGGGTCTCAGGGCTTCCGATCAACTGTTTGTTTGTTACGGTGGCCCTCACGCAGGTGAGGCGCTGTCCAAGCAGCGACTGTCACATCGGTTGTGCAAGGGCATTGCCCTTTGCTACACGTTGGCTGGACAGGTTCCCCCCGGGCGTCAGGGCGCACTCCACTCGTGGTGTGGCGGCCTCTGCTGCCCTGTTAGGGGGGGCCTCGGTGGAGGACATTTGTGCTGCGGCCTCCTGGTCCTCCCCGAGTCCTTTCGTTAGGGTTTACCTCATGGACATGACTGGGGGTTCTGTCTCCCAGGCAGTCCTGAGGTCCGGGACCTCTCCTGCATCCCGCCATCATGTGGGCTAGCAGGGGTGTGTGGGTGTGGACCACGGGGTGCTGTGTCACACATGGTCCTGCTTGCACTGTGCGTTCAGGGGTGCCTGGTTCCCCTTTTTTCGCACTTTGGTGGAGTTGACTGCCTCCCCCCCTTCGTTAGGACCGGCGGGTGGACGGGACTCCCCTCCTCCCTGGCTGGGGCTTACAGGCCCTCAGGGGGTGCATTTGTCGGGGCCACGCCTCCGCTCTGCCCTTTATCTCAGAAGATGATATATAACGTAAGGTTATCCTATAACCCTAGTTATATGAATACTGGCTGAGCGTCTCGCTCTTAGCGCCCTGAGGTCCCTTGGATGTTTTCCGCTTATGGAAATCGAACTGGGAAGGGTGAGGCGTGACCACTTCCGGTGTAATATAGGGGACGCATGGGAGTGGCGTGGTCACGGGCAAGTGGGTGCATTTGTTTTGTTCCCCGGAGCACACTAGGTGCTGGAGATAATGGGTTATCTCAGAAGGCAGAGCGAGACGCCCAGCCAGTATTCATATAACTAGGGTTATAGGATAACCTTACGTTAACAATATATTTCCAGGGGGTGCATGATAGTATCCGCTTTCCTACTCAACTAATTGGTAAAAATTTGATTATTTTGTATTGACGGCACAGATTTGCATAGGCTACTTACATTGAAACATGTGGTCACTCTAGGGATAGTGTTATTGTGATCTTTGACCCTCGAAACATGGGTCTAGACACCTCATTTGTTCAGTTATCTGCAATATTGGCTGAGATATATTAAACAGATTTGTTTGCGATTTCTTGATAATCGCGTCCTTAATTAGCATACATGGGACACTCTGACAACTTGTTAACATAGCCTATAATTTTTTTCATTTTTTTTCCAATCTAGAAAGTCTGGTTAGAAGTATATTTCCGGGGGGTGCATGATACCCCCCTCTATCTACTAGACGAATTGCTTGAAAATGACCACCTTATATTCAATGGTGCTAGATTGTAACTATGGACCCTATCTGACATGTTCAAATGACTGGCTGATGCTTAAGGTCCCCAGAGCGCAGACTGAACTAAATTATCCTATTGACAATCTAAAAACATGATTACAAATCTTCCTTGTTACATACATTTCTTTCTTTATTTGTATCTATAGGTCACTGGTCGGTTGGTTGGTTGGTTGGTTGTTCAGTTGGTCCACAAAATATTCTCCACTCTCTAGCGGCCACAGGTTTCGCCCTAGGAGGCTGACATTTGGCATGGATGTGTGTGTGTGTGTGTGTGTGTGTGTGTGTGTGTGTGTGTGTGTGTGTGTGTGTGTGTGTGTGTGTGTGTGTGTGTGTGTGTGTGTGTGTGTGTGTGTGTGTGTGTGTGTGTGTGTGTGTGTGTGTGTGTGTGTGTGTGTGTGTGTGTGTGTGTGTGTGTGTGTGTGTGTGTGTGTGTGTTCAGGCCAATTAGCTACAAGTAGGTGTGGCAATGGGTGTGGCCTATTGCAAAAACGGTCAGATATTGCACTTTCTTTGACCTGTTTTAATATGCCTTTACACTCAACAGCATTGTAAATTATCTCAATCTCAATGCCTTTTTTTTCTAGAATAAATAAAGGTTTGGAATTAAAGGAATTTAATTTAATAGTGTAAGAGAGAGAGAGAGAGAGAGAGAGAGAGAGAGAGAGAGAGAGAGAGAGAGAGAGAGAGAGAGAGAGAGAGAGAGAGAGAGAGAGAGAGAGAGAGAGAGAGAGAGAGAGCAAGTGGAGAGAGACGGTGGAGAGTCTGCAGTGGAGAGTCTGTACCTGCCACTCAGGAAAATCAATCTGCTCGTAAGCCTGTAAGGCTTTAAATGAACTTGGCAGCTTAGAGGCCTTATAGTCTTGACTTGCAGGCCGTGACACAACAGCAGGTCAATATTCTGTTCTTCCTACAGTCACTGTAATGGATTACAGTTACCAATTATTCTGGTTATAATTCCATTACATGTAACTCGGTTACTTCCCCAACCTGGCCTGACTGCGCCACAGCTGGGCCACCGCCTGGACCAAGCGCCCGCCGTCCCCACCCCCACCGGCCCCCGCAGCCACCATCCCAGCATCCTACTGCGACCACAATCTGTCACCTCCAGCAACACTTGCTGCAGAACAGCCCAGTGCTGTTCCATTCAATATCCACCCTCCCTCCCGCCGCATCCCTCTCCCCCATCTATCCATCCATCCATCCATCCATCCATCCATCCACCCATCCATCCATCCATCCATCCATCCATCCATCCATCCATCCATCCATCCATCCATCCATCCATCCATCCATCCATCCATCCATCCATCTATCCATCCATCCATCCATCCATCGCCATACAACCTCCTCTTCATCGCTTGGCTTGGGGAGTAACAGGATCATGGTACTGAACCGGGAAAATGGTACTGTAACTGTAAATCCATTACTGTTAATCATAAAAGTACAACAACACGTGTCACCAAATCTCTTAACAGATTATATTTTGTAATCCTCTCGGTTTGTTGGTTTATCCATGTGTGTGTGTGTGTGTGTGTGTGTGTGTGTGTGTGTGTGTGTGTGTGTGTGTGTGTGTGTGTGTGTGTGTGTGTGTGTGTGTGTGTGTGTGTGTGTGTGTGTGTGTGTGTGTGTGTGTGTGTGTGTGTGTGTGTGTGTGTGTGGGGAGGGGGGGGGGGGTATGTGCTCATGCATTCGCTCCATCGCTAGATTTTCCATCCACACACTCTCACTACTGCACACTCATAGAGGCTTTGCACGGAATGTTTGTGATGCATTTGCATGGATCCATGACACTATGGTATACCTTCAAATTTGTGACATTTGTAAATTTTTCCAGTTCATATTTTCTACTTCTCCAGTTCATATTTTCTACTTCTCCTGTTCATATGGTCTACTTCTCCAGTTCATATTTTCCATTTATCCAGTTTCTATTTTCTCAGCCATTCCAAGACCTTTAACCAGCAGCATCCCTCCATCCCTCCCTCCTCCAGCCACCTCCATCCCTCTCTCCTCCAGCCACCTCCACCCTCTCCATTCATCCCTCCATCCCTCTCTTCTCCATCCACTCCATTCATCCCTCCATTCCTCTCCCATCCATCCTCTCCTCATCCCTCAATCCCTCTCTCCTCCATCTTCTCCACTCATCCCTCCAACTCTCCTGTCCTCCATCCTGCCAGAGCCGATCATTAAATGGAGAAATCCACCGTAAAATAAAGTTCCTTCACTCCTCAAATTTTTTATACTTCAGTCTGACATTTGGGAACATAAACAAATCTCCCCTGCAGCTGGAAGCCGGAGAACCCAACGCTGAAAGAGAGAAGCGCCGCCTGCCGTTAACCTTTCCATGTGATTACAATAATCCACTCTTCCAATCATAACTCAGGTGGAAAGGGAGATAGATGGAGGGGATAAATAAAAACCAATGTGAAAGACCAACTGCAGCTGTGATTAGACTGATTAATGAGACCATTAACTGTAATTGTGCCCACGCCGACAAACCCACAGTGCCAGCTACTGAATGTACTGTTCTCGGCACGACACAGCGCGGGGTGTGTGTGTGTGTGTGTGTGTGTGTGTGTGTGTGTGTGTGTGTGTGTGTGTGTGTGTGTGTGTGTGTGTGTGTGTGTGTGTGTGTGTGTGTGTGTGTGTGTGTGTGCGTGCGTGTGTGTGTGTGTGCATGCACATGCTTGCATGTGTGTATATGAGAGTGAGTGTGTGCACATTTTCACACGTGTATCTAATGCATGTATGTGCATACTTACACGTTTGTGTGTATGTTTGTGTTTATGTTTGTACCTGCATTTGTTTGAATATGGTGCATTTCATATGGTTGTAAGAATACCATACTATATTATATCTACTGTCCCTATAACACCTGTTCAGTTTTAATTGTATCTCTCTTTTCTTTTTATCCACTTTTTCTCCTTATTTTCTATTTTTCTCCCATCCCAATTTCGCTGTTTCCAATTCTCCCCTCCCCTGTCTTGAACGTTGCTCGCATATGCCCCCCACAGGTCGGTCGTAGGGAGGATAGAAGCCTTGCATCACGTGTCCCCTCCGGTACACGAGGAGGCAGCCTGTCACATCTTTTCACCTGCCAGCTCGGACTCTCATTGGCAAAGTGTAACGTGTGGGAGGCTCACACTACCCCCGCTATTTCCTGTCTCTGCTGTGCAGGCGTCCCCCAACCAACCTGTAGGAGTCGCTGTCCACAACGTCCAGATTACCACCCATCGACTTCCACCCGCTGACTCTGCCAATTGAGCCAGTATGACGGCCGGCCCAAGCCGGAGGCAACGCCGACAGCCGGATTTGAACCCGGTGTCTCTTGCGTTGGTGACGAGCACAATGTCCGCTGCACCACCCAGCCGCACCCTTCATCTCTCTCTTTTGTGTCTATATGCATCTCCACACGTGTGACAGTTGGAATGGCAGGAGAGCGGTCGTCACCGGGGTCATCAGTGACATCTGTGTCTGTGTCTGCAGCGAGACTCTAGTCAGATGGTACAGAGCCTCCCGCTGCAGCGCTCCTTGATGCAGGGATAAAAGCCAAATCAGATCAAATGGTGACATCGGATGAAAATAGCAGTCAATCCGACGCAGGCTGCCGGGCCTGAGCACCAGTCACAAATACGGTCTCTCGTTCTCTCTATCCTCTCTCCTCCTCCTCCCCTCGCCCTCTTTCCATCCCTGTCACGCTCTCACTAATACTACCACCGCTACCAGGGCCGCCTGGGAGAAATGCGAGGCCCTGTGCGAGATTTAAACGCGACAAAGATCAACACTTAAATCCAAAGAGAAGAGGGTCTATACCAGAGAAAACAAAGTAGCAAGGAGCCAATGGCCGACATCAGCTAAATAGGCTAACTGCAAATAGAGTAGCCAGGTACTGACACCAGGCCACACACAGCTTTGGCCAACGCTACCCAAGCTACACAAACGACCAAGACAATTCACACACAGCACATGTCGTATCTCCAAATGTTGTGAAGTAACACATGTTTTGCCTGGAAAAAAACATCGTTATTAACAAAACATTCGGGAGGGGAAGGAAGGAAGAGTGGGGTAATGTCCAATGGACATCTTACCTGCACCAAGGAACGCAGGGCGAAAGGCCGCAACACGGGTCTCCACGTTGACGAAAGGCCTCTCGCTGGCGGGACAAAAAGAAGCTATGGCCGGGGCCTTGTCATGGTGCAGGCCCGACTACATCTTCTGTCAAAGATGATGTCGTAGTCAGAGTGCCAGGGCCTGCTATTCTCACGGCTAATGTCAATGGTCGTAGCACAAGCTAACAGCTAACTCTAGGCTAACTGATAGCATCAAGCTAACGTTCCCAGCCGAGCGAAAACGAGCAGCTAACGTCGTAGCTATAACAGCTAACTGGCTAACAGTTAGCTCAACCCGGCTATCGCTAACCACTAGCTAACGCAGAAGCAAGCTATGCGGCTACCACTGAAAAACTGTACAACGTGAGAAAAGCAATACAGGCCAACACTTCAGACAGCCGCTGTGTTTTCCTCTTCTCATCCGAAGAGGGAAGGGAAAAAGAAGGCAATACACGTCCCACTACAGAGTGGTGTTTACCATAGCGGTGCCGGCAACAAGTCCCTCGCGGACTATAGCCGACTTGAGCATGGAGATATTCTCATAATGAAACACCAAGCTCACCTCCCTCGCACCAGGTGCTGACACCAGGCCACACACCGTTAGCTACTACAACAGCTAGCCGGCCCGTTTGGCTCCCGAGAGAGAGAGAGAGATATATCCACGGCGGGAATAGAATAGAGTGCATTAAAAACTCACCAAACGTCCAAGAGGATGGAGACAACCGCGTGGCGTTGACGAAGTTCATCTGCCGAATGACCGTCCTCTTCATCTTGGCATAACAATGCTGCACGCGCTCTCTCTAGGTTAGCTAACGCTAGTTAGCCTTTAGCTAAGCTAGCTACTAGCCGACATCATCATGGCTATCCCGACTGAACCACACGTTAGCACTCAATATTATAACGTAGCTAAAGCTAACTAGCTGTCCCTGCCTTTAGCCGGGATGGCTAGCCTGACTGAACTGTCTAACATGCAACAACTTTCATCTTCAGTCCATCTGCCGAATGACCGTCCTCTTCGTTTTGGCTGGCATAACTAAGCATAACCTCCAAAGCTGCACGCGTGAAATAGTCAAACGCAGCTGACGCACGCCAGCGTACACATAATGTAACCCCTCCCTTCTTGAAACCAATAGTATGTCTGCTGCAGAGCCCCAGAGCTCCAATAGAGAATAGTGCAGAGCCGCAGAGCCAGGAACATTCTACAAACGTGTCTAATGTGAAATATATAAGCATATAAGCAAAACTAGATTTTAGGTATGTGATGAAAAAGGGCCTCGCGGGAAGGGGGGCCTCACAAAAAAAAATAAAAAATAAAAAAAATAATAAAAAAAGAAATAAATAAAAAATATTTCTTTTTAATTTAAAAAAAAAAAATTTGTGCGAGGCCCCCCTTCCCGTGAGGCCCTGTGCGACCGCACTGCTCGCACACCCCCTGAGGCGGCCCTGACCGCAACCACAGGGCGATGTGAGCGTGCGGGGGGGGGGGGGGGGGTTATGAAGCAAGACGGTATTCCCCTTCTTGGTATAAATTATAGAATCCCTTGTGAACTGTGGTGTAGTGGTTAACACCTCACAGCAAGAAGGTCCCGGGTTTGATTTCCGCTTGCCATGTACCCAGGTGGGGTATCTCCCGGGCCTTTCTGTGTGGAGTTTGCATGTTCTCCCCGTCCTCACAAGGGTTTCCCCTCCAGAAAAAGAGATAAACCCAATGTAAAAACATGCAGAATGGATCGTTAATGCTGTCGTGTCCCTTTGTCATGCATTTGAAGTGGATTTGGTTTGAAATCAAGAACAATGTGGTAGAGTAACAACAAAAACGACAAAAGCTGACGACAGCAGAAGGTGCCACAGTAAATTTCGCGGAGTAAAATTTATTATTTGATGTTCTGCTAAATATTCACGACAGGTTAACATTATACTGACACGCCCTGAACTGTCACAATTTGGCAACTCAGACATCATAGAAGATTGTGACTATCCCACTTGTAATTTCCTTGTCTGGTCTTTCATGAGTTTCTTGAGTTTTCAACTCAGTATGAGTTGAAGGCATCGTTGGCTCAAGGTCACTCAACTTTGGATCAGGTCAAAGCGCTGATCACTGTCAAAATAACTGAATTTCATTTTCCTTAAAGTAATGCTTGGCTGAAATGAACTGATAATAGTAGAGGTGGAAGTCTGTAAGGAGTATGAGGCACTCTAATTGTGAATTAAAAGTTATTTAATTTATATGGATATTTCTCCAACGTGTTCACTTCCATCTCACTCGGGAGTCTTCATCAAACTAACTACCTAACTCCCTGATGAAGACTCCTGAGTGGGTTGAAACGAATCAGAGGAAAATCCATGTAAATTAAAGGTTTTTTAAAGTCACAATCAGAGAACCATTACTCATTACAGACTTCCACCTCCACTATTGGTCTTCCATTATCAGTGAGCTGGACGGCCTCTGTATTTAAGTTCATAGTAACAGCTCTGTCCTTGAAGAGCACCTGGTTTCTTTACTTCAATGTTACATCATCATATTCCTTTGACCCAGTCCTTGTTCTTTCTTCATTACACTCCAGATCTGGAGACATAACAGACGTTTTAGTTTAATGGATGGAGGGATGACTGGAGAGGATGGAGGAGAGAGGGATGGAGGGATGACTGGAGAGGATGGAGGAGAGAAGGATGGAGAGATGAATGGAGAGGATGGAGGAGAGAGGGATGGAGGGATGAATGGAGAGGATGGATGAGAGAGAGATGGAGGGATGAATGGAGAGGATGGAGGAGATAGGGATGGAAGGATGAATGGAGAGGGTGGAGGAGAGAGAGATGGAGGGATGAATGGAGAGGGTGGATGAGAGAGAGATGGGGGAATTAATGGAAGGATGGAGGAGAGAGAGATGGAGGGATGAATGTAGAGAGTTGAGGAGAGAGGGTGGAGGAGAGAGGGGTGGAGGGATGAATGGAGAGGATGGAAGAGAGAGAGATGGAGGGATGGATGGAGAGGATGGAGGAGAGAGATGGAGGGATGAATGGAGAGGGTGGAGGAGAGAGGGTGGAGGAGAGAGGGGTGTAGGGATGAATGGAGAGGATGGAGGAGAGAGGGATGGAGGGATGGATGGAGAGGATGGATGAGAGAGATCGAGGGATGAATGGAGAGGGTGGAGGAGAGGGATGGAGGGATGAATAGAGAGGATGGAGGAGAGAGGGATGGAGGGATGACTGGAGAGGATGAAGGAGAGAGGGATGGAGAGATGAATGGAGAGGATGGAGGAGAGATGGATGGGGGGATGGATGGAGGAGAGAGGGATGGAGGGGTGACTGGAGAGGATGGAGGAGAGAGGGATGGAGAGATGAATGGAGAGGATGGAGGAGAGAGGGATGGAGAGATGAATGGAGGATGGAGGAGAGAGATGGAGGGATGAATGGATAGGTGGAGGAGGGAGGGATGGAGAGGATGGAGGAGAGAGATGGAGGGATGAATGGAGATGGTGGAGGAGAGAGATGGAGGGTGGATGAGAGAGATGGGGGAATTAATGGAGAGGATGGAGGAGAGAGAGATGGAGGGATGAATGGAGAGGATGGAGGAGAGAGGGATGAAGGGATGAATGGAGAGGATGGAGGAGAGAGGGATGGAGGGATTAATGGAGAGGGTGGAGGAGAGAGGGGTGGAGGGATGAATGGAGAGGATGGAGGAGAGAGGGATGGATGGAGAGGATGGAGGAGAGAGAGATGGAGAGATGGATGGAGAGGATGGAGGAGAGGGATGGAGGGATGAATGGAGAGGATGGAGGAGAGAGGGATGGAGGGATGGATGGAGAGGATGGATGAGAGAGAGATGGAGGGATGAATGGAGAGGGTGGAGGAGAGGGATGGAGGGATGAATAGAGAGGATGGAGGAGAGAGGGATGGAGGGATGACTGGAGAGGATGAAGGAGAGAGGAATGGAGAGGATGGAGGAGAGATGGATGGAGGGATGGATGGAGGAGAGAGGGATGGAGGGGTGACTGGAGAGGATGGAGGAGAGAGGGATGGAGAGATGAATGGAGAGGATGGAGGAGAGAGGGATGGAGAGATGAATGGAGGATGGAGGAGAGAGATGGAAGGATGAATGGAGAGGATGGAGGAGAGAGGGATGTAGGGATGAATGGAGAGGGTGGAGGAGAGAGATGGGGGAATTCATGGAGAGAGGAATGGAGAGGGTGTAGGAGAGGGATGGAGGGCTGCATTGAGAGGATGGAGGACAACAAGAGTTTGGACAGGTGTAAGCATTGGTGTTAGCATTTAACCTTGCACAGCAGTTGGATTTGCAAGATCACAGCGAGAATCCATCTGCTTAGGCTTCAAGTGATGTGCTTCCTACTGAACCACAGTGTGGTCTGAACCAATCAGCATCCTTTTGAGGAACTACTGGCAGCTACTGTGGAGAGAGGGTGGAGGAGAGAGGGGTGGAGGGATGAATGGAGAGGATGGAAGAGAGAGAGATGGAGGGATGGATGGAGAGGATGGAGGAGAGAGATGGAGGGATGAATGGAGAGGGTGGAGGAGAGAGGGTGGAGGAGAGAGGGGTGTAGGGATGAATGGAGAGGATGGAGGAGAGAGGGATGGAGGGATGGATGGAGAGGATGGATGAGAGAGAGATCGAGGGATGAATGGAGAGGGTGGAGGAGAGGGATGGTGGGATGAATAGAGAGGATGGAGGAGAGAGGGATGGAGGGATGACTGGAGAGGATGAAGGAGAGAGGGATGGAGAGATGAATGGAGAGGATGGAGGAGAGATGGATGGAGGGATGGATGGAGGAGAGAGGGATGGAGGGGTGACTGGAGAGGATGGAGGAGAGAGGGATGGAGAGATGAATGGAGAGGATGGAGGAGAGAGGGATGGAGAGATGAATGGAGGATGGAGGAGAGAGATGGAGGGATGAATGGAGAGGTGGAGGAGGGAGGGATGGAGAGGATGGAGGAGAGAGATGGAGGGATGAATGGAGATGGTGGAGGAGAGAGATGGAGGGTGGATGAGAGAGATGGGGGAATTAATGGAGAGGATGGAGGAGAGAGAGATGGAGGGATGAATGGAGAGGATGGAGGAGAGAGGGATGAAGGGATGAATGGAGAGGATGGAGGAGAGAGGGATGGAGGGATTAATGGAGAGGGTGGAGGAGAGAGGGGTGGAGGGATGAATGGAGAGGATGGAGGAGAGAGGGATGGATGGAGAGGATGGAGGAGAGAGAGATGGAGATATGAATGGAGAGGATGGAGGAGAGGGATGGAGGGATGAATGGAGAGGATGGAGGAGAGAGGGATGGAGGGATGAATGGAGAGGGTGGAGGAGAGAGATGGGGGAATTCATGGAGAGGGTGGAGGAGAGGGATGGAGGGATGAATAGAGAGGATGGAGGAGAGAGGGATGGAGGGATGACTGGAGAGGATGAAGGAGAGAGGAATGGAGAGGATGGAGGAGAGATGGATGGAGGGATGGATGGAGGAGAGAGGGATGGAGGGGTGACTGGAGAGGATGGAGGAGAGAGGGATGGAGAGATGAATGGAGAGGATGGAGGAGAGAGGGATGGAGAGATGAATGGAGGATGGAGGAGAGAGATGGAGGGATGAATGGAGAGGTGGAGGAGGGAGGGATGGAGAGGATGGAGGAGAGAGAGATGGAGGGATGAATGGAGATGGTGGAGGAGAGAGATGGAGGGTGGATGAGAGAGATGGGGGAATTAATGGAGAGGATGGAGGAGAGAGAGATGGAGGGATGAATGGAGAGGATGGAGGAGAGAGGGATGAAGGGATGAATGGAGAGGATGGAGGAGAGAGGGATGGAGGGATTAATGGAGAGGGTGGAGGAGAGAGGGGTGGAGGGATGAATGGAGAGGATGGAGGAGAGAGGGATGGATGGAGAGGATGGAGGAGAGAGAGATGGAGAGATGAATGGAGAGGATGGAGGAGAGGGATGGAGGGATGAATGGAGAGGATGGAGGAGAGAGGGATGGAGGGATGAATGGAGAGGGTGGAGGAGAGAGATGGGGGAATTCATGGAGAGGGTGGAGGAGAGGGATGGAGGGATGAATAGAGAGGATGGAGGAGAGAGGGATGGAGGGATGACTGGAGAGGATGAAGGAGAGAGGAATGGAGAGGATGGAGGAGAGATGGATGGAGGGATGGATGGAGGAGAGAGGGATGGAGGGGTGACTGGAGAGGATGGAGGAGAGAGGGATGGAGAGATGAATGGAGAGGATGGAGGAGAGAGGGATGGAGAGATGAATGGAGGATGGAGGAGAGAGATGGAGGGATGAATGGAGAGGTGGAGGAGGGAGGGATGGAGAGGATGGAGGAGAGAGAGATGGAGGGATGAATGGAGATGGTGGAGGAGAGAGATGGAGGGTGGATGAGAGAGATGGGGGAATTAATGGAGAGGATGGAGGAGAGAGAGATGGAGGGATGAATGGAGAGGATGGAGGAGAGAGGGATGAAGGGATGAATGGAGAGGATGGAGGAGAGAGGGATGGAGGGATTAATGGAGAGGGTGGAGGAGAGAGGGGTGGAGGGATGAATGGAGAGGATGGAGGAGAGAGGGATGGATGGAGAGGATGGAGGAGAGAGAGATGGAGAGATGAATGGAGAGGATGGAGGAGAGGGATGGAGGGATGAATGGAGAGGATGGAGAGAGGGATGGAGGGATGAATGGAGAGGGTGGAAGAGAGAGATGGGGGAATTCATGGAGAGAGGAATGGAGAGGGTGTAGGAGAGGGATGGAGGGCTGCATTGAGAGGATGGAGGACAACAAGAGTTTGGACAGGTGTAAGCATTGGTGTTAGCATTTAACCTTGCACAGCAGTTGGATTTGCAAGATCACAGCGAGAATCCATCTGCTCAGGCTTCAAGTGATGTGCTTCCTACTGAACCACAGTGTGGTCTGAACCAATCAGCATCCTTTTGAGGAACTACTGGCAGCTACTGTACACAGTAAAATAAACTCTGCCAAGTATTTCTTTAAATAAGGCAGAGGTTCTGCCATCAGAGAACCAGCACACATCCTGTGACCCTCAGAACTGTTATGTGATGCGAACATCAAAGCACCTGTAACAGGAAGAAAGCACAACACATATGAATGGAACTCAGTGTAGTAGTTCTCAACCTTTTTGACGTGTGACCCCTATAAAGAGAGAAATGCCTTTTCTCAAGTTCAAGTTTCAAGTTTCAAGTTTCTTTATTAGTTGTCATCCAGAAGTACAGAATACTTTTATACAAAATGCTTCTTTCTGTTACGCTCCAGAGACTGTGCTAGACAAAAATAGATAAGTATAAAATAAGTATAGCAAGTATAAAATAGAAGTCAAGTACGTAGACAAAAGTGTGTTCAGTGTATACCATATACAATGTACAATGCAGAGTAGAAGTAACTGAGTTACAATACAGTATACTATACAGTGCAAAGCAGAAATGGGATGAGGTACAATTTAGGTACAATTTACAGTAAGGTGTAATGAGGTATGGGTTGTAGTGCAAATTCTTTACCAATAAATATAAAGTGTGTTTAGGTGTTCTAAAGTGGGTGCTGCAGTGAGTTGTTTGTTTAAAGTGAGTGTGTGCGTGTGGATGTGTGTGCTGTGAGTGCATTTGATGGTTGTTACATAGTGTTATTGTTCATTGAGCATCCTGATGGCCTGGGGATAGAAGCTTTGTGGTAACATTGACTGGGATTTTCATAATCAATATGTCTGTGTATAGAAATTATATACAAACGCCTGGTGTACTTTTTAGCAGTAGAGTGGTTTTCAGTGCTAAATAAGGAACCATTCTAGAGACAGTTGCATCAGATAACAGCAGAGACAGTCAACAAAACCCCCACTAACAGATGTACTCAACACTAGAACAAAGGAACTGAAAAGTCACACCCAACTGTTAGCAGATTTCAGCAGCGACAGCAGAGACCAGATAACTGGCTCTGATAGTATAAGGCAGGACTAAAGATAATTAATCCATAGGACATGTTTCAAAGTTAAATGAAAAAGCATGATACTTGATTGGCTTTGATTGGATTGACAACTCTATAAAGAAACCAAGAAAAACATCTATATAGATATTTAGAATTAAGAATCCTGGTATATTTATCTAAGTTATATTACAAAGTTTCAGTCTGGTAAATAAAGGTTGGTGCTGTCTCCTATGATGTTTGGTATCGGCCTAGAAGCAATGACTGTACTGGGGTGATATTAGAGATCTATAGGTCATTGCATGAACCATGTACATTGGGAAATCAAAATGGTACACCAAGGAATGTTAAAATGTCTGATTCATCCAGAGGGGAGAAAATGAGCCACTCCCTGACTTGCACAAAGGGGGCCACAGGCAGACACCCCCCCCCCCCCCCCCCCCTCTGTCCAACATGAGAAAACCAAGCCCATAGAAGGAGAAGAAGATCACCTGATTGGAACCCAAGAACAGAAGAACGCCTGTTTTTAGAATCGAGAAAAGAGATATATAGTTACATATATAGAATGTAACTGATTGGTTGATGCCAGAGTATAAAAACCAGAACGCATTGTTAGAGAGAGCAGGCCAGACAAATACCCGAAACCCCAGGGGGTGCTGCGCCTCCCTGCTCCACAGAATATGCTGTTTGACGTAAGTGGACCATGAGATCACTGTTTTGTTGTGATATAGTGTAAATGTATCTTAGACCAGGTTTAACTATGTGATGGCAAAGGTATATTCTATTTCATTGATGTAACAGGACTATTGTTATATGTACAGACTTGTTTGATGTGAGAAAGCCACAGTGAATGGGCTCTAATGATACACACCTCAACAATCCTTTTGTACAGCCTGTTTGATGTACTATGAAATAATCACTGTATGTAAACAACCTTTTATTCTCTTTGAGCCCCGCGGCAATAAATCATTTGAGTTGAACTATAGAACTCTTGTCGTCTGACTGCACCATTTGTTCTCTACTGGCTATTTTGGAGTCAGATGAGGACCATCACTATCATTCTGTGTCTTTCTTCCCTCCAGTTAGCAACCTGTATGCACTGTGATTAATCTAATGTATTGACTTATAATATACGACAGCTTCTTCTGAGTCTCTCTGTGCTGGTGATATTGCCAGTCAGGATGCTCTCTATTGTGCATGAGTAGAAGTTCTTAAGGATCTTCTGACTGACTTGGAATTTCCTTAGGCACCTGAGGAAGTAGAGGCGTTGCCGTGCCTTCTTCACAACACTGTCAATGTGTGTGGTCCATGTCAAGTCCTCGGATATGTGGACTCCGAGGTACTTGAAACTGTTCACTCACTCAACCGGTGCCCTGTCGATGCTGAGGGGCTGTAGTCCCTGACCCCCGACCTCCTGAAGTCCACAATCATCTCTTTTGTTTTGCTGATGTTCAGGGAGAGGCAGTTCTCCTGACACCACTGCGACAGATTCTCTACCTCTTCCAGGTAGGCCCTATCGTCGTTGGTAGAGATCAGGCCCACCACTACTGTGTCATCAGCAAATTTGATGATTGTGTTGTTGTTCCGCTGTGCCACACAGTCATGTGTGTACAGGGAGTAGAGGAGGGGACTCAGAACACAGCCCTGGGGGGCCCCTATGTTGATCGTGATGGATGAGGAGGTGCAGTTGCCTGCTCTCACCACCTGGGGTCTACCCGTCAGGAAGTCCAAGACCCACTGGCAGAGGTCATAGTTCAAGCCCAGGTCCCTGAGCTTGGCTATGAGTTTGGAGGGGACTATGGTATTGAATGCTGAGCTGAGCTCAAACCCCTAACACGGTCACAGCACAGACAGAATGGTGAATATTGACACCAAATAATTATTATTAGTTCCCCTTTTGAGGCTATTTCACTTGATTAATAGTTGTAGAAGGTTTTTACGCTACAAACATTCACGCATCTGTATCAAAGATTATGAACATGATGTATTTGATATATTTTTTCCCACAATCCCTCAGAATCAGAATCAAAAATCAGAATCAGAAAGTCCTTTTGCCAGATTGGGAATCTCTGGGAAGCTGGTCCGGTGACAAATGAGGTATTTACATCCACAAAATTGGATTAAACCTAACCATAAACCTCAACGTCCCTGGGACCTGAGGTTGAACCCTTTGTATGCCTAAAAGCTGCATAAAGATTTCTGTACACATATTGGATGTGTTTTAGAAGGCTCTTTACATCCACAACGTGACGCCGCCTACGACCTACATTTTCATCTCAACTACCCTTCTGTTAGCCAGGTTTGCTCTGTGGGTTACACATTTACCCGATATATTTGCTCGTTTGTTAAATTTGCTATTGTTTGAAGCTTGTTAGCCTGTCGATTAGATTGTCGGTTAGCTTATCCCGGCTGGCATAGTTCACTGGTTTGTACCTGTGGCTGGCTTCCTCTTCTTAATCTCAACTACCCTTCCGTTAGCCAGGTCTGCTCTGTGGGTTATAAATATCCCGGCGCGCTAGCAGAGGCTTACTCCGGCTGGTGCGTTCCTTGATTTGTAGCTCATAAGCTAATCTCCGGCTGGCTACTCACTGTAGCCTACAGTAGTCAGTTAGTAAATTCAGTTAGTTTGGCCTCATTGTTAGCCTCTCTTGCCTGTTAATTTCCCTCCTCCAATAGGCCATTCTATTCTATTTTTTGGTCTTGCCTTGTTAGCGTGTCGGCTAACTATCTCCCAGTCCGCTAGCTTACATGCTTACCCGGCTATCCCGACCTACTGGTTTTAGCTCTTTAGCTAAACCTTTGATTGGCTTCTTACACATAACCTATAGCAGTCTATAACCTATTGTAGTTTGGTCCTTAGTCCCTTCTCCATTCTTTTAAATCCAATCTGTGGTCTGCTCCCCTATTATGTGGCCTGTTTGTTAGGCTAAATCCAATCTCTGGTATTATCCGTTAGCCTCTCCTAGTCTGCTAGCCTGCTATCCATTAGCCCAGTGTTTCTCAAAGTGGGGGGGGGGCGCAGAGGCATGACAGGGGGGGCCTTGAGATTTATTAAAAAAAAAATATATATATATATATATATTTTGGTCCGCCAAAGGGGGGCCTGACAGAAAAAGTTTGAGAAGCACTGCATTAGCCTGTTAGCCCAGACTAGCTTGTGCTCTCCACCTCTACTTGGGTAAGCATGTCTTCCTGTTCTCTCTGTGCCTCTCTGCTTGATAGGTTAACTCTGCTAGAGAGACGTGTCCGTGAACTTCAGTCAGGAAAACAGCCAGCTTTAGAAGTCGCGGGCACCTCAGGCTTTTCTGAGGAGCCTCTAGTGAGGTCTCCTAGACTGGAGAGTCCCAGTCATAGTGCTCAGGACGCGGACGTTGTGCCCGTTTAGGGGGGGCTATGTCCCCGCTCGGTCTCGACACCTGCTCAGCAACCTGATTTTGACAACCACTCAGGCTCATCCTCACAGCAACAGTCACCATCCGAACCTCTTTCTCAATCTCCACCCTGCTCTCTCACATCTGCCTTCGTCTTGTAACTTCCACAAGTTGCATGCAAGATGATTCGCACTCCGAAACTGAAATAAAAATAGCCCGTCCCTGACAGGGCTTTGGCTGCCGGTTGATTCCTTTTGATTTCTACTCGCTGCGTTCACTTTGCTCTCCGGCAGCTCAGATGTTTCCTATCTGCTGATTAGGATGGTCTCTCTCCTTCATCTCTAGATAATTTCTATCTATCTATCTATATTTGGTTGTGGTGGCTATTGGGGGCCATGCGGTATGGTATGTAGCATCGGCATTGCGAATACCTGGAGCTCACATTTGAACCACTTCCTCCTGCACTTTGACAACCTGCACTGTGACAACAGAAAAAACACTGTGACAATAAAATAATCTGAATCGTAATTCTGAATCTGAATCTGAATCCGAATCTGCACCCCTTACCTTAAAATAGATTTGTATCCTTACCCCTACACCCATAACCTCACGCCCACCCCACACCCCACACACACACACATAAACATATAACATTTTATTTGACCCCTGCATGAGTACCATATAGTTTGGCAAGGGTAGTGGGTTTCTTCATTGGGCGCTTATCATTAGTGTCTTGTGTTTTATTATAAAAAATAAATACACATCTCCCTCCATCTTTTATTCTAATACAGTCTCTCTCTTTCATCTCTCTACACATCTCCCTCGTTTATCCTAAGATGGTCTCTCTTTCATCTCTCTACACATCTCCCTAATTTATCATAAGATGGTCTCTCTTTCATCTCTCTACACATCTCCCTCATTTATCATAAGATGGTCTCTCTTTCATCTCTCTACACATCTCCCTAATTTATCCTAAGATGGTCTCTCTTTCATCTCTCTACACATCTCCCTCGTGTATCCTAAGATGGTCTCTCTTTCATCTATCTACACATCTCCCTCCTTGGATTTGTTCCCCTTAAAACAGAGTGCACTCAGGGAAAGAAGCAAGGAAGATGGATAGGGAGAGGGGGGAGATAGAACAGGAATATGGAAAGAGGAAGAGAATAGCCGAAAGAGCATGAGAGCCACCAAATAAAACACTTCTTAGCGTACACAATGTTGTTATAACTAAGAGATTGACTGAAAAGGGGAATTGTCTTGTGCATAGATCACTAGATCAACTTATAATACGAGTTTCACATTAGCATTTCGCATTAGCAGTTAGCATTTCCTGGTTGACAGTGTGGCCAGCTGGGCAATTAGCATCCATGATGGGTTATGTGGTGGTTGTCAGAGGTCAACATGACCCTGGCTGGTATTAGTATAGCGGTCATGGGGGCAATTCAAAATAGAGCAGCAGCACTTGAATCACGTTGTTTGGTAACAGAAGATGGTCAGAGAACACATACAAGTGCTGCAATGAGGTGTTCCAAGAACTTTGTGACTAAGGTAAACAAGTCTAAATGAAGAAAGGTTTGTGATATGGGTAATCTATCCTGTTGCCTATAAAATATGGCTGGACGAGAGGAAGGGAGCTCTTGGCTCTGGGCTTTTGGCTCTGAGCGTTTGGCTCTGGCCTCGCTCACAGAGCCTTGTGTATCCTGTTAACTGTTATGCCTTAGTAAATAAACAGCCTCAAAGAATATGCCTCTCTCCTCTTCTTGTGTTAAAGTCAGATTTGAGCGTTACCACCACATTTGGCGAGCCAGCCTCTCTCACAGCCATCTTGGATATGAGACTTACCTCAACAGTTCACAGGCTTAGTTACACAGGCAGCTCTGATTTTGAGGAAGTACAGAGAAGCTCCCTCTCCTTCAGTGGAAGAATGTGAAAAGGGTGCTCTGGTGACAAATTCTGCACAAATAGCAATCTGTATAATCAAAGTCATGCCTCCAAGAGGAGTTAACTGTAGAAAAAAAAACCACATGTTTGAGTAGAGGAGACCTTTAAATGTATATTTTCTTTCAACAATTCTATACAATTTCTTTGAATTTGTGGAACAGAAATTAGCCTATATAACTAAAATGTATTTTCCAGTACCTCTTTCCTCCTTTGTATTGAACAGGCTGTTTCTGGTAGGTACACACCACCAATTATTATAATTATTACCTTCCCTGCCTGGCGATCAAGAGTGAAGCGTAATATTTTCTACATATTTGTGAGCTGATCGACTGGTGTACAGACAACAAAGGGTATTGTTTAATGGGACACTTTCAGATATGGAAACGTACGGTTATGTATATAACCATAGTTATATGAGCATAGTGACGCTCTGCGTCTACTGCAATACTCTTCCATATCAGTATTAGCACTGAATACATTTTCACATGCACCTTTACATACCTCATCTGTCTGGCCACACCCCCATCCGCTCCTCTACATAAGCAGGGGTGTGGCCATACTAACAGCTCCTTCCCAAGTCTTTCACCACAAAGGCAAGACCACAGGGTCCTCAGTGAGTCCGACGCAGAGCGTCACTATGCTCATATAACTATGGGTATATACATAACCGTACATTATATTATCGCATAGCTCCGCTCTGCGTCTACTGCAATACAGGAGCTGAGCAGAGCGGAAGCTCGACAAATGTACCCGCTGAGGCCCCCCACAACCATCAGAACCGGGGAGGACCCGAGCCCCCGGACCCCCCTAGCGGAGGACGGGAGGGTATCGGATCCGCCTGTGCGAAGAGGAGTTTAGCAACTCAACGCACAGGGTGAGCAGACCGTGGAACTTACCCATGACTACACAAATGCGCAACCCGCATGCCACTAGGGAACGAACGGAAAGGAACAAACCCCCGTTACAACCCCTAATATCACGGGGTCAAAAGCAAAAGCCCAACCCCGTGGCAAGGCCGTAGCAGCGGAGCGCGAAGGAGGACCTAGACCCAGGAAGGGACTGGACCCCCCCGGAAAAGGGGGCCTGGAGAGGCCAACGACGCCGCAGCATCGAGACCCCACCAGGCGGTCACTAGTGACACCACCCCCCACATCGCCAGCGTATTCGGACAGGGCCCATCCAAGAGCAGGCCCTTCCCCCCTACAGCACGCCGTTCCGAAGCACTCAAGAGGCTACACCCACAGCGGGAGCAGGCAGCGCACCGGGGAGACGACCCCCAAAAGAGGTTGATCCCTCAATCCAGGCAACAGGCCACCCGACCTGAGCCTGGAGCACTGTGGACTAGACAGGCGCCAAAGGGGTCTGCTGAAACAGCACCCCGGCGGAAGGGGCGTATGCTGGCATGTTGTGCACCATGTCGCAGCCTCCATAAAAAAAACTCGACTCTCTAGAGGGGCCGAGGCAGAGAAGGCTGACATGATTGGCAGACGTCATGAAAGGTGCGGGGGCACACTCACAGGTAGACAGGGCCAAACCCGGCCTACCCCGAGAGTTGACTCCGCTACCAACACACCAGGGAACCAACCACCCCCTTGGTTCAACATGAGGCGGTTGTTCCTATAACCCCCCAAGAAAAAACTCCAAAACACAACTGCGGGTATACACTGGCTATACCGCAGTACAAGTGTTCCAGTTTTCAAGAAGGGGTTAACCCAGGCCAACGGGTCGACGAAAACAATTTCAAACCCGGGCCCGGCGGACCGGGACGTACACAGGGATGCCAGAGGAGTTCTACAAGAACCACCTCAACAGCCCCCTCCCAGCCCTGCCTAAGCAGGAGAAGAGAGGGGCGAAAAAGAATGGAGAAGGACCAGGCTCCCTCAGCACAGCGCAAGGTACAACACAACATGGACCAAGCAACAGTGAGGGGTAACACATAGTAACACAACCACGAACATCTCCATAACGTCAAACCCTGCAACGCCCAGGCCGACCCGGCATTTTCCCCCCCGAAAAAAGCACAAGTCCCTCAGGGTACCAGAACAGCAGATCTGCGCCCCGGCGGACAACGGGTTAACTGACCTGGTCCGGCGTGACCAGAATCAGTCCTGTACCCTAATCACGCCGCCATCCCCAATCCCAGGAGGGGGGTAGGTACGCGTGTCGATCCTAAACATTATAGAGGGCGCCAGCCAGACGGTCCCCTTCGTACCGCGCCCGGTGGCCCACCCCAAGGGCGTGAGACCCCTCTACCAATGCTTTGATCTATTCTGTTAACATCCCCCAGATATGAACGAGAATTCATCGAGACAAGCCTAGTACACTGGCGCTCGGAAGAGACAAACTCCATCCCAGTTGCCCCATAAAAACGCTGTGTCAATGATGAGCAACCAAGGCGCGCAAGCCCATGCGTGGTTCCTATCAGAAGCACCCAGGGCTAGCACTATGTACACGTCGAGACCCAAAACATATCAATGGACATTCTAACAAGAACCCAGATACCGTTCCTCCAAGCCGCCTGGGAGAACGACAAGAAGCCGTTTTTTTCACAGAAAAAAATACGGACATGGGTCCCATACGACGCGGCTGAGGGAAAACAACACCCCGTCAACCATGCTCCATAAAAGAGGGGACGGGGAGTGACGTACCCTATGACAGGGGGGAAACCCATGACTCAACAGACCATTACAGGTGCGGAGTCAGGGAACTCCCTAAACAATACCCCGTCAACCTGCTCCATAAAGGAGGGGACGGGGAATCCCCAGAGAGACATCCCACGTGAGCAATAAATTGAAACGTTTATGTAACATTGAGCCACGTGACCAAAGGCTCAAGATACATACATAGATATACCGAGCGTAGCAGAACTCTTGAGTTCCTATGCACCGCAACACCAACTTGACAATAACAGAGAACCACACATGGGGCCTGTAAAGAACTCACGGCAGTCGGCAACCAATAGAAACGCGCCCAGTGACGTATTCTATGGCGGGGGGAATCCCATGACTCAACCGACCATGACAGGCGATGAGTCAGGGATTTCCCTTTCCCCCCCCCCCTCCCTACCCCGTGCCGCACTGACCAATCAGCGCGGTAGGGCTGAATGATAGAGGGCCCAACCCCCCGACCAATCAGAAAAGAGGGAAGGAGGGGTTTATCCGGTTACCCCCTCATGATCCCAAACCACGTATACGATAGTAAACAAGCCATGATGATACCTATGTAGCCAGCATGCTAATGAAACAGCGTATATCCTAACAGGATAAGCTAACCCAACGCACGCTAGACGACAACGCGTCTGCGAACAGGGTTTATAACAAGGCCAAGGTTTATGTGTGAATACGACACCGTGTTTCATGTTTCAAGAAAAAACACGGAAGATCGAGAGAGAGGGTCTATAAGACTGTGGTACAAGCTACACACACGAGTACTTCTGCAGGCCAACACTCCAGTGTTGTGGCTCAATGCCACTGTTTCAAATGTAACAGAACACACAACCCCCTCAGACAACGGTAAATATTTACCACTATAGGAAGAAACATATTTCTTCAGGACGAGGAAAGAAAAAAGCCTTTCGACCAAGTGTTAGCTACAGGCCTTGCTAAGCACTATATATATGTAGTGACCAGCTAAAGACTAATAAGTCCAGCTCTCCTATCAACCCCACAACTAGGTGAGGGTTCTACACATCGTATCCCCAACATATGCAGTGAATAAACACACAGTTTGTAACAAAAAATAGTCCCTCCTAGGAGGGACCTTTTATTATTGTATCAAAAAATCATATTTGGGGCGGGGAAGGGAACAGGGGTAATCAGGGGGGGGAAAGTCACTTAGTGGCGCCTGCCGCGAACAGCTTGGTGTTTGCCCCCACGGGGAGCAGGCCCGGAGGGACGGTACTGGGGTGCCTGGCCACGACGATCCCTACCGTCACCTCCGGGCGTGGGTCGGCTGGCTGCGGCGGTCAAGGCACCCTCTTGGCCGAAGGTCCAGCAGTGGCGGTGGTGGTGGCGGTGGCGACGGTCGCGGGTCCCCGACGACGTGGCCTCCGTCGAACCTCACCGGCAACATCGGGTCGGGGAAAATGGAGCTGGAGCACTGCACGCTCCTCCTCCATGTCCCTGCAAGCCGCTGTCATCAGCTGCATTGCCGACCCAAAGAGCCCAGCATCGGAGAGGGGGGCCGTGAGCAAGGGAAGTCTTTTCCGCTCCGGCACCCGCGCCTGCTCCAGCCAAAGGTGGCGCTGGGTTAGAGTGGCCAGGGCGCGTACCTTCCCGGCGGCGATTGGCTGCAGCTGTATTAGGTGCAGGATGGCTCCAGCCGCCTGATGGTGTTCATCCAGCACCGCACCGCCCGCCATCATCCCTGACATGAAGTGCGCCAGCTGCGCGATGTTGGACGTTGCAGCTAGGCTCTGAGTCGAGGCGATGAATGACTGGTCACTCCAGTTGGCCAACTGCCTAGCCGATTTCCCTTGGGGAACCGGCTTCCGCAACAGCTCCCACACCACCTCAGGACAAAGGAGAGACGCCATCGGGCTATCAAGCCGAGGCACCCCTTCCTTCAGTCCCTCGATCAAACCCACCACCCGCGTGACTTGCACGTAGGTGGGGGTAAGGCCGGTGATGCGGGAGATTACCTGTCCCTGATGCACGTAGGCCTCCATTGAGGGGAAGAATGGACAGACAACGCCCGTCTCCCTCACAGGACGACGTTGCCATAGATGACCTATCAAGTCATCGGGGACAGGTGCAGGCAGTGGCTGCGGCAGCGGCACGCCATTAGCGGCTGCGGCTGCCACCATGAGCTCTGGGAACAAGGCACGCAATTCCCCATGCGCACCTTCCTCCACGCAGCTCGCGTCCCTCACGTACGGGAGGCTACCACTCATTGTGGTGCCACCATCCGATGCGGTTGATAGCAGGGCATCCCATTGCCGAGTCGGAGGTTCTAACCCAACACCGGAGTACGAGGGACCCCAAGGAGACATACCACCCCCTGCCACACCCTGAGGGGGAGAGTGATGCGTCCCCACCGGGGCGTCAAACAAGAGCGCCTCCACTTCCACAATAAAATCCTCCTTCCATCGGACAAGGAGAAGGAGAAGCACCCTCGTCTGGCTCCAGCAGCTCACCAAAACCAGGCCGTTCGCCCCTGCAGGCCACCCTCTTACGACGGGAACGAGCAGAGGCGAAGAGCTTGCGTCTCAGATCCTCCGCTACCAGAGGAGCTGTCAGCCTATCGGCCGACCGCCCCCCGGCTGGGGAACCAGAGCTGGAACTAGGCCATCTCACAGGAGACGGCCTTGGTTCAACAGCTCCTCGGAGAGGCAAACTCTCCACTGGACGCCGATCGTGTACGACTGACTGCCACGACCGCGAAGTCAGCGCAGCCCCACAACGCACGGCGGAGGCAGCAATGGAGAACCTTTGGTGAAGAGTGACGTTGCGAGCGCTCGAACCCCCCGAAGAAGACATTATAACTTCGCTTTTTTCTCTTAAATTGTGAGAGAGAAAGAAAAAAAACAAGAAACAATGTCAACGCAGCTCCAATTCCTTTCTTCAATATTCCAGCAATCTCAAAGTGTGGTACATGCAGGCACTTGACGTGGTGAAAACTAAAGAAGGAGCTGTTAGTATGGCCACACCACTGCTTATGTAGAGGAGCTATGCGATAATATAACCCTTCAATGTGGCGTCTCCCAAGGAAGTTGCCTTGGTCCTTTGCGTTATTCAATTTTTGTTAATGATTTACCTTGTGTATATAGTGCATGCATGGAAATGTATGCAGATGACACGACAATGTATGTCTCTGCAGAGAAAGATAACTTGGTTAATACGTTGCTCCAAGAAGAGTTAATGCTGGTTTCTAATTGGGTTTCTGAAAACAAGTTAAATGTTTCAAAAACAAAGACTATCATGCTGGCCTCTAGAAATAAATTAAGAATTAATCATGAACTAAATATTGTGTTGAATGGTGCTGCTATTGAGCAGGTTAGAGAGGCCAAGTTGTTGAGTGTGTTTATGATGAAAAGCTTGCTTGGTCAAGGCACATTAATAACATAGTGGCTAAAATGAGTAGGAGTATTTCAATGATCAGAAGGTGTGATCATCTGCTGAGTGAGAAGACAGTTAAACTAACGTTACAAGCTTTAGTCCTATCCAACTTGGACTACTGCCCAACAATTTGGTTGAGCGCTTCAAAGCGGGATCTGGAGAAACTTCTGCTCGCTCAGAACAGAGCGGTACGTCTCACCCTTCGCTGCTCTGTAAGGAGCAGTGTTGAGGGAATGCATGCCGCTCTGTCATGGCTTAGAGTGGATCAGAGGCTGGCATGCAGCCTTGTAACATGTTTGTTTAATATTTATAAAAGTGGTAAACCTAAGTCTTTGTGGTCAGAACTACAACCCACCAATACTAGACATGGCTATGGTCGTTTTACTCTACCTCTACCAAAGAGCCTTTGTGTGTTTTTTTTGTGAGATTTTAAAGATATTGAGAATGTACTTAGGTAAAAGTGTTTCTTATGTTTTTATTGTTTTTTTATTACTGTAATGTAATGTACTGTAATGTTGTAAGTTATGTGTTCGGACCCCAGGAAGAATAGTCTTTCACCCATGGGTGTAGACTAATGGGGATCCATAAAATAAACAAATAACCAAATAAACAGTAGCCTGCTCCATCCAAGTCAACCAGTTACAATAAACGCCCGGACCCGGTGTTCTTTGCCGAATGTCTTCCCCGATCTATCTCCCATTCCTCCTCTCTCTCTCTCTACCGGACTGCCCGGTAGCAAAAACCAATAAAAACCTACAAAAACATAACTTGTAAGTAAGAAAAAAAGAAGTGGTAGAACATTTTAAATATGTAGGTACTTTCCTGGATAATACCATGAGCTTTATAGCTAACACAGAATACATCTTCAAGAAAGCTATGCAATGGGCGGCTAAGTGGCGCAGTGGGCAAGGCGCTCGCCACTAATGCAGGAGATGCTGGGTTCGAGCCCAGCTCTCTGCGTTGCTACCAGCTTGGCTGGTCGTTCATACTAATACAATTGGCAGTATTAGGGGGTTGGAAGCTGGTATATTGAAATTCTTTATTCGGAATAACCCCTTGAGATGTAGCATCTCGTTTTCGAGGGGATCCTAACACAATACAGCGTATGTACATTTTCAGAAAAAGAAAAAAACACAAAAAAAAAACATTGGACATCGAAACAGTCTACAACAACAAAATCAACTGAGAAATGAAATTACAAAATAAGTAAACCAACATACAAGATCACAAAATAAACAGGACAAACAAAACAAAACACAAATCCAGCAAGGATAGGAATGGATCGTTACTTCGTATGAGATAAGTAATGAAAGTCATGATAGTATGCAATATATAAATGATAAAACTAAAAATGATAAACTAAAAATGATAAATGATAAACTAAAAACATGTACATGTCCTATGAAAGTAAGAAGACAGCGCAGTTTTAAATAAATAAAAAGATGAGATGGAACGAGTATTTGCAGGTAAGTTATTCCAATCAGAAGGGGCTTTGAACAAAAAGGCTTTTTTGGCTGTTGCTTTTGAGAGTGTTGAAAGTGTAGGTATGCAAAAATAGAGTTTGGCTAGAATGCCTTAATTAATAATTGGAATAATATGGAGTCAAGTATTGTTTTAGATATTGTGGATAATTAAGATGAATACATTTGAAAATAAATTGTAACCAGTGGCGCTGTCTTCTTACAGTGGGAGAGGGCAAATTCAGTGTTTCATACATTAGACAGTGATGAGTTGTAAAAGGGCATCCAAGAGCAAATCTGCATAATTTATTGTAAGATGTATTGAGAGGAATGAGATTTGTTTTGGATGCAACCTGGTAGACAATATCTGCATAATCCATAAATGGCAAAATAAGTTGAATTACAATCTTTTTTCTAACAGAAAGAGTTAAACAGTTTCTGGAGCGGTAGAGAATACCCACACTAAGATTAATTTTTCTTACAATATGATCAATGTGACACTGACACTTAAATGATCATTCAGAGTCAAGCCAAACACCCAAGTATTTTGTGTGTTCGACTCTTTGCAAAGGTGTACCATCTAAACTATGAATAGCACATACACGAGACTTGGCTTTAGATTTGATGCACTGGGGAGTACCAAAGATCATTGTATATGATTTGCTTTTGTTGAGTTTGACTGGGATGATGTTTGGGCAAATGTGGCATTGTCTTCCCGCAACCCCAATCACCAGCAAATTAATTTTAATTATATTCATAGGACCTATCTTACACCTAGGAAGCTATTTGCTATGGGACTGGTAACCGACTCTCGGTGCACTTTGTGCTCTCAAAGGGCCGCTGGCACTTATATGCATATGTATTGGGATTGCCCACCAGTGGCCCGCTTCTGGAGGTCAATAACGGACAAACTTTCAGATTTGTGTGGCTTAACTATCCCATTCACAGCTGTTACGCTTCTCCTGAACGATATAACGACACTACCCGCGTCCGTACAACTAAAAAGGGTTGTCCTAGCGGGCGTCACAGCAGCGAAGAAGCTAATAGCATTGAGATGGAAGGAGCCTGAGAAGCTCACAGTGATTAACTGGTCCCTAACACTGTTGGATGTGATTTATCTTGAGATATCCACGGCGCGGGTGATTGGGGTGGGGCAGGCTGGTATTGACCTGTGGTTTGCAACAGCTGAGAAGGTCAGGACCGCCGTGTGCGGCTGAGTGGGGTTGAGGTGCTTGTTCGGGGGAGTCCGGCGGTCTCGTGGGAGGGGGAGGAGGAAATGTCTTGTCTGTCTTGTCTTTTGTCTTGTCCTTCTTAACTTTAACTGGGGGAATAACTGGGGGAATTTTATTGGGGGGGAGCTATTTTGCTATTTTGCTATTTCTTCACTGTTTGGGCACTTTTGCACGGTTCCTGTGAGTCTATGGAACACTCTGTAGGTTTTTGTTTTTCGAAAAGGTTCATTGTTTTGTATTTCTGGTCGGGTACTCAGGGGCAGCGTTTTTTCTACCTCAGGATCTTAAGCCGTTTTGAGGCTGGGCTCCAACCACTGTGTGGCCTGGTGACAATTGCCACATTGTTATGCAGCTGGGAATCTCTGACATCACTGATATGCACGTTTTGAGATGACTCAGATTGGTGAGGGTGAGGGTTGTGAGGGGAATTGGAAGAGTGCGCCAATATGAGAATTAGAGACATAAGTCTTATTGATATAGAGCCACACGGCTGGGAAACGGTACTGAATACTGGGAAAGGCCAATTGTAAGATAGTACCCCTTTAAATTAAAATGTTGTACTCTGTTTTTATAAATTGTTATTTCTTTTATTATTATTGCTCTGTTATCTCCCTGTGAAGTTTTGTGTATTGTTATTATGGTTATTGTATTGTGTTGTCTTGTTTTCATGTTAAGAAAATTTGATAAAAAATTAGGCCAATATTGCGGTCTGGTGGGCCTTGGTGGAAAAACTAAAAGAACACATATGACTCTGGAAAGTACTGAAAGTACTGGATAAGGTATTATATTGATGGCTCACGTTGGGGTCCTGGGGCGAGAGGGGGGGGGGGGGGGAGATAAGCGAATATTCATGTATGTTGATGGTTATGGTGTTTTTGTATTTTTAATTTTGTTTTGTTTATTATTTTTCATTCAATATTTATATGTATATTTTCTGACCCCCTTCTGATCTGGGTCTGGTGATCGTGGGCTCTGGCTGGGGTGGGCCGCGGTTCGGGGTCTCTGCGGGTCGAGGCGCTAAAGAGGCGTGGTGCTTTGGCTCGCGGGGGGCCGGGCTGTGGGTCCTCCGGGACTGTGGCTTGCGGTTGCTGGACCTGGAGGTGGAGGGGGCTCGGTAAGCACTTTTTATAGTAAAGATTTTATTTTGTTATCCTTTTTCTTTGTGACAACTTGTATTGACTGGTTGTGTATCCGATATATAATAGGTCTAATTTATTGTCTAGTCATTGTTGTGTTAGTTTGTGTTCTTGGATGTCTGTTATGTAATATTGTCATTATTGTGTTGTTTCTTGTTTGAAAATATGAAAATAAAAAGATTTGGTCAAAAAAATAATGATTTGCTTTTGTTAAGTAATAATTTGTTAGCAGCTAGCCAATGTTGCAAGGAATTAAAATCAGATTGCAGAGCTAATTCAATGTGTGATAGAGTGGATTTGGAGGTGTAAATTACTGTGTCATCAGCATAGAGTCTTATGCTCTAAGACAACATTCAGAAATAATTGAAGGGAGGTCGTTTATAAAAATAGAAAAAAGAAGTGGACCAAGAGTTGAGCCCTGCGGCACACCTCTTTGTTGAACTAATAAATCAGATTTTTTACCTTGAATTGCTACACATTGCTTTCTATTATGCAGATAGGAATTAAACCATAATAAAGAATTCCTTGACAAACCAACAGAATATAATTTATCTAAAAGGAGGTAGTGGTCAACGAGATCGAAGGCCTTGCTTAAATCAATAAAAATAGCACCAGTCAAGTTACCATTATTAGAGGCAGAGAAAATATCACTAGTAAGTTTCAATAGTGCTGTAGTTGTGGAATGATTTGATCAAAAGCCAGATTGATTGGGTGATAATATATTGTGTTCATCTAGATAATATGATAATTGGTTATAAATTAACTTTTCAAATATTTTTATAGTGGAGCTGGTGGGTGGGGATCGGACGTTGTGGACAGCGACTTCTACAGGTCGGTTGGTGCGCCTGCGCAGTAGAATCAGGAAGCGACGAGGGCGGCGTGTCTCTCCCATGCAGACCCTCGCCGCTGAGAGATTGCGCTGTACAGGTGAAAAGATGCGACGGCTGCCTCCTCGAGTACCAGAGGGGACACGTGATGCAAGGCTTCGTCCACATTGCAGCCGGCTTGTGGGAGGCATGGCCTAACAGCGTTCGAGACAGGGGAGGGTAGAATTGGACAATGCGAAATTGGGGACGGGAGAAAAATAGAAAATGGGGAGAAAAAGTAGATAAAAAAAAAGAAAGCTATGCACCGCTTGTAGGAAGTTGAATAGTTTTGCTGTAAGTAGGGATATTCTAGAGCTGGTATATAAAAGTCTTGTTCAAAAACAATTGTCTGAGTTATATGTATTTCAGAATAGGGACATGGCTCAGCGAATATTGTTGGAACCTTTGTTGGAACCCTGAATAGAATAGAATAGAATAGAATAGAATAGAATAGAATAGAATAGAATAGAATAGAATAGAATAGAATAGAATAGAAATACTTTTATTATCCCGTGGGAAATTAGACACTGCAAATCGCTCACATTTAAACATTTAGACAGGACAGGTCACAATTTAGAATGATAACACAAATCAAATCAAGTTGCCTAGGATAAGAGTAGAGTAAAATAAAATGAAATGAAATAAAATATACAGAAATAAATACAGTAAGAATATACTGAGCATACTGAGCATGGGGTAAACAATTTGGTCAATATAATTATAATTTAAATCTAACTAAATGAAATATGAAATATATATTCCAGTATTCACAGTGTCACAAGGTGCAGTATGCTTTAGGTAGTGTATTGTCCTCCTTGGGTTCCAATAAGACCTAGATCTATGTCTGGCAGCCGTCGCTGCCCTCTGTTGTGGAGCCTGGAGGCCGCTAGTCGCGTCCTCCTGCCACTAATGAGCTGCCGCTCTGTGTTCAGTGATGCAGTGAGGCACAGTGATGCATTATTTTTTTTGTATTTTATTTTTTTATTATTTTTTAAACAAACATATAAACAAACATGACAACACACAATAAGATATACAAGCATTAATTGTCAGGGCACATCCAATGAGATCACATTTTAGTTAGTTGTCTTATATAAGATATACCCCTAATACCTGTTATCTAAAAAAACCTACATACATATGCTCAGCTCGAACCCCCCCCTCCCGGACCCCACCTTGAGAAGTACCTCCACTATCCCTCGCACCTAACCAGACACTACCATTATAAGCTAGCTTTTATTCTCTCCACCACTTCTAACCACATTGACATTTTGGATTCATTGAGACCCAGAATTCTTGCTGTAGATATTTCATGGTAAATTACATCGAGATATGTAAGAAACCAAACTTTACGGCAAATTTTTTCCGGTTGAAACCAGCGTGATGCGATCAGCTTCTTGGCTACTGTGATACCCGATAAAACCAATCTCTTTAGCTGTGGATTCACTGCAAACTCAAAAACATCATTCAATAGTAATACCGAGGGGTGTACAGGTATATTCCAAGATACGAGTTTTGATTTTTTGTTTGTTGGGTCACATCTTTCCAGAATGCCTTAACTGGTGAGCAGTCCCAATACATGTGCATAAATGTCCCTTCGTCCCCATTTGTACATTGGGTGCATTTGGAATCTTGTTTAAGCCCCATTCGGCACAGTCTTATAGGAGTCAAGTATGTCCTGTGAATATAGTTAAGATTGATTTGTTGATGATCCGGGTTCCTTGATGTAAGTCGGACATTTGCCCAGGCTCCTTGCCAATCAAAGTCATTTTCCAGGTCTGGTATATCCCTCCTCCAGACAGAGTCAAGTTGGAGGGTTTCATACGAGGACGTTAGTAATTGATGATAAAATTCTGAAACAAAACCTCTCGATGTCTCTCTTGCGTAGAAGAATTTGTGGTATCTGTGGTGTTCAATTGGTCTGTCTAATGGAACACCGTGAGACTTCAAACATAGCTCTAACTGTTTGTGAAAAAGCCATGTGGACTTGGTGAGATTAAATTTTTTGCGTATTTCTTTATCACTACAAAAACCCTGTTTGTTAAAAACATCCCCTAATGAGTGTATGCCTTGCTCTTCCCATATAGGGAATCGTATAGGTCGTTTACCAATTAAGAGTGCATTGTTATTGAATAAGGGAGTATGATTGTGCCATTTTTGTGGGTTAGGATTTCTTTTTTTGTGATTCACGCCATATCCGGATCGCATGAGTAATTATGGGGCCAAATTTTCGTTCACAGTGCTTGATTGGTAGTTTAGTGTATGCTATGTCCTTCAGTCTATGTGGGGCTACTATGTTTTCTTCTATTTTTCTCCAGGATGCTAATGCTTGGGAGTCAAACCATGTTGTCAATGGACTTAATGTGTACGCCTTAAAATATAGGAAAAAATCTGGAAATGCCATGCCACCATCTGCTTTATTTCTCTGTGCGGTGGATCTTTTTATACGTGGTGGTTTGTTATTCCAAATAAATTTGTATGTGGAGGAGTGTAATCTTTTCCAGTAACCCTCTGGAGGGGGTAACGGTAGCATTGAACTGAATAAGTTGATTTTAGGTAGTACATCCATCTTAACTAGGGATGCTCGATATTGGCTTTTTTACCGATACCGATATTCCGATATTGTCCAACTCTTAATTTCCGATACCGATATCAACCGATATCAACCGATACCGATATATGCAGGGTTTCCCCGTCCAAAAAACGGAATAATTTCAGGTAACTAATAATTTCACTGGATATATATATAACAAATATTGTTATTGTTTTTTTTTGTTTTTAAACCGATACCGATATTTTCCGATATCACATTTTACTGCCGATATCGGCCGATAATATCGGTCGGCCGATAATATCGGACATCCCTAATCTTAACTATTGATATCCGTGCTTGTAAGAGTGATGCATTATATAGTCTGATGGCTGTTGTAATGAAGGACTTCCTGTGCCGTTCAGTGCTGCATTTTGGGTAGTGTGAGCCTAGCACTGAACATGCTCCTCCTGTCAGCCAAGTCTGTGTATAGTGGGTGGGTGGGGTTTTCCCTGATGGTGAGTTTGACATGCTTCCATCTGGAAGGTGCTATAGAGTTCCTCTAGCCCTAAAAACATATTTAAGAAGTCCTTCATCCCACATGCCATTGCTCTGATGAATTCTTAGATCAATATTTTAACATTTTGTTGTTTCTTTTGTGCCTGTATGGTGTTTGTATTGTGTTGTCTTGTTGATTGCAACCATGGTGAAGCCAAAGACCAATTTCCATGAAAGTTGACAAATAAAAATATCTATCTATCTACCCTACTCCAAAAAAAAAGGTTTATGGCAGATAATGACACCCCTGCATGTTCATCTATTAGTTCTCTGTTTTCTGGCCTCTGGTGATGGTCAGAGAAGTGGATATGTGCACAACATAATATCGATTACAACATCCGGGCTGTCGATAGGAATGACATGTATGTATTGTTTAGTGGCATTTCCCTTTAAGAGGGGACAGAAATAGCTTTTCTCTGAGTGCTGGCTGGCAGCGGGGGGGAACAGGGAAGATGGGGACTATGACTTACCCTGAGGGGGGTTGGGGGGACCCTGCTCCAACAGATGAAGTGGTGCTAGTTTCTGAGAGGGTATACTGAGGGGGGGGGGGGGGGGGTTAGGATATTGCGATGTAATTTTTCAAACGTTTGTTTTTGTTTAAACAGGGACCACATAAACTTTGTGAAAAGTGAAAGTGAATTATATAGTACTTTAAAATATGTTATACAGTAGCGGCTGATCTGTCACTCCTAGTCCCCCGCAGGCCGGTGCACCAAGCCAACACACGTTACTGATGCAGAGTGTTGCTGGCTGAAATTAAAGGAGGGGGGTGCAGCAGACTGGGAAGCCCACCATGCATGTTCTCACGACATTATGGGTGCAGGTCCAACTCGTCAGCTTTTCATAATGTCCCCCGTCCCTCCCAGACTCTCTTCTGTCTCTCTCTCTCTCTTTCTTTCTCTCTCGTCTGTCTTAGCACTCTCTCCATTATCCTACTGTCAATAAATGAGAAATGCCTGAAAGGGGTCATTGTTTTTTAAGGCTGTTTTGTCCCACGACGTGCAGGACTGCCACGCATTCATTCGCTGACTCACGGACGACCTGGCACATTTGTCACTCACTCACTCACTCAATCACTGGATCTGGCAGGGTAGTTTTGTTGGATGCATGCTATAGTATGCATGGCAAGCTGTGGTCCACTCACTCAGTCACAGACTCGTGGGTCTGCACGGTTTCATGCTTATTGAAGGCTGAATCAAGAGGGTTTGAGAGCCAGACTCACAACTTTGCAAATACATCATAGTCTGTTGAAGCAGAGGAGCGCCCCCTGTGAAGACATTCTGCTCAGAAGAGGAATGTTACTCGATTACTTCATAGGCTACTTTACCCACGTCACCCCCAACGTCAACAAATCCCTTGCGATCTCTAATTTCATATGATACCACCAGTATTGCTCTAGCCTTAAAACTGAGCCCACTGGAGCGCATGAAAGATGTTAATCGGTCGGCAGGCCAATAACGAAATCCGATACGATACCGATATTAAAAAAATTACCATATATGGGCAAAACGATATGTTGGTCAACCAGTAGTACATTTACACTTCTATTTAAACACAATGTAGACATACACTTTCCATCCTCTTCCTGTATTCCCTCAACCAAGCTCGCACTTCTCTTTGCTCACTTTCTCTTTGCTCACTCTCTTTGCTCACTTTCTCTTGCTCACTTTCTCTTTGCTCACTCTCTCTTTATTCACTTTCTCTTGCTCACTTTCTCTTTGCTCTCTCTCTTTGCTCACTCCCTTTGCTCACTCTCTTTGCTCAATTTCGATAATGTGGATCTAAATAAAACAAACAAACACACATGTACAGACAAAAAAACATTCATAGCAAGTCACATTCCATCCATGGGCTGCAGCTGTTCTTGATGACTTCAGTATTCATCTCCGTCCTTAGTTATTATACATTTCTACATTCCCCGCCCATCACAACCTACCCCCTACCTCCACCAGCGCTGGTACATTAGGAACGAGGAGGTCACGACTCCATTTAGCTCATCTGATATTCCAGTGACGTCCATAATGCGCCGTGGGGAGAGGGAGACAATACTCTATTCCAGCCATCAACACAGAAGCCTTATTACTCCCTCAGTTCCCCCTCCGCTGCGAGGGTGATTGAAGTGTAGGGATGTTCTCAAGTACCAGATGGTGATGTGCTCCCCCCCCCCCCCCCCCACCACCACCACCTCCAGCACCACCATCACCGCCATCACCACCACCACCCTGCCTCCCACTGATGATCACCGCTCAGAGGACTGCAAATGATAGGAGGGGGGTGGGGGGTAGAATGAGAGTTGATGCCAAAAACAAGAAGATAATAGCTGTAATGTCCATGCGTAGATAGGCGTCGCATAAAGCTGGCTGGGGGCTGTCATCTGTCTTCACAAAGGGCAAGCTAGAAAGTAGCGGGAGGGAAAGACAGACAGGTGAAAGACAGACAGGTGAGAGAAGAGAGACGGCTGTAAAAGAGAGACTTGTTTATGGATTACTGGAGCTACGTTATCATTATTTTCTTTTTTTCCCAGGGTATTGTTGTTTCTGTCCTCATCCGGCGTAATTTTGGTCAGACAGATTCATAACAGATACATGTGCCAGACAGATACAGCTACCGTATAATGACAATTCTATAACACTTTTCAAGTACTGGTATTACTGGTATTTCTGGCAGTACTGGTATTACTACTGTTATTACTACTGGTATTACTACTGTTATTACTACTGGTATTACTACTGTTATTACTACTGGTATTACTCAAAATTGCTTGTATTTCTTTTTCGAATTGGTGGCCCTGTAAACAATAACTGTTTTGGGATTTGCGCACAGTTTGGTTTCATGGAAGTTTCTATATATATCATATATATATATCTAAAATATCACAGGGTTTTGCCTATACAATATGATGAAATAAGCATAGCAGCAAGGCCCCTGATCTTGTGCTGTATTGAGCAGCAGAGCACCTATCTGCAGCTGTACTGCGCAGCAGAGCACCTATCTAGCTGCCTGAACAAGGACAGCCCACCTTGCTGGTTGGATGGTACTGTAGATGTTATTTTACTTCACCACATCTCCAAGTGGAAGACACATTTTTCAGCTATAGCTACCCCATAAATTGCTTGGTGTTGTCAGCATTTCAATTTTGATTGTTTGAGTGGGTGGGTGGGTGGGTGGGTGGGTGGGTGGTTGGGTGGGTGGGTGAGTGAGTGAGTGAGTGAGTGAGTGAGTGAGTGAGTGAGTGAGTGAGTGAGTGAGTGAGTGAGTGAGTGAGTGAGTGAGTGAGTGAGTGAGTGAGTGAGTGATTGATTGATTGATTGATTGATTGAAACCAGTGTTCATTTTGGCAGCTATTTTCATTTTAGTTTTAGTCTTAGTCTGTCAAATGCTCCTTTTTCGTTTTCATCATATTTAGTCATCTTCATTTATTTTTCGTTTAGTCAGTTTTAGTCAACGACAGGTCTGAGCATTTTAGTCTTCGTTTAGTCTCGATTTAGTCTTAAGGAAATTAAAATTATCATTATATATATATTTTTTTATAAATATATTTTTTTCTCGCCACTCAGTTACAGCCTCATAAGTTGGCGTGAGTTTTTTCTAAACAAAAAAAGCTAACGTTAGTGCTAGCCGGTTAGACTTATTGATTGATTGAAAACCTTTATTTATCCCCAAGGGGAGATTCAGGTGTCCATCACAGCATCAACACAGCCATCTAAAAACAGTTAATACATAACATACAATTATTTAGTACTTTGTTAAAAACAAAGTGTGTGAAGTTTGTCAGGGTCCTGGTTATTTTGACATGATTCAAATCCCTGTTGATGAGTATGAATGCGTTGGGATGTGTTGTCTGTATCCCAGACTAGCAACGGTATATGGATGACGTCACACACTTGGTGGAATGTAAACAAGCTCGGCACGAGCTAGAACGCTACAGCAGCTGTATGTGATACCGACGTTCAATAAAGTAACCAACTGAAACTTACACCACTTCTGGATTTAACTAAAATAACCACCCGCCACCTTTCCACTTACCGCGGCGCTGGCTTTGTTTCTGTCGGCTCACATGATCGCATCATGGTGAAATCATGCAGTTCCACCACACTGACCGCAGTCTGGGATATTTCCATGCAAGCTGGACTCTGTATTCCACTTGGATTTTTACCAGGGCCGAAAGTTCATCTGTCTTGTTGACCAGTGATCTTACATTTCCCATGATGACGGACGGCAGCTATGTTTTCCTATCATTATGTAAGCTATTGTGGTGCATGGGTCAAAACTAGGGATGTCCGATATTATCGGCCGATATCGGCATTAAAATGTGATATCGGAAAATATCGGTATCGGTTTTCAATTTTTTTTTTCTTTTTTTACATTTCTAGAACCTTTATTTACCCAATTTATTTAAGAACAAATTCTGATTTTATTTATTGTCAAAAGTATGCATAATGTTGTGTTAATTCCCTGAATTAATACAATAGTTAATAATAAGATATGTAATGTTAATTACCTGAAATTATTCAGTTTTTGGGGGGGGGGGGGGAAACCCTGCATATATCGGTATCGGTTGATATCGGTTGGTATCGGTATCGGAAATTAAGAGTTGGACAATATCGGTATATCGGTAAAAAAGCCAATATCGAGCATCCCTAGTCAAAACATAATGTAGCTCTCCGTTGCAGTCTGTCCTCCCATATCTCCCGGGGGGGAAACAACACTCACAGCATAACAGTGGTGGGCCCTACACACGGAACGCTGTGTTGGGGATAGGGTTCCGCACGGACAATTATGTTTGATACTTTCCTGTCTGCAAACAAGCTACTGTTAGCTAGCAAGTAAACAGTCTTGACAATAAAGCAAAATTGTATTTTGCAAACTACATTTTGTGTCGTCAGTTGTGGTCAACGATATTTAATTAACTATTTAGTCACGTTAGTGTCACATGGTCTACATTAACGTGACGTCACGTCTCGTTGTCGTCATGAAAAAAAGCTTAGTTGACGAACATCTTTAGTCATAATTTTCGTTGACAAAATTAACACTGATTGAAACCTTTATTTATTATTGAAATGGACATTGAGGTGTTACCAGGCATGCGTTCGTCATGGGACGGAGTTGCACTCCGTGCAGGCCCATGGGTAAGATAAGTACTCGCTATAACTAGCCTACCCACCTGGGCTACTTTGCATATCAATAGCGGCGGTCGTCAGGTGTGTTAAATACGTTCTCAGATACATTCACACCTAACTTGTTGTGAATGATAAGTGTTACATTCCATTCGTAGAGGCAATTAGGCACTGTCTGTAGTCTGTGCTCAAGCGAGGGGACATTTATGCGCATTCGCGGGAGCGCGCGCACGCGCCGGGAGTGCGCGTGCATGTGGCGCCATTAGGTGCGTGCAACCCCAGTTGATTTCAGGAACGCACGCCTGGGTGTTACCCTAATTTACAAGTAGGTTCAAACAGTTCAGAATACATATAAAGGGGTTTTCCAAATTTGCATAAATATGACAAAAATACAGGTGAAAAGAGAACAAAACTAAGAAAGAGAGATCGGACATATTGAGGGAGGTTTGTGATCATGTTTTTAAATTGTCCAGAAAACTTTAGCCTGAACACAATTGATGGTGAAAATAATGCTAACAACAATTAATAAATAAAAATGACATAAATGGATTATGTAGACTAAACCTAATTGTGAACATGCTCACTGCAATCTAGAAAACGTAAAACCATGTCCACAGGCTATTGGAATCCAGAGGAGGCTGGAATTAAAATGTTGTATTGTATGCAAAGTAGTGTAAAGACAAAATACACTGTAAACATAATGTCCTGTAAACTCTTAAACATCTACATATATCTCTAAGCAGTCAACTTTTCAGGAATATAAAGGTAAAACTAGTTGATTTTCCCATGATGGTAATGCAATTTTGACAAAAGTGATCATTTCAGTCGGCTATCCTGAAATGAAATGTTTACATGCATGGGTTAATCTCACCTGAAGAGAGAAATTAACAAACGTGCTTTAGTAATTGGGGTTTAAATGTGTTTGCAGGTTTCTAGCGTCGCCGATTCTCCTCTCTCTCTCTCTCTCTCTCTCTCTCTCTCTCTCTCTCTCTCTCTCTCTCTCTCTCTCTCTCTCTCTCTCTCTCTCTCTCTCTCTCCACACATATTTCTCTCTCTCTCTCTCTCTCTCTCTCTCTCTCTCTCTCTCTCTCTCCTCTCTCTCTCTCTCTGGGTGCACGCATTTTGCGCGCGTAATGTCCTTGCCTACGTCGTGCATTGGTGTTTTATCTTTTGCCAGTGATGCAAGCAGGCAGTCATTTGCTCCTGCTGATATTGAGCGCACTTATATAGTCGCTCTTTAGTCGGCGAAGCTGTAATTCCGCTCCTCTGTCGGGGATGTGCATCTGGACCGGAGACTGATCCCGGGACAATTACGCGTCGCGGTCCTCTGAACTCTCTCAACAAGGACATAAACGCACACCGACTCTGGCAGAAGGTTTTGGCGGGATGGCTGGTGCAAAGTGCCTCCTGAAAACGCCAAGGTATGAACGCTTATTATTCTGGTTTAGGACGGAGTTTCAGATGTGGCACAATGATCATACAAAGAGTTATTTAATTGTCTGCAAAGCGTGGAAGACTTATTATCTAGTATTTATCCCTGCAGGCTGCAGAGTTTCGAACCAATGTGGTCTAATATGAAATGCATCAACCCCTATTGGCTGACTGATGGCGATATCAAATGTGTGAAATTGGAGAAAGTGCTGCCTTGCAATAAGGCTATGTGTGTGTTAAATGCAAATCGTCTCTCTATGTTATTCATACCATTTCGTCATCAGTAATATTGTCGAGTCAATTGTTTGTTTATTTCAACTTGGTTGGGTGCCCCCGCATCAAATTAATAACGGCAAATGAAACCTGTCTAAATAACCGAATGTTCCGAGGATGTTTTCTTTCTATGTGCGGTTATGCGCATTTGGACACATATATACCTGATTAACAATCGCTCGCACGACCGCCCTCAATTAATTCTGTAGAATTGTGTCAAATGACAGTTGGCCACATGACTAAATCACAAACCTTTTCCAATCCGTAACCGAGCAAATTAATCCACAATCCGAGGGAAATACCGACCCCTATGCCTTTCAGACCTGGGACGCCCAAGGCACATGAGCGCACTAACCTGCCAATCACCACGGTCCTCTGATGGAAAGGTCGTGCGCGCACTGACCAGAAACGAGGTCGTGCATGACAAAATAAACCCAACCTGTCTTCTCCAATGTTGTAGTGAACATTACCCCTGGCTTTCAATTGTGACACAAAACATAATATCAGAGAAGCAAACTGTTCCATGTTGTATGAAATATGAAGTATAGGCTACAATATGGTGCATATGGGACAGTGCCTTTATCCACTGCAGCATTTGTGTGTTTGTGACATTGTGTGTGTGTGTGTGTGTGTGTGTGTGTGTGTGTATGTTTTTGTGTGTGTGTAAGTATGTGTGAGTGTGTGTGTGTGTGTGTGTGTGTGTGTGTGTGTGTGTGTGTGTGTGTGTGTGTGTGTGTGTGTGTGTAGGTGTGTGTGTGTGTGTGTGTGTGTAGGTGTGTGTGAGTGTGTGTGTGCGTGTGTGTGTGTTTATGTGCAAATAGATACAGTTATACAATACCTGGAGGGGCTTTAAAATACAATGTTTTACTTTGCTTTGAAATAAAGTGGATTATGCAGTTTAAACCCCCAATCCGTGTTTTAACCACATTATGTAGGTTATAAATTCATACTTTCTTGAAGATGGAAAATAAGCTTTTTGGAACCTACTTAAACAAATGTATGAATCAGAATATAGTTTGATTGAGTGTTTGCAAACATTACCATTGTAAAAAAAAATGTTGTACCACTGTAAACAAACCCCAAGGGGATGCATAAAGGAATATCTTATCGTATCTTATCTTGTTTTTTACAACAAAGTGCAGTTGTTGTCTCATATTAGTGCTTGTATCAAGAGCTCAGTCAATTAACTATACAGAATGAAAACATGGTCTCCAGTTTATTTGCTTTTTTGGTGGATGGGGCTACCCCATTTTGTTCACATTTGGATCACTGACTGGTCTTTTAAAAATGCATCCCAGCCTCTTTGTCTTCCAAATTGATGCCCCATTAATATCCCTCGATTAGCCTGCCCTCACCCTCTTCACGCGGAGGCTCGACTCCTGCCGTCAGGGAGGAGCTGCCCCTTCCTTACGAGGGCCAAATCAAAATCGGAGATAATTTTGTTCCCCGGCTTGTGATGAGCTGTATTGGTTTGTGTTACTGTTTGCAAACCAAATTGCCCCTCGGGGACAATAAAGACTATCCAATCCAATCCAATCACGTTCAATGTGTCCTGTCCCGGTGCGAGCATATGCAGAGATGATAGCGATGTCTTCCTGATATACAGCCGACCGTATTTGAGTTTGCTGTATTGCTAAAGGCTGGATCTCCTCCTAGTCGTGGCTTGCAGCCGGTGCTACGCTGCTCTTCCCCTCACGTTGTCTCACGTTGTCTCACGTTGTCTCACGTGGTCTCACTTTGTCTGAGTGCTCGTCTCCTTGTAGGGACGAACTGACGCCAGTCTATCAGATATCAGGCTAATTCCAACAGGGGTGGAAAGTAACTAAGTATTTTTTAGATGCAAATCGGCATCTCTGTGATCACTAACTCACTCGTTCAGTAATCCGGTAACTCACTCGCATGCTCGCCCTTTGTGCAAAGCGCTTAGCATCTGATGACACTGTGTCCTTGTTTTTTGTACTTAATTTAATTTAACGTTAATTTGTACTTTTTACTCCATTACTATTATCTGAACCCATCGCCTACTAGTTATTTTGAAGGAAAGGAGTTTGCATAGAAAATGTGGCTGAAGTGATGAATATGATGTACTTTTGTACTACACATTTGAAGCCTGCCAACCTCAAGAGGACGTAATCAGAGCCCGTATAAATGGACCACATACCACTTTAACACAAGCTTTAGAGGTCAATGGATGAAGTCAAGTCAGATTTATTTGTATGGACCTAGATTACATTACGTGTCTCAATGGGCTTCACCGGCCCACAATGGAACAAAAGGCTTAAAGGGGCACTTTAAGCACTTTATTTTGCACATAATCCCATACACATCCAAAAACTCTTAACAGTTTTGCACACATTCATTAGTTTGACAGTTATTGAGCGTAAATTAGTTTGAATATGGCCATCAGTGATGTCATCAGGGACATTGAATCCTTGTGTTGTGTTAATTACGGCTCCATGAAATGATGTACATGAAAATAATTGCCTGTCTTATAGGGACTGCTACCTTATCATGTCATTGCGCTGTAATTAACACAACAAAAGGATTCAATGTCCCCGATGACATCACTGGTGGCTATATTCAAACTCATTTAATCTCAATAACTGTGCAAATCAGTTTTGAGTTTTTGGATGTGTGTGACATTATGTGCAACATAAATCAGCATTGTTTTTAGGTGAAGTGCCCCTTTAACCCCCAATGAAGATGAGGAAAAACTCCCACAGAAAAAAAACCATAATAGGAAAGAAATGGAAGAAACCTCAGATGGACATTTCAATGAGAGATCCCTCCATGGCCCGGCTGCAATAGGTGTTTGGCAACAATTTGGTAAAGAAATACAGTGAGGGAATAATAAATATTATTATTAGTAGTAGTATTATTTTTATATTATATATTATATAATAATAATAATGAAAATAATTAATACAATGACAATCATGAAGTAAAATGAAGGATTACATGCTCCCACGCAATGAAATGCAAGAACATCATATAGAATATCTATGTTTTACTTTTGATACTGAAGTAGGCCTATATTCAATATCAAATACTTTTTCTGTTACTTCAGTAGAATTTTAAATGGAGGAGTTCTACTTTTACCAGAGTACTGTTTTACCTGGTTATGTCTACTTAACTGTGTATTTCTTCCATCCCTGGATTCCAGGCTAAAACAGGGTAGCCTGTAGTGTAGGTAGGCCGTATGAGAATTTCACCAATCCCCAAATCCTTCCCAAATCAAATCAAAACCTGCACTGGCTCCCCATCGCCGTATGAATCCGCTTAAAGGTCCTAGACCTGGCATATCACGCAGCAAAATGGAACGGGTCTCGCCTACCTCCGGTCAATGGTCTCTAACTACACACCCTCAAGACCCCTCCGCTCTAGGCTACATCTTCTGGTTGCCTCAGACCCACTTATATCCGAGCTCTGGGAGGGTCATCAAAGAGAATCCGCCTATTATCGGTCCTTGCTCCACAATGGTGGAACGAACTTCCCACCACAGTTAGGACAGCCGAAACTTGACCAATCTTTTGCCGTTGACTAAAGACACACTTCTTCAATCACTATCTGAAATGAAAAAAAAAAAAAAAACGTCTTACTGTCCTCTACTACCATGCATGCACTTTTCCTAATATACTAACATGTCTACTATGCACTCAACACTGCAGCACTCAAGTTTCAACCCTTCGATGAACATTGTTACTCAGCTGATAGAATTGTACCGTTCCTGCTGACTTGTTCTACAGAACTTGTAAGTCGCTTTTGATAAAAGTGTCAGCTAAATCAGCGGTTCTCAACAGGAGTGCCGCGGTAGGATGTCGCAGACAGCTGCCAGGGGTGCCTTGAGATTAAAAAAATATATATATATTATTATTATTATTATTATTATTATTAATAAATTATTTTTGGATTACAGAAAATTATCACTAAAGTGCTATCTGTTGCAGCTGCACTGTTTTCCATGAAAATACCATATTTGGATAAGTTTGACCATTTCTCAAAATCTGAAAATCATTATGAAACTTGGTGTTAATAAAACACAGAAAAGGATCACCAAGTTACTCTGGATAAAAAAAAACTTTACAGACAACATTGAGACAAAGCTTCCTGACACATCTCCATCCAAACTCTTGGAAGAACTCATTGAAATCTCATCTGATACCACCTGGAGAGCTAGTTTCAGAGTGTGGTGCTGAGTACCAAGTATCTCATGATGCAGCAGTTAAGGTGTTGATACCATTCAGCACCACATATCTGTGTGAAGCTGGCTTTTCATCCATGACAGCTCTGAAAACAAAATATAGGGCCAAGTTGAGCCTTGAGGATGACATGCGTGTTGCCTTGTCAAAGATCTCCCCACGTATTGAGCGTATTATTAGCCAGCAGCAGCAGACCTCACATTGAGCTAAATTTCCACTGAGTGAACGAGGGCTTATTTTCTGTATTTATTTATATTTTTTGAGAAATGGTAACTTGGTGATCCTTTTCTGTATTTAAAAAAAATACATGATTTTCTGTTTTTGAGAAATGGTCAAACTTATCCAAATACGATATTTTTATGGAGAACAGTGCAGCTGCAACAGATAGCAATTTAGTGATCCTTTTCTGTATTTAAAAAAAAAAACATGATTTTCAGTTTGAGAAATGGTCACACTTATCCAAATATGCTATTTTTATGGAAAAGTGTGCAGCTGCAACAGATAGCACTTTAGTGATAATTTTCTGTAATTTTATTTAAAGAAATATGCTATTTGATTTACTACTACAAGCAGTGTAATGTCAACAGTACTAAGCCATTTAGACCTGAAACACCTGTTATAGCCTGCATATACACACAAATGTGTTTCCCGGTTTCATAAATAAACATTATTTTGAAAGCAAGCACTTTTGTCATCATTGTAGCAAAAAAGACAGGACCGGAAACATCTTTATCGTATGTAGGGGTGCCCTGGAATATTTTATTGAACACAGGGGTGCCTTGGCAGCAGAAAGGTTGAGAACCCCTGCTGCTAAATGACAAAATGTCAAATGTAAACGCCGTGATTGTCGGCACATACAGTACAAGCATGTTAGATCTCTAACTGAAAAAAAACGGATAAATTCTCAATAATGTTTGTCCAGTGACCTCAAACTAATGGTGGAAGTCAGTTCTGTTCAGTCAAAGTAGTAGAATAAGTAGATCACATTGGAAAGTATTCTCACAAGTTCTTGTATAGTTCTCTATAGTTTCAATGATTTCAATTAAATCGTTTAGTGGCACCTAGTGGTCGTTCTTGGTGCTACACCATATCGCACAGCATCACCTGACCTCACGCCCCTGATGCAGGTGTTCTGAATTTTGTGGTTTAGTTTTGATGAATTTGTTTATCCCCTCTCTGGTTTTTATTTATTTATCATTTCAAAGGCCTGTTATTTTGGAGAATGTTTGTTTGGAGTTTTAATGTAATTCATGACATGATGACGAGACCCAGCAGCCTATATAGCCAAATTCAACAAACCACTCTGAAAGCCACATTGAACCAACATGTAGACCGTTTGGACCAAACTAATCATTGTGGATCTTCAAACCGCGAGTAACCAAGCAAACCCAAAACACGAACTGCGTCTGTGGTTTCCAAATGGAAAAGAGCTAACGTCAATAAGAATCAATTGTGGAATGTGGATGATGTCAACAAGAGGAATCACCAATCCATTTTGACTCTGCGCTGTACATGTGAAAGCGAACCTAGCATCTTCTGAATGCGGAGTTCAGAATGACAGGCTTTGGAAAGAGAAGAGGCAGCGACTACACGCAGAAAAAGAAAGAGTAGTGCTTGAAACTGATATTGATGATGGTGGTGACGATGATGGTGGTGATGATGATGATGATGATGATAATGATGGTGGTGGAGAGGATACTAAATATGCTCCATATTTAGTATCCTCTCCACCACCATCATATTTGAAAGGACCCTGCCAATTTCAACATTCACAGAGCAAACCGGATCACGACACCTCTAGTGGTGATGGACTGAACAACACGCCAAGAGAATCCTCTCAAAATGCGGGACTGCGGGAGGGGAGGCCTTCAAGATGCGCAGGAGACACATTCCACCATACAACGGAATTCTGATGGCCTGAATTTGAGATGTGGTGGCGACTCAATTACAACTCAAAATGATGACGTGAAAAAGGGTGAGTTGTACCAAATTATGAGATGGCAAAACAAGATCACAGAACTGTTGCTATAAAGCACAGCGGCATGTTCTGCTTCCCAAAAGAGAGATTCCTGTCTTCAAAGGCGATCCACTGCAGTACCTCACTTACATAGCTACATTTGAAGACGCCATCGAAGACAAGAGAGCTCATTCAAAGTTGTCAGTATATGGATTTGAAAAGAGGCTACCTGGAAGCTAAATTACTGCAAAGAGAACTTTGAAATTGAGTTGTTAATAGCGGCTGCCTTCTTTGAAAAGGCTCTTAACTGGAATGCCATTAACACAGAAGACGGGAGAGGATTGTGTGACTATGTACGGTTTCTCAAGGACTGTTACAACACCATGCAGGATCTGGATGTTTTAGAGCAGATGGATAATCCTTCAAATGTGATAAAAGTGGTGTTGAAGCTTCCCTTTAGACTCAGAGAAAGGTGGAGAACAGCTGCATATGATCACCAGGAGAGAAACAAAACCAGATTTGTTGACCTCGTCGACTTTGTTGAAAGAATAAATCGCATCAGACCCACTCTTTGGAAACATCCAAGGCACTGAACCTAAAAAGAATTAAAAAAAAAAGAATTCTTCAAAAGAAGAATTTCAAAGCTCACTACCAGCAAGTCCAGCCATGGCTATAAAGACAGTAACAGTCTCTAGAGCTTGACTAATACTGGGTTTTATTCTGGGGCCAATACTGACATTTGGGAGTAAAATCAATATATAAAATCAAGGGGAAGCCGCCTATTTTCAGTCCTTGCCCCACAATGGTGGAACGAACTGCCCACCACAGTTAGGACAGCCAAAACCCGTCCAATCTTTCGCCGTCGACTAAAGACGCACTTCTTCAACCATTATTAAAAAAAAAAAAAAAAAAATCTAACCCGAACTGTAGGAGTCGCTGTCAACGACCAGGACCCACCCGCGCCGGCTTCCCACCCGCTAACACTGCCAATTGTGTTAGTATGGACGGTCGGCCAAGCCGGAGGCACCACAGCCGGATTCTATCCCACTGGCTCTGTGGTGGTAGACAGACGCTTAGTCCGCTGCGCTACCCGGGCTGCCCATTATTATTATTATTATTAACCTTTATTTACCCAGGGTAGGTTCGCTGATGCTCTTTTTCAGGAATGCCCTGCTTCACATTCACACAGTTCCATTCACACCTGGGAGCTGCCCAGTACAACCACAGTCTGACACTGTTGGCCACTGAGCAACTCCACTGGAGCAGTTGGGGGTTAAGTGCTTTGCGTCGCCTCCTGTCTCCCTGTCTTCGGCTGTCTCGGAGTGGTGGCCGGAGTGTGGAACGTCCCGGGAGGACGCACCCCTGTGCCTCGACTGGAGCCGCTATCAGTTCTATCTTTAATCTTATAAAATGTTCAGTTGTTATCACTATCAGCTCTATATTAAATTCTTCAAAATGTTCAGTTGCTATCGCATGCACTCATCTGTGTTTCACTACACACATGGGCAGGGGTGTAGCTCCAGATTCTGGGCCCCATGAAAGAATGTATTTGTAGGCCCCCCAGTGAATGCGAGCGCGCCTAAGCGCGCAAGCGTTTTTTTTTTTTTGCCATTTTTTATTGATGAAAACGCATAATATGGTTTTTACCTATACATTCGGATCAGCAGTTCAGCACCTGCACTGTTGGTGGGTGAGCCTAGTAAAGGATGTCGCATTGCGTTCATCTTCAATGAATGGACCAATGCAATAGTCTACCAAAGCCCCCCCTCTCTCTCTATATATCTCACACACACACACACACACACACACACACACACACACACACACACACACACACACACACACACACACACACACACACACACACACACACACACACACTTCAGAAACAAACATAGTATCAATGAGAGCATCAATAATACACCTGAGTGATTTTTTTTTTGGCCCCCCCCCCCCCCAGTGCTGGGCCCTTGGAATCATCCTAAGCTACCCCCCCCCAGCTACGCCCCTGCACATGGGTGCATGCTTACCAGCTGTTCGTCTCTTTTTAATGCAACATGCAACACTAATATCACCGACATCTAAGAAGGGAGATCCCCCCTTGAATTGGCCCTTCTAAGGTTTATCTCCTCCACATTGCCTGTGGTGCATTTTTTCCTATTGTTAGGTTTTAGTGAGTTTTCCCTTACCTTCGCGTGGGGTACGTCTGGGAGTGTTGCATGCATGCATGCATTTATTTTGAGTTTATGGACCTTATGGTATTCTTATTTTTTTCTTGATTTACTGTGTTACTGTGTTTCTTTTTTCTTGACTTGTTTAACACTTTGGCGACCAGTCTTGTGCCGATTTATGCCTCAGAGGACAGGTTTGTTTAGAGCTATATATATAATTTATAGTATTGCTATCTGTCCATTCTCATTGTCACTTGAGTGCATAAACCGTGCCTTCATAATGGCTTAAAGAAAATAAAAATCCATCGGTTGGTTGTCATTTTATAGCGTCGCGAATATAAGGTTTATCGCACTTTTCGTCTCGTCTTTTTTCCCGGGAGCTAGATAATAGGCTAAACGTTGGCGCCGTTATATCTAACGCCATTTCTGCTGTATATATACGAATGAAATAAAACAAACTGCGTAGCATCCGGACTATTACAGAGCATCTATGGATGAAATGGGGGCGGCGGGGAACGCCGATTAGTATTATTGATTAGCAATACAGTGTGCGTTCAGGTAGCCAATGTCAGTGATCGATCACGTTAGGTTTTAAAACAATGTCCAATCCAGCTGTAATTTGGGGGAATAGTATCCTACCGTCAGGCCATGTGATCGCTGGCAGCATTTCGTCATTAGTCATCAGAATCTGGTAGATCGATATGTCCATTGGCTAATCATAAATCCCATTATTCCAGGCTGAAATATGCGTTCGGTAACGTGATCAAAGATGGAGGGTCTTCGTTTGGAACCAAGGCTCATATGATCCGCCCACAGACAGTGAAAAGAATTTTTTTCCAATCCCCTCAATGATACTGCAGTGGAGCGATGGCGCCCCTAAGCGGATCTGGCCGGTATTGCATGTTTCGAAAATCAAATATGTGGGTAGAGTCCTGCATGTCGATCGCGGATGTTAATAGCGTTATAAATATGGAATAAAACAATAACAACTCGCCACGAGTTAACTCGTGGCTCTTGTCCACAACGCATGGCACCGTAACACGTATAAACTCGTGGACGGTCCTTAAAGTGTTAAAGAAGACGTGTCTCTGTTAAGCACTTTGAGTTGCACTCCGTGTATGAAAGGTGCTATATAAATGAAGATTATTATTATTATTATTATTATTGCTCAAGGACACTTCAGCGGTTGGTGTTAAGGGAATAGGAGAGAGTTAATTCACTTCCCCAGCACAAATTTTTTTTCCCTGCTGGTCCGGGGGATCGAACCAGTGACCTTCGGTCACAAACTCGCTTCTCTAACCATTAGGCCACCACTGCCACTAACCTTACTGTCATGCACATGTCCTAATACACTAACCTACACAGTAGGCTACACTGTAGCACTCAACACTTTGATGAACATTGTTACTCAGCTGATAGAGTTGTGCCCTTCCTGATGACTTGTCGTACAGAACTTGTAAGTTGCTTTGGATAAAAGCGTCAGCTAAATGACAAAATGTAAAATGTAAATGTAAATATTACACAGTGTAATTTGTACTGAAAAACTAAATATTGTCAAATGCCGTTATAATACTGTGATGATATTTTGGCCATAACCCCCAGCCCCAGTATGTACAGTATGTATGTATGTATGTGTATATATAATAATTTTTTTTAAAGGTGAAAGTAACCTATTACCAGTTTAGTGAGTGCCTCGAATCTACATGATTGGTCAGTGAGAGAACATTGTGTTTTAATTATATTTTAATTATATTTTTTATATTTCCAAAATTGGCAAACTTTTTCAAGTCAAACTGAACACATCAATCTAATGAGAAATTAAGTGCCACTCAGGCTTCATCCTACAAGAGATTATACGGGCAATTTGAATATCAATCCACCGCGCCAGAAAATTCCAATAAAGTAATTCAAATCTACGCATTCCTTGACCAAGGCAGTACTGAGTGTTTCTGCACAGAATCCTTACAAAGAAATCTAACAATGGGCCATGTGAATCCAGTCAACACCTCCACCCTGACAGGTTTGGAAATCAGCAGCGTTGATGGAAAGGACTTCTATGCACTGTCTGAAATGAAATTCCCATCACAAAGGAACACGTATACCCACACAATCTTCTATTGACAAATGGGAGTTACCTGAATGAGGTCATACTGCCTCAAAATCTATTTGGAAATCGCATTACTGGTCGGAACTAATGCGTCCAAATGGATGGAACCTGGGAAAGTAGTGGATTCTGCACTCAAAACTGTCTTGGGTTGGGATAGGATGTGCATTGATGAATGAGAACAATTGTGGAATGGAAAGTAAACCGTATTTCAGTTTGAAGAGATGTCCATCGAGCACAGATCATGTCCAACACGGCAGAGCTCCAGAACAGGCATTATCAGTTCACCCTCCACCATGTCAGAGCTCCAGAACAGGCATTATCAGTTCGCCCTCCACCATGTCAGAGCTCCAGAACAGGCATTATCAGTTCACCCTCCACCATGTCAGAGCTCCAGAACAGGCATTATGAGGTCACCCTCCACCATGTCAGAGCTCCAGAACAGGCATTATCAGTTCACCCTCCACCATGTCAGAGCTCCAGAACAGGCATTATCAGTTCACCCTCCACCATGTCAGAGCTCCAGAACAGGCATTATCAGTTCACCCTCCACCATGTCAGAGCTCCAGAACAGGCATTATCAGTTCACCCTCCAGCATGTCAGAGCTCCAGAACAGGCATTATCAGTTCACCCTCCAGCATGTCCAGTTCACCCTCCAGCATGTCCAGTTCACCCTCCAGCATGTCCAGTTCACCCTCCACCATGTCCAGTTCACCCTCCAGCATGTCCCGTATTCAAACTGAGACTGACCAATGCAATTTTAGCACCTTGTGAGAGTTGTAGTCCATATAGACCAACATGCAACATTGTGAAACAGTGTGCATTGACCATATTCACACGGCAGCAATTTTACTCTCATGTCATGCTCAGGTTGGGATTCCTTTCCACCCTGTTCCCACCAGAGAAAAATGGCCACTGTATGAATGGGGTACATGCAGTAACTTTACGAGGCATCCTGAGAGGCTGGGCATGGGTGGTTGTTTATTTCTATCCAGTTTCTGAAACTGAAACAAGATATAGTGAACATGTATCCTATGGATCATGCTGTGTGACTGCATCAGCTTAACAACTAAGCATCAGCTTAACAACTAAACAAGGATGATATTTGCTCTAAATTGTGGTGTGTGTCCACAAATACTGGGGCACAGGAGGAACATATGTGAATTCTTAAAATGGGTAGCGAATTGGGTACCTCACATAATGGGGCGACAGTGGCTCGGTAGGTAGAGCAGTAGGTTCCCGGTTCGATTCCCGCTTCTCCCGGGCAGCATGTCGAAGTGTCCTTGAGCAAGACACTTAACCCCCAACCACTCCCGATGAGCAGGTTGGCACCTTGCGTGGTTGCCTCTGCTGTCGGTGTGTGAGTGAATGGGTAAAATGTGAGGAACAAATTGTAAAGCGCTTCATACAATCCTGTGACGTAGAGGCTATACTCAAAAGTCATCCATCCACATCAAGTTTCTTAATGACCTAACCACCATCTACAACTTCTGAGCCAGCCCACAAGGCCTATTCAAACCAGAAGATCTATGCAAGACACTGATGGAGGCAAATACAATATATCTGTGATTAGGTCTGGACGCGATGGGGGGAACGGTGTACTTACCATTGGCGCAGCAAAGTAAAAAATGTTACCGCATCAGGAGAAATCTTGTGGAAGGAGACATTGTAATGTGAGCAGACTCTTAAAGGAACATGCCAACAGTGTGTCTTCTCCAGAGTCGGACAAGAAGATAGATGCCAATTTCCTCTCCGTGCATTCCGTAGAAAGCTATCCGGCTGCAAGCTTGCCTAGCACAAATGAATGGAAGCGGATACGGACCACTAGCCTAGATGTTGGCAAGATAGCTTTCTACTGAATGCACAGAGATTTGTATCTATCTTCTTGTCTGACTCTGGAGAAGAGAGTAAGCACATTTTCCATAATGTTGGCGTGTTCCTTTAACACCCTGTGGGTCTTGATTGAGTCCTTGAAACCCGACACGAAGCAAGCAGATTGTTACTGTAAACTATCGATGAGTCGGTCGCAGTCAACCAGCACCTGCTAACAGGTCTGACCCTATGGTCCCAGGTTCAAATCTACTCGGTTACAGTATGATCTGTAATGTGCTTTTCATTTGGTTTAATCTTAACTTTGTTTGAATTTGTTTATCCCTGCGCTGATTTTGATTTGTTTATCCATGCACTGATTTTGATTTGTTTATCCCTGCGCTGGTTTTGATTTCTTCATCATTGCAAAGGCCTGTTTTTATTTTGGGGAACGTTCCTTTGGAGTTTTGATTTGAGTTTTATGACGATCACACTCTGCAGCCTGTGTAGCCAAATTCAACAAACCCCTCTCGCCCATTCAAAAAACATGTGGATCGTTTGGACCACTCGAATCATCATGGATCATCAAACCCTGAGTAACCAAGTAAACCTAAGACATGAACTGCGTTGATCATGTCTGTGGTATCTCTGTGGGTGGTTATTTGGGATGTAGCCTACGTTTAGAAAGTGAGATACTATGTATCCGCGATACCTAAATGTTAGGACTGTCGGCAGTGAAATTGTCTTTTTGATGCGTCTCCTCATAATCACCTGAGGGTCAGTGTCTTCCTCCCACATTCACATTGTCCTCATTGATCCTCTTGTGAATTGAACATATCAAAACAGTTGTTCCTGTTTTCTAGACCCGTAAAAAGCGTTTTCTACATCTGGGAGACACAGTGGCAGCTGTGGGTTATGATGAAGACATTCACAGGGTCCAGGAGCAGATGTGCCTCTATAAGAGCAGTGGTTCTCAACCTCCCTACTATCAGAGGGATGGATTTTTGTCCAGCACGGACCGAATGTGGACACAAACAAATGATTTTTAGTTCCCTCTTTTAAATCAATTTAATGGGATTAATGATTGGATGAGGACTTCAAATATGATCCCCAGGGTGAGAAATGATGCCTAAGGGAATCTGTCTTGAAGGTGTTCTCCCATAAACTCATGGGTTGTTTTCTGCACAAATGGAGACCTATAGGCCCTGGGGCGCTGCTGGTGTGATCAGTGGGTGATTTGATTCGGCATAGAGGAGGATAATATACTGCTCAATAAGTCAAGTGTATTGCCTCCCATCCATCTTTTGGCTGTGGGCTATGAGGGGAAGGTGAGGTAAACATGCCCACAGTTCCTGCTCTTAACACTTTGAGTGCCAGCAACGCGTTTTGTCATTAGTTTATGCCGCCAGTTGAGTGCCGGCAACGCTATATAGCGTTTGTTTGTCGTATCTTTTTTTTATTGGCGATTTGAATTCATATTTCATCAATCAAGCCTCAGGTTAGTGTTGCAGACTCTCTCTGAGCTCAATTGGGAAGATACTGCCCCCTATCGTCTCTCCCTGTGTAACTGCACCCCATTACTTTAGACTGATGAAGGGGGGGGGGGGGGGGGGGGGGGCAGTTTCCTCATTTTACTTTTCCGTCAAGCCAACTGAAGAATCCATTGTGATCGCCGGCCCGGAAAACGTGTGGATTATGTATTTACCCAACGCTGAATCAATAAACGCGATCGATATTTGGAATGGCGATCAGGAATTGGAATAATCTTTTTGGATAACATCTGATCTGAGGTAAGGAATCTATTTTACCAGTCTTGGGATAATCAGAGCTTTTTTCACAGATATATCAGCGTTTGCCCTATGCGTGTGTGTGTGTGTGTGTGTGGCTGTGATCGCTGATCAGGAAATGAGAGAATCGATATTTCAGCCCACTTCTATAGCGTGCATAAGTACACATATACTATCGATAATCTAGCGTTTATTTGAAAACGATTCATAAATAGGCCGAAAAATGACAAAATCTTTTGTGTATTCCAGAATATTCCAGTAAAGGGCGATTATCACAGAATCTTTATATTTTCCTGAAACTTTCAAGAAAACGAGGGCTTTTCAAAATGCTATAAAACGGAAATGAACCGATTAAAAAACAATCTGCTTCGACAATGTTGACTGCAAACGAGTCATTGATAAGCGGCAGGCAGATTAGACACATAGCCATAATTTAAGACATAGATTATGCGTTCACAACGCTATCATTGAAGTGGGTGGTGGCATTCAACGGGGGTAAGGCGCACCGCATTGCTGGTAATCAAAGTGTTAACATTGAACACTCCTGTGCCCAGAACTAAGTGTAGTGGTTGAAGCTGTTTCCTCTCTGCGACCGCATGCGCCCTACTCAGCCTGGGTTCAAATCCAGACAGAACCGTATCTCTTCAGACCTTTCTAATGTACTCTTTGTCTCCCTTTCAGCTTTCCTTCTTCTGTGTCCAAAAATATATATATAAAAATAAATAAATAAAATACAAATCAGTGTCATTCAATTAAAGGCCTCCGTACAATTAGCCTACCTATCCAGTAAGTGGAGGTGACATAGCCAATTTAGGGCTCATACACATGCTCATTAGGTAAGGGATAATCAACGAGTAGGTGTGGTTTTAAGGCACGACATGGAGGTGAAGCACCACCCGGTGTGCAGCCAAGGTGCCTTAATGTTGCTATGGTTACATGTTGGGTAGTGGATGAATTTATAGCGGTAATTCATCTTGAGCCGAGCTACGTGTGCATTAAACGGTTTTAACTGCCGGCCAATCAGAAAAGAGTATTCACCCGGACTATGGTATAAATACCGATATGGATGAAGATGTTTTCACTGTCTCGAACGCTGTGGTGTGTCATTTGATGACAACAGCCAGTCACAGCAGCACAGTTATTTCCTTCCTTCTGCGAATATAGAGAAGTTGGTCATCTTAGTGTTGAGCTTATAACTGAGATAATGTAATTGATAAATGATACCCTTCTGAAAGGTAGTTGATTTTAGTCGCTTAGCAGTGTCAGGCACAGCCTGCCTCGGCACCCCTGAAGATAGGCACAAGCTCACTTGAAAATAGGCATCGACCGAAGTGTTTTCCAGGCGTTAAAATATGCAGCAGCATATTATACAGCATAGCATCATGTAGGGCTGCATGGATATGGAAGGACATTAATATCAGATTGTTTTTCAGTAACAAATCATGATTTTTCCTCATTTTATCACATGAAAATATCAAATTGATGTTCCATCGCATTGAACTACAGGGTAATGTAAAGTGTGACATTGAACTACAGGGTAATGTAAAGTGTGACATTGAACTACAGGGTAATGTAAAGTGTGACATTGAACTACAGGGTTATGTAAAGTGTGACATTGAACTACAGGGTAATGTAAAGTATGACATTGAACTACAGAGTTATGTAAAGTGTGACATTGAACTACAGGGTAATGTAAAGTATGACATTAAAGTATGACATTGAACTACAGGGTAATGTAAAGTGACATTGAACTACAGGGTAATGTAAAGTGACATTGAACTACAGGGTAATGTAAAGTGACATTGAACTACAGGGTAATGTAAAGTGTGACATTGAACTACAGGGTTATGTAAAGTGTGACATTGAACCAAAACTCGTGACATTTTCAATTAGTATTCCCTCAAATATGTCTGATCTAATTATGTGAGAAAAAACAACAATATTGTGTGTTTTGTTATCATTAATTAAAACAACTGAACGATGTTAACTGATAACAATAACATTGGAACAAAAGCAACCTCCTCGTTCCTGACCAATCCCTACCAAGACATCCACAGTGTTATAGACCAGTGGTTCTCAAAGTGGGAACCATTGGTCCTTAACGGCTTCCTAAGGGGTCCACAGCTAAATTAAGGTTATTTTGATTTCACTAAAATGTATTCACTAGCAGTTGGTCCAGTGAGGAAAATGTATTAATAATTAATAATTAATATTATGATAATAGGTTTCACTCTGCCAACGTGGGCTATGCATGACAAATTGTGGTCACTCATCCACTTAATCACTCACTCACTCACTCACTCACTCACTCACTCACTCACTCATTCACTCACTCACTCACTCACTCACTCACTCACTCACTCACTCACTCACTCACTCACTCACTCACTCACTCACTCACTCACTCACTCACTCACTCACTCACTCACTTACTCACTCACTCGGCCACGGATGATCTGGCAGGGATGTTGTTGGGACCCAGGTCGCACCGTGGGTCTGCGGGGTTATATTACAGACCGTTGAGGAGTTTCATACTAAACCACAGAAATCTTAACGACAAACATCTTCTCAGATAGGGATCTCTGCCCTGGGACAACACCTTGTCAAATATGGGTCTGTGATGTGGTTCTGCTCGTGGGTCCTTGACTGGAAAAGCTCTGAGACCCATATTTTGATGCAGTGATGCAGACATGGCGTAGGCGTCGGCCACATCAATGGTTCTCAAACCTTTTCATACCCAAATTGATACGTAACAATATGCCACAGATCTTATCTGAGATGATATTAGTTGTTCGATATGATTTAGCCCAGAATATCTATACCAGTGAAAACGAAAGGTTATGACTATAACCTAGTTATATGAGTAGGCTACTGGCTGAGCGTCTCGCTCTTCGCCATACCGAGATATATCCTTATCTCCAGTACCTACTGTACTTGATTAACGAAAACAATGCACCCATGCACTTGACCAGGCCCCGCCCCAGTGTCCCCCTATAAGACAACGGACATGGTCATACTCGCCCTTCCTCGGGAAAAAGTTTCCATCATAGAAAACCCAACCAAGGGACCTCAGGGCGCGCTAAGAGCGAGATGCTCAGCCAGTATTCATATAACTAGGTTATAGTCATAACCTTTCGTTATATAGCGTACTGGCCTCGCGTCTCGCTCTTCGCCATACCGAGATATGGGGCAGAGCAGACACGTGGCCCGAGAAATGTACCCCCTGAGGACCCGCAAGCCCTACCACCAGGGGGGAGGGGAGTCCCGTCCACCCGCCCTTCCTAGTGAAGAGGGGGTGGCAGTCAACTCCACAAAAGTGCGAAAAAAGAGGGAACTAGAGACCCCTAAAATGCACAGCACAGGCGGGACCATGTGTGACACATCACCCTGTGGCACACACCCACATACCCCTGCTAACCCACCAAAGGGCGGGACGCAGGGGAGGTCCCAGACCTCAGAACCGCCTGGGAGACAGAACCCCAGTCATGTCCATGAGGTAAAACCTAACGAAGGGACCCGGGGAGGACCAGGAGGCCGCAGCACAGATGTCCTCCACCGAGGCCCCCCCTAACAAGGCGGCAGAGGCCGCCACTCCACGAGTGGAGTGCGCCCTGACACCCCCAGCGGGGGCCAGTCCAGCCAACATGTAGCAAAGGGCAATGCCCACGCACAACCAATGTGACAGGCGCTGTTTGGACAGTGCCTTACCAGCGCAAGAGCCACCGTAACAAACAAAGAGCTGATCGGTAGCCCTGAAGTCCTGAGTCCGACTGAGGTAAACCCCCAAAGCCCGGATGGGACACGACAGGTGAAGGCTCGCCTCTAACTCACCAGCGTGAGGAGGCGGATGAAACGCCTGAACCACAATATCCCTGGAGCGAAAAGAGCTCCGGATATTCTTTGGCACGAAGACTGGATTAGGCCTCAGAGTCGCACCGCTATTGACACGAATAGACAAGCACTCAGGCCGCACCGAGAGAGCACACAGCTCACCCACATGCTTAGCGGAGGTGATGGCCGGCAGGAATGCAGTCTTGAAGACAGCTGTTCCAAAGACGCCTGCTCAAGAGGCTCAAACAGGGCCTCAGACAACCGGCCGAGGACCAGTTGGAGGTCCCAACTCGGAGACAGAGAACGTTCCACCGGCGTAAGACGCCGAGCGCCAAGCAGGAAACGCTTCACAAGAGGGTGACTGAACAACGTAACGCCCTCAAACCCCACATGACAAGAGGATATAGCCGTGGCATATACCCTCACCGTCGAAGCCGACAGTCTACCCAAAATAGACTGAAGGAAGGAAAGGACAGCGTCCAGGGGGCAGGACACCGGGTCCAAGCCCCCCACTCTACACCACTCTTGGAAAATACGCCACCTACCCGCGTAAGCCGTGGTAGAGGACGGAGCATGCTCGTGCCGGATAGCGTTAACCACAGAATAGCCAAGACGCATCCCCACCAATTCACACTGACAGCAGCCAAGCCTAGAGGCTGCCCCAGAACAGGAAGGCAGAACAGAGTTCCGCGTGCCTGAGAGAGGGCCCGCGGTGACCACGGAACAGGCCATGGCGGGACCACACAGAGCTGAATCAAGGCCGGGGACCAAACAGCTGAGCCCCGGCCCGGCACGACCAGGACCAAGTCCCGCGTTCCCGATGTACCCGCTCCAACAGCTGAGCTATCAGGTGTAAGGGGGGGGGAAAGCATACAGAACGCCGGACGCGTGAATATTAAAGGCAACCAACTTGTGTTCAGCTTTTCGTTCAGCGTTTCTCTGATTGGCCACACGGCCACGTGACCGCCCTAGCACACGCCCTTATCCGTGCCGCACCGCGCCGCTCTGTGTGTTGTTACGCGGCAGAGAGTGACGCGGCAGAGAGTGACCGCGGCCGCGCATGCGCATGAGGCTCCCCCAGGTGCTCTGAGAGGTGCTCGTTGGTTAATGCCTCGTTGTGTTGTTGTTGCGTTGTTGGTTAATGCCCCGTTGTGTTGTTGGTTAATGCCATATCGCCGCATCACTTAACGCCATAACTAACTAACTAACTAACTAACTAACTAACTAACTAACTAACTAACTAACTAACTAACTAACTAACTAACTAACTAACTAACTAATTCGCGATGGACCCTGCCGCCAACGTGCAAGAGATACATTTCTCACTCACCATTGTATTTTATATGAAAATAATTGTAAGTAGGTGAATTCTACACATCTGACAACGCCATCTGACAATATCATAATGATGTGTTTTCTATATTATATCCACAATCATTCATCTAAAAAATTGTATGGGTGTAAATACATGTTAAGATATTCAAAATCGTATAGCAGTATAGTTTGTTTATACTTCAGAAGTATGATATTTGAACATGGTCCCCAAAATGAATGGAAGCGAATGAGGCGCCTGACGCCTGACACCTGGGAGGAATGGGGGCATGTTGCAGCGTTGGGGATGTTTAAAAAATATAATTTAATATATAATATAATAATAATCTGGTCAGCAGCCTCCACTGATGTAGCGTGATTCAAACCCCCTCAATGTGCAGTTTCTAGTTAATCAGTCAGTTACGCAGCCTCCACTGATGTACAGTGACGAGTGAATCTGGTAGTTGGTTTATGACGTTACAAACGCGAAATAACATTATACATTATATAACGTTACAATTGTACAGTTTCTAGTTAATCAGTCAGCAGCCTCCACTGATGTTATGACGTTACAAACGCGAAATAACATTATACATTATGCTCCGCGAAATAACATTATACATTATGCTCCGTGCTTCATTCATTCATTTCATTTGGGACCTCTGCCGCTTGCAGGGACCTCTGCCGCGCTCGTGGCAAAAGGGGGCGGGGGGTCGTGGCCAATCAGAGAAAAGCTGAACACAAGTTGGTTGCCTTTAATATTCACGCATCCCGGACGGCCACGGAATCGGTCCCAGACCTGCCCGACCATGTCTGGACGTAATCCCCACTCGTCAGGGTGAGGACCGCCCCGCGACATCACACCTGCACCCACATTCACCCTGCCGGGGATGTGGAGAGCCCTCAGGCTGCGCAGATGGAGAAACGCCCATAGCCAGCCGACGGTGCAGACGTACTCCTCCCTGTCTGTCGATATACAACGCTGACGTCGTGTTGTCCGTCCTGATCAAAACACCGTTTGAGGACCAGAAGGACTGCCTTCAATTCCAACACAATGAATGTAGCGCAGACCGGGCAGCATGGTCTTGCCAGCTGCCCCCTACTGCGTTGGCCCGACGCGTCCCCCCCCAGTGAGGGAGGCGTCGGTGAAGACCGTGATGTGTGGCAGCCTGCTGCCCATGGGGACCTTGCCCCCAGTACTGACATGGGAACCTTAGCCGCTTCCACTTGCCTCTCACCGGGTCTATTTCCATACTGGAAAACCACCTCTGTATCCTCCTCATGAGGTGAAGAGGAGGCCAAGAGGGACCACAGAATGAGCAGATGCCATCATACCGAGCAGGCGCATCACGGACAGCACCGTAACCGTCCTAGGACGGAACCTCCCGAGCGTGCCGAGAACACCCACTCGCCGCCGCTCCGAGAGGGATGCCCATATAAACCTTGAGCTTAGAATAAGCCCAAGTACTCCACCCGTTGACTGGGAAGAGGAGTACTCTACTTCCAGTCTACAGCAAAACCCAGGCTGGTGAGGAATTCCACCACCTGCCTGGTATGAGACCTGACGATCTACCCTGACCGCCAAGGACCAGAACGTCGTCCAGGGCAGAATACACTTCGTAACCCCCGACGACGCAGAGGCCCCCGTGCGGTCTCCACGCATTTGGTGAAGATGCGGGAAGCCAGAGAATAGCCGAACAGCAGCCTCTGATACTCATATGCTAAACCCTGCAAAGGAAGCGTAGGTAAGCCCTAGGATGGAAGATCGGGGATGCGAATACGCATCCTACAGGTCTATGGAGGAGAACCAGGCCCCCACCTGACAGCGTTCAACAGGTGGGAGACGGTCAAAATGCTGAACCTTCCATGGGACAGGTCCAGCATGGTTCTGACACCTCCCCTCCCGATTTCTCGGGCACCAGAGAATACCGGGAGGAAACGCCACGCATCGCGTCCTCCTTTGGGACCACGACGATGGCTTGCTTCGCCCACAGAGATTGGATCTCGTTGGCCAGAGCTGTCACTGCTGGTGACCCTGACAATAGGGTCTGTACCAAACCTGAAAACGGGTGGGGTTGTGTAAACACAAGTGATGATAATCCCAAGCGCACCCGCCGCCACTTGGCGCTGGTCCGCCAGAAACCGTAGATAGGCGGCCCGGTCCCGCCCGCTGTGCGTGGCCAACCCTGGACCCGCTAACCGCGCGAGCAGAGCGTTCTGTGGAGTCGGGACATCGGACCCTGACACTACCCACGAGGCAATCGCACCCAAGGGGGGACCCCGTCAGAAAGGGCAGGTTTGATACGGGAGAAGCTGACATCATACTAGGTGACAAAAGCTCCCCCACTGAACACCCCTCCAGCATGGACTGCTGAGGAATTGTTCTACAGCTGGACATGCAAGGTGTGAGGCCCCCACACTGCCCGATAGGGTGGGTTCCTACGCACCGTAGCCCTGCAGTGATATTACTACCACCCAAATAACGCGCGCCTGCCAGACCACTGCCGGTCTTCCGGGTGTGGGAGGCACTAACGTGATACCCGGCCTGGCGAAGGCGAGGTAGGGGAAACCCACACTGTTTGCCTCAAGAAGTCTCAAGCCCCCCTGCTGACAACCTTTGTAGTTGACAGACGTAACACCAGGCTCAACCAAACATAGACGCAGAACGTGTGGCGTGGGAGCCGCTTGACAGCACAACATTCTCACGGACAGACCCAGTTTCAGCCATCAACTGGGTGTCAGCCCCTGTCCCCATGAGAAGCGAAACGTGGGGCCGCTTGCGCTTCATTGAAGACACGCGACCCGCTACCAAAGGAAACAAATCAGAGCCCTTATCCCGCTGGTGTTGGGGGGGGGGAGTGACCGGAGAGCGAGCTGAGCGGTGTGAGGCGGTGTGGGGCCTAGGTCAAATACTGCCCACGCTCCTGCGGAAAGACCAAAGTTCCTCTGCGGAGAGGGGAGCCCTGAGTAGGGAAAAAACTTCTCACCCCCTCAAACGGAGACTGATCCAACCAAGATGTCTGTAAACAAGCGTTGACAGCATCCTAGCCCTCCCTGCAGTTATAGCTTGCGGCTAGGTCAAAGCTAATAATGTCAAAACCTCGCGCGATGTTTCGACGTCGGCTGGCCTTCAAGGCCCTGCCACCCGACACCATTTTTGACAGAAAAAACAGCAATTCGAACAATGTTACTAACCGCTGCTAATTCTCTACCGTGGCGGTATAGGCTTAACAGCCCACCAGCCACCTGCCGGGCCGACTCACCTCATGGCGTCGGCCGGGCGGGGCACCGTTCCAACATGCCAGAGGCAAAGGACTGATGCCACCTGCTTCCCAAGCATGGAGCACCAGTGGTGGTTGCAACCAGCAACCTCCACTGTGGTGTGCACCCATGAAGGGGTAAATGAATAAATGAAATAAAACTCCACCAACACACTGCAGAATGGGCTAGCGCATACACACAATGTTAAGGGGATGCAGACCAGAGAAACACCAATCCCGCACACAATTCATAGATTCACAAAAAGCACACCAGCCCTAGGCCTCAGCCCATTCACCCATGAAAAAGGTAAACAAGCCCCCGTCAAAACTCCCAACAGTAGACACCGATTGACCGTCAGCATGAATGGTTAAGAGGAGGGAAGACCTTTTTAAAAAGACAGCCCTCAGCGGGGAATCAAAATAACAGTAACCCAGCATCGTAGCATAGCATTAGCCGTGCGCTCCAGGATAGCCGGGAAAACGACAACGTTTACCCAGATATCCTGCCCCTTGCGCCAATACACAACTCGGTTGTCTCACGGGACAACGAGCAGTATCACTAACGCCAGCATTGCTATGCCTGGTGGCGCAGGCCCTACCTGGGCGCGACCTAGCCACGACAGCTAGCCGCCGTGCGACGTCCCTCGATGCGCTGTTAGAATGTGCCGAGAAGATTCCAGGGGCTGGAAAATCTCCAGCGAAAACCCAACATTGTTCAATTTCTCTCTGCATTTCATAACAACTAGTTCATGGAGTGCACTGCAGCGTCCATGATGGAAACGAAAAAAAGAGGAAGGGCGAGTATGACCATGTCCGGTGTCTTATAGGGGGACACTGGGGTGGGGCCTGGTCAAGTGCATGGGTGCATTGTTTTCGGTAATGAAGTATAGTAGGTACTGGAGATAAGGATATATCTCGGTATGGCGAAGAGCGAGACGCGAGGCCAGTACGCTATATAACTGTGATCAGAATAGTCATTCCTAAACATTCTCAGTGGGATAAAACCATTCGGTAACACTTTATAATAACACTCAGTTATAAGACCTTTATAAGGTATTTGTAGATAATGAACTAATAATGAACAAACCATTTATATACATTCGTAAATTATTATTAAATCATTTATAACTATATTTGTATAACATTTACAAATTAGTTCTACATTATTTATAACTCATTATCAACATTGTTTGTACTTGATTTGTTCATCATTAAATAATCTTGTTTAATGTGTAGTACTAGTAACACATTTGTAGATGCTTTGAAAAATGGATATGAAAAACGACTACTGTACCTCCATTTATTTGGTCATGTTCAACAAATGATTTGTTAAGACATTCATAAAACATCTATAGATCATTTGCAGATGCTATAGCGTTTGTTATTGATTTGGAACGGGTAGACTTGTTAGCCAGCGGAGCGTGAAAAAAAAGCTGCTATATGTTGCTCACCAGTCTTGCTGCCGCTGGCCGGGCTTCAGCTGAATCCGGGGAGGAGGGGAGGAGGGGGAGGCAGCCGCAGACGTAGTATCCATACCATGTCGCCTGTTTATGTGCGTCGCTAAGTTCGTCGTACTACTTGTGTACTTTATAGGGGCACGGCATCGTTCGCAAATTGCTTGCAATTTGTCAAGTTGTCTGTCTTTCTTGAAAAATCCAAAGTATTGCCAAACGTTAGATTTGTATGTAGTGTACTTTTCGGTGCGCTGTGTATCTCTTTCTCCTCGACTTCCCTGTTTGTTGATAACTGTGACGCGACTCTCGCCTTCCGTAGTAGCGAAGCAAAGATAGTCTCTGCTGTGTGCAGTGCACTGCTGACAGAAGTGGATGAGAGGAAATTATATGAATGAATCGGTTTTGACCGATGCAAAGGTGCTACAACAGATGCATCGCGAGTTCAACCTGAATTGTAGCCGATGCGCACTTTTTCCACCGGTGCACTCGCATCTTGAACGTTTATGCCGGTGCACCGATGCGAATCGGTGAATCTTAACATCACTAGTGCACACATAACATATAGTGTAAAGTGGGGGGCAGTAGGACCCAGGAGTACCCTGGCCAGCAGTGGCGTTGCGCAATATGTCGCCCCCCCCCCCCAGGTCAGACCATGAGGCCCCGCCCACTCCCCTAAATCAATAATAAAGTGAGAAAAATGTTTCGCCGCGTGGGAGCAAATTCGAGACACATATTCGGTAGCGCCCGTGGGACACTTTTCCGTTTCGGCGATTCCACGCTTTCGGTTTTCCTTTTCTAAGCATTTTCGGGGCTACATGTGAATGAGTAAAAGTTGCGGGACGCCCAGATGTACCCATGGTAGAAAGCTCGCGTGGAGCCCATAATATGCTCACTTAATACAGCGTTTTTAAAATCACGCAACATTTTCAGGGTCGCAAGCCGACCTTTTCCCCTCGTTTTCGATGATGGAAGTGATTTAGGAAAAGCTTCGGCACGCCGAGGGGTACCCGTGGATTTAATCTTGCGAGGATCGGGGCAATATTCGGCCCGTGGGAGCACTCGGCGGCTGTAGGCTACTTTTTTAAATGTTTATTTTTTCAGGCATCTTTTGTAAACAGTATAGGGTCAGTAGGAACTGTATTAATAATATAATATAATCAGGACTTCAGCAGCGGGGGTGCTGAGATAATAATAATAATAATAATAATAATAACAACAACACTCTCGTTCACTAGAGGAGACCACTGCCCAACTCTGCGCTCTCACGCTCAGCTCTGCGGAGTGACACAAACAATGTAACCGTTTTGATGCATACATGTAACCTGTAGTAGCATTGATTGATTGATTGATTGAAAACTTTATTAACAGATTGCAGAATGGGTACAGTACAGTACAGCTCAATACATACAATTGTTAAGGGGATGCAGACCAGAGAAAGACTTTTGTCTTGTTTACATCAGGGTCCCCCATTTTCAATTCATCGTAACATATATGACATACATGACATACAGATAGACAGTACTGCTACATCTATACATTTATGACATACCAGATTTGCAATTACAGTACTGTTTGTGATACAAAAAGAGTCCAGAAAAAAAGAGTATATACATTTGATGTAGAAACTGTACATTGGATTGGGTAGGTGGGGGTGGGGGGGGGACTGTACATTGGAGGTGGTTGGGTGGGTGGGGGGTTGGGTAGGAGGGGTGGGTGGGGGATCCTGTACAACTGTACAAACAAAACTGTACATTGGATTATTGACAAGACCATACTTGGTAATTTACTGTACATTGGAGGGGGTTGTGTTCGGACATTTACAGGGGCCAGTTTCGAGTTGCAGTCTCCCTTAGGTGTTTTTTGAGAGTGTTTTTGAAAGTGGGTAGTGATTCACATTCCTTTACAGCTTTGGGTAGGGCGTTCCACATTGATGTGGCATAATTGTGAAACGTGTTTAGTCCCTTGTTTGAGCCGAATCTGGGTTTAACATGATTTGTGGAGCTCCCTCTGGTGTTGTGATCGTGGTATTCACTGACCTTTGGGAAGTATTTTGACATGTACATGGGTACCTTGGTCGTGTAGTGTATCTTGTAGACCAGGCCCATTGCAAGTTGCTGTACTCTGTCGTCTACTCTAAGCCATCCTAGGTTGTCAAAGTGGGCAGGGGTGAGGTGGGTTCTAGGAGTAAGGTCAAGCAGTAGTCTGACCAGTTTGTTTTGAGATGTTTGTAATTTTGTTTTTAGCGCCTTTGAGGTGCTTTGGTACCGTGAGGTGCAAGCATAGTCGTAGTACCCTTGAATGAGTGCTCCTGCTAGAGTCTTCAGGGTATTCTTGTTTACCAGTGAGGAGATCCGGTACAAGAATCGAGTTCGTTGGTTGACTTTTTTTATTACATTGGATGCCATTTTGTCACAGGAAAGATTTGCCTCTAGGATGGAACCCAGGTAGGTAATATCTTCTTTCCTTGTGACAATATTGTCACCCACTGTAACTGAGAAGCCGTCGGTCTTGCTGAGTTTGTTATTTACTGGTTATGGCGAATAAAACGTTCTATTCTTCTAACCTGTCTCGCCGGCTGTAGCGTGGCTGGGGGCCTGGCTGGGCTGTGGACGCGGCACGGCTTTCGCTCTCATCTTGTTTTTCTAAGCACCGCCGCTTGCTTGGATATTTGCGGCATTTTTACCGGCGCCTTCCCGCTGTGTTTTGAACGCTGCCAATGAACATTAGTTATCAGCCTAGCCCTATCGCAGGTGAGCAAATCATAGCAGGGAGGGGCCCCGCCCTCTGCGCGAGATGCATCCAGCTGCAGCCCCGCAGACCATACTGGGCTCCACTGTCTGCGCCCTGTTCGCGCGCGTTACAAAATCTAAGAGGATAGTCTACAGTGGGGGCGGGGCCCCCTAAGCTCCGGGGCGGGGGTGGCGGGGGCCTCCGCTACGCCACTGCTGGCCAGGTATTGCCAGGTTATGTAGAGGAGGTCTCACGCGAGTGAGACTTGACTTCACGTTTGTTGCCGTCTGTTTGAATGGAAGCACGATATACATTAGCAGAGCCAAGTTATCCGTGCTGCCCCACGCTTTTAAGGTATGAGCTAAACAACTATTTTTTGGGGGGTCCTAGTACCCCCTACGTTACACTATATGTTATGTGTGCACATGTATTTTATATGTTAATAAAATTGCATTTATCTATAGTCCTAATTCTGTCACTGTTTGATGCCACAAAGAAGGGTGTATCCGAAAAGCTGTCTACAACATTTGTAACAGATGAAGAACAACAATTAATTAACTGTATTAGACATTTGTTAATCATGAATAGGCTTCGCTTTAGATTAGGGCACACAATAGCATCTGTAAATGATTTATAGATGTTTTATGAATGTCTTAACAAATCATTTGTTGAACATGAACAAATATATGGAGGTACAGTATAGTTGTTTTTTCATATCCATTTTTCAAAGCATCTACAAATGTGTTACTACACATTAAACAACATTATTTAATGATGAACAAATCAAGTACAAACAATGTTGATAATGAGTTATAAATAATGTAGAACTAATTTGTAAATGTTATACAAATAGTTATAAATGATTTAATAATAATTTACGAATGTATATAAATGGTTTGTTCATGGTTAGTTAATTATCTACAAATACCTTATAAAGGTCTTATAACTGAGTGTTATTATAAAGTGTTACCAACCATTCCCCAATGTGTCTCCTTCCCTCACGGACCCCGGGGGGTCCCCACACCCCAGGTTGAGAACCACTGAGCTACATCAATAGTGACTTTGGGATGTTTTTGGATACTTCATACTGGCCTCTCCTCTGACCGCCACCGACTTCTTGTGTCTTTCCCCTCATGCAGCAACTTCCAGTCCTCTGTGATGTTTGAGGGCTCAGAGAGCTCCGAGGCAGAGGGAGCACCTCAGACAGCACTGTGGGATCCTCTGTCACTGCCTGCAAGAAGGTACACCACCTTACCTGCCCAGGGAGTGTGTGTCTAAGTGCGTATGGGGGGGGGGGGGGGGGGGGGTGCCTTACCTGCCCAGGGAGTGTGTGTCTAAGTGCGTATGGGGGGGGGGGGGGGGGGGGGGGGTGCCTTACCTGCCCAGGGAGTATGTGTCTAAGTGTGCGTGTGTGTGGGGGGGGGGGGGGTGCCTTACCTGCCCAGGAGTATGTGTCTAAGTGTGCGTGTGTGGGGGGGGGGGGGGTGCCTTACCTGCCCAGGGAGTATGTGTCTAAGTGTGCGTGTGTGTGGTGTGGGGGGGGGGGGGGTGCCTTACCTGCCCAGGGAGTATGTGTCTAAGTGTGGTGTGTGGGGGGGGGGGGGGGTGCCTTACCTGCCCAGGAGTATGTGTCTAAGTGTGCGTGTGTGTGGGGGGGGGGGGGGTGCCTTACCTGCCCAGGGAGTATGTGTCTAAGTGTGCGTGTGTGTGTGTGGGGGGGGGGGGGGACTTACCTACCCAGGGATTGTGTGTCTATGTGTGTGTCTAAGTGTGTGTGTGGGGGGGGGGGGACCGTACCTACCTGTGTGTTTGCGCTCGCTTGTGTTTCTTTTGTGTTTGTCATTGCCTTGTCTATCAGACAAGTCAGTCAGCCAGTGAGTCATCCAGCCAGCTTCCAGCAGTGTGAGAGGTTCTGGTCATCCTGTGACAACCTGGGGGTTGTACTGGTGTACCATCTTTACCGGCAGTGTGAGGGGGATGAATGTGCATGTGTGATCGTGTGTATAATATGTGTGTGCGGCATGCCTTGCACACATTGCTCCATGTCTGTGTGTGTACGGATGCGCATGCCATGCACACATCTTCATGTCTGTGTGTGTGTGTGTGCGTGTTCCTAATTAGCGAACATTTCTTGATATTAATTGACTTGCCACTCTCCCAGCCCCCCCCTGCAAAGAGCAGCGGAACATGACGTGACATCTTCTTCATAATTGGGCTTTGGGCCCCACAGGCGTGTGCCAGGCATCTGATATAATATGGCCCCTGGTGAGATCAGCTGAGCCTACGTCACCTTTCGCTGGCCAAGGGCGGCCTGCCCATATGGCCTATACACTGTAGGGGGCAGGCACGTGGGCACATGGATTATCACTATAAATACACTGTGGATATGAACATACTGGTAGGACACAGGGGTTGGCATGGTACCTGTGTGTGTGTGTGTGTGTGTGTGTGTGTGTGTGTGTGTGTGTGTGTGTGTGTGTGTGTGTGTGTGTGTGTGTGTGTGTGTGTGTGTGTGTGTGTGTGTGTGTGTGTGTGTGTGTGTGTGTGTGTGTGTGTGTGTGTGTGTGTGTGTGTGTGTGTGTGTGTGTGTGTGTGTGTGTGTGTGTGTGTGCAACACTACACAACATCGCTGCAGACCTGCCACTCACACTACACAACATTCATCCTAGTTGATGTAGGGGTGAACCCACTATACCATGGAGTGCAGATGAGGTTAAAAAATGACAAGATCCATCACATGGAATCTGACTCTCTCGTAACGTGAACACCTCTTTCACTCCGTCTCTCAGCCCCCCCCCCCTCGTTGTCAAAACGTGAAAGCCTCAAGCTAGTCTCTCCACCTCTTCTCTTTCTCCAGCCGGATGTGATAATAAATCATGTCATGATGATATATTTGTGTATTGTTTGCGCCGCCTCCTCCTGGTTTCATCTCGCACTCTCAGGGATGGGCATAACTCACAACATTGCTATTCGGTAGTCACTGGTGGTAACTATTCAAATACTAATCGAAAACCCCCCATGGTGTTTGTTTTTACTTAATAACAAACGTGAGACAATCAAACAAGCGAGCTAGCTGGCTGCTGTCATTGCTAACAGCTAGATTATGTGGGAGTCGCAGCACGCTAATGTTATTTCCAGGAACAAAGGCATTCATTCTGAAAGTTACATCGTAGATGCTTGAAATGCTTGAAATGCTTGAAATGCTTGAAATGCTTGAAATGCTTGAAATGCTTGAAATGCTTGAAATGTCTGAGCTTCCATGTTAACGTATGGTTTTGTTTTTACTTAATAGTGAAAGGTGAGATGATCAAACAAGCGAGCTAGCTGGCCGCTGTCTTTCCTAACAGCTAATGCTAGCAGGCCAGGCTAGCGTTCTGAGAAACGCATTCATTCCGAAAGTTACATCCTTGAAATGTGTGAGTTTAGTGAAACATGGCAAACGTACACAACATTACTAGAATGTAACATCTCCGGTCTCTATTTCTTCATCTCTCTTTTCTGTTCTCCCAGCTGCCACGCTGTTTCCGGGATATGGCTATGCACTGCCACACATTAAACCAATGTAGTCCATCACCTTGTTTGCAGGGCTATAACTATTTTCTATATTATAGCTATGGATGCAATACTATGGCCCATTTGACATCGAGTATCTATCGTTCAATATGTGAAAAAGAAAAACAATTCCATCCATACATTCCCGTTTTATACCGTGGTGAAAATAAGTAGTTTTAGAGTGATAGGGTAATTCCTAGTAATAGCCTGCGGCGTGAATTATACTAAATCCATTGGCATTTCGTCCCTACACACGCTACAGTTAAAAAATCAAATGCATATGATTGGTATTATGTTCCATCATGAATGCATGAAAGGGGGGGGGGGGGTCGTTTCTGATTAATTGATTGTCAATAATGGCATTCGTTATTACAACAACATACGCTGATCAGGGCGATGGCTATGAAAACAAGGCACAATCAAGCTGAAATCTACGGTAAATTGCTCTTACCTGTGGCCGGTGGGATTCCAAAAAGAATATTCCAATTATTTGATTGCAATCTGGTAGATCGTATGTCCATTTGGCCCACAACATAACCCACCACCGCATAATGAATCGGGGGTCCCAAAAATTATTCAATGCGATCGGGTGAAGCCCTAGGTTCATGTTAGTAGAAAAGAGCACCCGGAGCATTTAGCGTGTGGCACAGCCCAATACACAAGGTTTCAAATGGTGCTCGATACCGCCGCCTGGTAGGATGCGGCCGGTATTGCACATTAGCGATCTCAGACTCAGCCCCATGATAACACCAAGCTTCCTGGATGGATAATGAATGGAAATATCGAATAAAAGAAATAACGAGCAAATAACGAGTATACTCGTTGTTGGCGTCCGACGATAGCGAGTTTAATCATTTTTGGCAGTGAATGAGTTAACAGACAGATGTTATGTGCTACCTGGCTAGCTAGCACCTGTACCCAGCATGCCGTTCAGCTGTGTAACAGTTAATAGGGTCCCCTCTCAATACGCTACACAGTGCAGGTGCTGGTAAAAACAAGGGGAAATATATTTTTTGAGACTGCATTTGCATTAACTATTCGATTTCTTTGTAATCTAACAACTATTAAAATATTAGAAAATCGATGCCCATCCCTACTCTCAATGGATATTGCTCATCACTGTTCTCAAGATCTGTCATACATCACTCATGCTAAAAGAGCATGGCAGATTTTGTGCTGATGAATGTAAACATGCATTTGGGCGTCTGGGTCAGACTAGGAAGGAACTTGTCTCTAAACTGCTCATACTTAGTGATTTATGTCGGTTATGGGTGCAAGCACAGAGTTGGCTCCGACATGGAACTTTTGTCAAAACATCCCTTCCATCTCTGACCATGCATAGCCCTCAGCAGCAGTCCTGCGCACCGTGGGAAAAAAACTAATAAAAGACCAATTTAATAAATATTTTGTTCCTCATATAGCAACACATAGCAATGGCTGATTTTATCCTAGCATCTTCCAACATGGAGGACAAGTGGGCACTCTAAACAAGCAGTGAAAGGCATCTATTGTATGGCTGGGCTTTCCACCCAGAGACTCCATTATAACCGTCCCCCCTGAGGGAGGGTGAAAAACCACAGCATACTTAATGGGGAGTGTCTGGTTAGCTAACCAAATATTGATCCTTCGACTGCGGCCATTCACCCCTGAAGAAGGTGCAGGGCAAAGGTCAATTGATCTCATCAAGAGAGAGAATGGTCACCTGGAGGTGAATATAGGACGTGTGTGGTTTTGTTTATTTGTGTGTGTGTGTGTGTGTGTGTGTGTGTGTGTGTGTGTGTGTGTGTGTGTGTGTGTGTGTGTGTGTGTGTGTGTGTGTGTGTGTGTGTGTGTGTGTGTGTGTGTGTGTGTGTGTGTGTGTGTGTGTGTGTGTGTGTGTGTGTGTGTGTGTGTGTGTGTGTTTTTAGTCTGGCTGTACCTACAGTGAGGGGGCTTATGTGTGTGTTGCAGGTGCTGTGCAGTAACAGTGTGCTGGACTCCCCAGAGTACTGGCAGAGGAACGAGAAGGCTCTGTGTCGACTGGGGCTACTGGACGATGATGCAGAGTGCAGCCGCACCACGGTGAGTTAGTTCAACCTTTATTTAATCAACTCTGGGAAATTCGTTCTCTGCATTTGACGACCCATCCTAACTAGTTAGGAGCGGCGAGGCAGCCACAGTCGGCGCCCGGGGACCAACTCCTTTTGTGATGCCAGTACCTCGGTCAAGGGCAATGGCAGGAAGCCCAGCATGCTTCCTGTGTGGGAGGAAACCGTAGCATCCTTGGTCATGGGGGACATTTATTACACTATCACAGTGGAGGACATTTATTACACTATCACAGTGGAGGACATTCATTACACTCGCAGTGGGGGAAATGTATTACACTATCACAGTGGAGGACATTCATTACACTCGCAGTGGGGGAAATGTATTACACTATCACAGTGGAGGACATTCATTACACTATCGCAGTGGGGGACATTTATTACACTATCGCAGTGGAGGACATTTATTACACTATCACAGTGGAGGACATTCGTTACACTATCGCAGTGGAGGACATTTATTACACTATCGCAGTGGGGGAAATGTATTACACTATCACAGTGGAGGACATTTATTACACTATCACAGTGGGGGAAATATATTACACTAGCACAGTGGAGGACATTCATTACACTATCACAGTGGAGGACATTTATTACACTATCACAGTGGAGGACATTCATTACACTATCGCAGTGGGGGACATTTATTACACTATCGCAGTGGGGGAAATGTATTACACTATTACAGTGAAGGACATTTATTACACTATCGCAGTGGAGGACATTTATTACACTATCGCAGTGGAGGACATTTATTACACTATCATAGTGGAGGACATTTATTACACTATCACAGTGGAGGACATTTATTACACTATCACAGTGGAGGACATTTATTACACTATCACAGTGGAGGACATTCATTACACTATCGCAGTGGGGGACATTTATTACACTATCGCAGTGGGGGAAATGTATTACACTATTACAGTGAAGGACATTTATTACACTATCGCAGTGGAGGACATTTATTACACTATCACAGTGGAGGACATTTATTACACTATCACAGTGGAGGACATTTATTACACTATCACAGTGGAGGACATTCCTTACACTAAAATCCTCACAATGTTCCCTATGACCTTTCACTAGGAGAGGCGGGGAAGTGGTCATGACCTCATTCAGTAGATAGGGCATTGATCAATAATCAATACCCTTCAGGATATTATGGTGCCAGAAGGACAGTGGTGGAACGAAGGCAATTGTTATTTAATAGACATGGTAAGTGTGTGACCATTTTAGAGGGACCGGGTCATCATTGATTACCTAATTGAGCCAATCAGTGAAAGGGATAGTTCAGAAT